>NC_133226.1:19905799-20215521 GCF_040436345.1 Pagrus major
CTTTGCCCTCCAGAACGACATATAAGCGTTTTCTGATCTGACGGCCCGAGACAAAAGTGTTTCAAAAATAAAACTGTCTGATCTGAACTGCTTACTTTTGGTTAGGTTTAAGCTACGAAGCAATTTGGTTAGTTATAGATCCCGGTGACAGACTACACATTGTTCCCTGACCAATTCAAGTTTGCTGTCTTTCAGGATGTGCGTCATCTGGATGTGCGTCATCTGGAAGGAAAGTGCAAGGGACCAACTCTGGGGAACAAGAACATAAACAAGAAACAGTAGAAGTGATAAGCATGATCACAGGCTGACTGGTGTCAAACAGCAGTACAAAAAGTGTTGATCTTTCCTTTGATTGTCACGCCCAATGCCAGCTTTTGTTCCTGACACCCTACGTCTGTTGGGTCAGGCTTATATTGGGCTGACATTGTGTTGTCTGAATCCGGCATTAGGGGACTTGTTTTGTCATCGTTACAACAAACACTGACTGGTTGGAACACGAAACAAACAGCGATTCAAAAATACAGCACATTCAGGACATGACAGAGATCCTTGGCTGGAAAATTTCCAACGCTTAAATTTTGCTCATGTGTGACTCCGCAGTACAATATAATGATGTGTAAATGTTATGTTGCGGTGACATTTCCTTCATTGAGACAATGTCACAAATGAGTTTTTTATGATTGAGAGCCAGTGGGCACTGAACAGGAAGACGGCCACTCTGACCTTTCACTGGAGCGGTGTTTTGTTTCCATCACTCCACCAACGTTGGTCTTTGTTTATTTCTGTCCTTCCTCGGGGGTAAATAAGACCCTGCTCTGCCAGAGAGGAGCCTGGGTAATGAGGCTTGTGTCTTTGGAAGCTCTACATCCAACAGGTCATGGGTCAACCTCTAAGATACAGTGGAAATGGATATCAGGTTCGAGGATTCTATTTATGTTATATATATTATATTTCTGTACTTGTCTGTGTACGCGTGTTTGTGTTTTTAGTGTTATGTTCTGTAGCAGTATCCGTGCTTGTTATTATTATCATGAATGCACAAAACATTTCATAAAACAAAATAACAAAACTTACATAATGAATGTCAGAGAATCAGCAAGAGTTCAAACACAACATGTCACAAAACCAAATGGACGAAACTCAAAATATGACAAAAAATGATCATCGGCAATCATATCAGCAAAGTCTCAAAACTATACAGGAAATACAATAAGAGAACTATTAGAGTTCTTTGTGTGTACGTGTGTAAACAATATGTTTATGATATTGTTATAACGGATACATCCCCAAGTCGTGTCTGGTGCCTTCAAAGGAAAAGAATAAGATGAAGATAAAAGATGGGGAGGGGGAAAAAGAAGAAAGCAAACATAATTCCCCTGTCAAAACCAGATGTAAACAACTCTTCGTCTGGCTGCTGTTTCCCTCTCAAAGCAGTTCCTCTCAAGTCTAAAGTCTGACTTTATCGGCTATGATGACTCCGAAAGTTTCACCTAATGCCCCTTCTACTGTAACCTACCCAGACTTTCCATTGCATTATGACCATCTAATGGACATACAATATATTACCAGTATCAGGCTTAATGATATCATACTAATTGTCAATATGATGATGATAATATGATGAACCTGTTTGTACTTTTCTCTCTATAACTCCCATTAATTAAACACATATGCCCTCCATGTTGGGCCCCTTGATTGACAGACTAATTAATCACTAATTAATCTCTGTGTTGCTCCAAATTGTGTTTAATTGCCCCTTTTTTTACTTGAATTGTTTAATCAAATACAGATGATAACAGAACAAGCCAGTGTTTAATTACTTATTAGTCTGTAACCGCTGGGGTGACACTAATTATTAAGAAAGATTTAAATAAAAAGAGAATACAACATTGTTGCATTTTTCTGCATTTAGTTTCGTATTGTACTTCAATAAAAAAAAAATAGGAATTGAAGTGATTAAAGCTGCACTAATCAATATTTTTGTTTTAACAATGGGTCAAATTACTATGTGAAAGGTGTCACTCTGCAGTTCCCCTTCATTGTTTTGGTTTCCCTGGCCACAACTTCACGATTTCGGTTTACTCTTATCAACCATGTTTCCGGACAGGATCTCAAGGAGGTCTGGAGCTCCCTACTGAGCCTGCTGCCACCGCGACCCGACCCCGGATAAGCGGAAGAAGATGAATGAATGAATGAACCATGTTTCCAGCTTAAAGGATAAGTTCACCCCAAAATGAAAATTCAGTCATTATCTACTCACCCCTCATGCTGATGGAAAGTTCGGTGAAGTTTCTTAGTCCACAAAACATTTCTGGAGCTTCACAGCAAAACAGAGTTGCAGCGTTCCCCTTATCAACAGATCCCTTTTCTTGGCCGACATTTTGACCTGTCAAAGCAGGAAAAGCACAGGGGGAATTTCTAACATTAATGATGGCTGCATTCCATTTAGGTGAGCCAGTTCAAGGACATCTGGTGTTGTGCATGCTCACACAATGATATGGCGCTCAGGGATGTGCATGTGCTTTTCCTACTTTGAGAAGCAGAAATGTCTGCTGTGAAATGGGTCTACCGAAGTGGCCTGGGCTAATACAGCGTAATTCAAGTTTCCAGAAACCTCAAGATCCTGAACTGATTTGAAAAGATGTTATTTGCATCTTTTTTAAAGCCGAAATCGTCCCTGTAACCACTAGGCTAAAAGCATCTTGTCCTTTATCCTTTAACTTAATGCTAAAATTCCATAATGTAAGCCCTTTAACACATTTGTTGTCGTATTTTTTGGTTTCTTTTAAAAATGAATAATTGAAAATAATATAAATAGTATAAGAACTCTGATCGGCAATCTTCTGTTCGACTTTCCATTTTATTTTTTACACAGATTGCTATGTTGGATGTTGTGTTTTGCACTTGCTGGCCTGACCATGCAGTGTTTAGTGTCCTCTTGTCTTTTACTTTTCCTCATGCATCAAACGCCTTTAAACATCTCTGTGAACATACATCAACAGCAGCTCATCGGGACCCAGTGCCACCAGTGACAGTCTGTGGTGGAACCTCAGCTAATTACCATCAGACCCAGCACCCTACAGAAGCTGTACACTGCTGTGGTTCAGTACAAACCAAAGGCTCGCAGGATTTAAAAGCATTTCTTCTGCCACTCTCTGATATCTCCCTTATTAGACCTAGACAAAGAACATTGATTCTCACGCAATTATTTTTTCTGCTCCACCACAACTGGATGATTTCCTTCATGCTTTTAAGTCAGCCTGCTGGGGTCATGGCTTGTCAGGGTGTGTGATGTGATTTTGTGTGCATGAACGAGCATGTGTCTGTGTGTGTATGTGTGTGTGTGCATGTTTTTCATTATATCAGAGTAACTCAGCTGTGTTTTTCACTTTCTCTGTGCTGGTTCTATCTAAGTACAGTCCCTGCTTGTGTATGTCTACTTTGATCAGTCAGAGTTTTTTTCTGTACTAGTATTGGAGTATTTTCCCACAGCATGCAGACTTGGGGGTGATGGGTCAGAGGTGGTAGGTGTTAGTAGGAGTACCTCTCCTGTTCGCTCAGGATGGGAATGAAGCAGGTAGTGGGTGGAGGTCTGGCCAGAGATTAGCCCTCCTCTGTCTGAGTGATCCCAGGACTGCAGCAAAGGCGGGGCCGGCCTCTCCTCTGCATCTCCCCACGTAGCCGTTAATGTAAACACGATCAATATGTTTGTTGTGAGACCTGCACAACTAAAAGGAGAGAATGAAACCACAGGACCGTGAGGTTCGAGATCTCGTCTTATTCTCACTGTCTTTCTATAACCCATCACATCCCAGCAACCTTCTTGTTTTGAATCGACTTACTGCACTATGTTGTATACTTTGGGAATCTAAATTATTCTGCTTAAACACCTGTCCACATCCCAAGAAGCAATCACTGTAGCTGAATTTTGAAGCGATGCAGAAGTACTGTACATGGAGTGCAAGTCCCCTAATGACTGCTACGTGCTGGTTTGATTGTTTTAAGGTAAAGAGAAAAACTTTGTAAATTCTCTAGAAAACTATGAAGTCAATAACGTGGGAACTTTGTCTCCAAATATCTTATTTTTTAACTTAGGCAACACTTGGCAAATGTCTTTTGTTTTGTCTTAACAGAGACCCTGAACTGCAGAAATTACATATTATATATTGCATATACATACATATTTAAGCCTGCAGATGTTCTACTTTTTTTGCATTTCTGATAACCTTGCACCCAGATGAGTTTGGATTTGAATGGCATATTTTCTGTCACTGAGGAGCATTTCATATGCAATTAATATTTGATAAGCATTTCACTGTTACGTCACTGCTGTAGCTCTGTGCTCAAGTTGACAGGATTTTTTTTGTGCCAAGAGAAAATCTGCTTTTGAAGGTTAGGAGCATAGTTGAACCTTTAATTCTCAGCAAGGTTAGGTTGGCTGTTATTCCCCCAGTCTGCCAGAGTATTAATGTTCTGTTTGGTCTCAAAATTAAAAAAGAAATCTAATCAAATAAAATGTTGTTGTTTGGTGACCTCTACAAGCTTTAGAGTACAGTTATTGCTCTGAAGAACACACTGGTTGGGTGCACTTATCGCTTGCTTTAAAGTAACAACTTGCCAACTTAATAACAGCAGACGTGAAGAATTTAATCCTTTCGTGCTTGATTTGTTCTGTCTGACAAAGTGTGGTCGTTACTGGGAGTTGAATGAGTTGAATCTGGATGATTGTCAGATTGTCACAGCTGGTCTGTCTTCTCTCCTTTCATCTCTTCTGTGGCTTCTGTTGCCTCTGCCTGGCCTTCCCTGTCTCGACCATTCCTCACCTGTCCACCAGGTGCCCTCGTGGTGCTCCCCTGTACTTCACACCTGCGTCTCGACCCTAATCAGCTGTGATCCGCCGCCTGCCTTCCCAGCTGCTCCTCATCTTCAATTAGTGTTCCAGCCGCTCCTCCTGTTGCCTCTCCCCTGCCAGGAACCTGTTCCCTGACGAGCGTTACCAGTTGTGTCACACTGTCCTAGTAAAATTTAATTCTACCTGCCTCTTTCTGACTGCATATAGTGACTAAAGTGACAGTGGTAACATTATATAACTCTGCTTGGTTATATACGGTGTTCATTTTCCTGCGTGTGTTTTGTAGCAGTTTCTCAGAGATTGACAGAGATATCATGTAGTCACGGTTCACACATGCCTACACTGTCATTAGAAGAGTTTTCAAAATAAGTGAAAACACTTGTGTGGGTGTGAGATCTGTAACTGGAAAGAAGAATCAGGAGAAAACACGCACAGACAAAACCGCTAATAGACATTTCTCACACGTCACTGTGTCAAACACAGGTGTAAATAATCAATATGCCAGCTCACTGTCATGCTCACTGTATTATCGCGCCTTAATGAAGCTGAACCATTGTTGTTGTTGATGGTCACACCTGCGCTGTTCTTGATGTTGCAGGTCACTGTGCAACCCGTCTGTTATGCTGCAGATGGACCCTGGAATAATAATTCAATGTTTGCACTGCAAAAAGTGTTTTTATGATCGATTTTCACCTTTTCTTTCTTATGATTTAATAATGAAAAAGAAGTACAAATTTGTGTTAATAGTTTGTTTATTTTTTAGTGACATTTAACAGCTAAATGTTTTATGACATTATTGCCAGCTGGAAGCTTGTTTGGCACTCAGATGTCTGGTGACATACAGAGACCTAGTTACACGGGACTAGAGTTACCAGGGGGACCAGAAATGACTACCCCATGTTTGTATTTTTTCTGTTCTTCAGCAGCAAGATTATTTATAGGCTATAGTTCAGAGTTGTTATGCAACTTGCAGCTCATGTAGATTAAGTAACGGATGCTTTGTGGCTGTAGACAGCTTGAATATGACAACCAGTCGTTGCTCCTAACATTCTCTGTCATCACTTTTAAGTGTCAATATAGCCGATCTCACCGCCCAGCTGTTGACTACTGAAATTTAAATCCAATTTCTCAAAAAAGTTGAGAGTAGGCAGATCTCCTCTGCAATTATTCAATCCAATCGCCAGAATAAATGTTGATGATGTGCGTTTCTGCAAAACCTAAATTTCCCAAAAAATAAATTTCTTTATGTTGCCTTTCTGCAGGTGCAGTTTTCAATTTTATCAATTTTCCATTTCATCTTGTGACAGTGCTGCAAGCAAGCATGCAAAAATGCTAACTTATTTCAGGGTTTTGGGACTAAACAAGGCACTCTGTGTGATGTTTCAAAGTCTTGTCTTTTCTCATCTCTTGTGTAGACAGATAGTTCTCACAGCATAAAAAAATAATGGGGATCCTAAATAAACAAACTGTGTGCGTTCAGTGCGTGATTGTGCATCTAGAGTTGAGGAGAGCCCATTAAATATGAAATCTTGCACTGAGTCCCGTCACTTAGCATTACCATTGAAGAGTAAATAACTGACAAAAATGAGAGGATTTACTATGTTTTCTGTTAGATTACTGTTCTCAAGCAAGTTTCAAGTTTCTACATGCTGCTTGTAACAGCGCACTGACATTAAGTTAAACCAACAGATTAATAACTCTATTTAAGGCTGCATCCCAATTAGTTTTGACACTTACAAGCAATGCCCCTGCACTGGTTCATTGGCATGGCTTACAAGAACAAATAAATCCAAATATCTCCTGGCTGTAAATGTCTGGACTCCAGTCAAATCTCACCCTCAGTGTGAACAGAGTTTTTCAACGTCCCGCCACAACTTCTGAGCACTAGTCTGAGAAAGAGGAGACATATTTTCTACAGGTTGAGCTGCTCATCCGTGCTTGCTCTCATGGCGTCTTGTGGGGATTGCGCTCTAACAATAGAAGCTCAGAGGAATCTGACGGAGCTGTGGCACGGCCCGATCTTTGTTATGTGACTTGTGGGCCCAGGAACATTTGTTCTCCTTCATCCCTCGATATGTGTGGGATGAACAGATCCTTCCCAGGAGAGTCCCAAGCGTTTGTTTGCTTCAACTCTCTCCATCTATCTGCTTCATCCGTCTTGCCATCCTTCTCTCACTCTTGCCAGCCTTCTTATTTTTCTTTATCTGGTTAAATCTCTATAATCTTTGTCTATTTCTATGTTGTTTGATTTTGCTTCTTTCCCCCCCTCTTCTCTCAACTCTCCTTCATCTCCTTTTACTACAGTGTGCCTGTAATCATGTGTGTGGTGTGTGTACAGAAACACACCCACACTAGCAAAATAATGAGCACTGACATGCTCGCACATCACACGGGGCTGTATTTTATGAAGGAGTGTTGAAATAATTGTTGTTACATGCCTGCTTTCCTAGATAACTTGCATGAAGCTGGAAAAACTGAAACTTGATGGTGAAATATTGAACTCTTCTTAGCTATGCTAGCAGTGCGGCTAAAGGATGGTTGGTCCATCTGCCACTGTGGAAAGCCAAAAGGTCTTTATTGTTGACTGAATATATATATATATATATATATATATATATATATATATATATATATATATATATATATATATATATATATATATATATATATATATAGACTGGTCTGAAAAGTAAAGCCACTGTGGAAGAGTCTGCATTCTGCCTAATGGCCACTGGGGGACATATCCACTGGTTTCAAAAAGAAAAGTTGATTGATTGGAAGCTTATGAAAAAATTAACCTACTTCTCACTTGATTTATTACCTCAGTAAACAGCTTCCTAATGGGTTTATGATCTCAACTGCAAGTTTCAAATCTTCTTCAATACAGCATGATTTTCATTATGTAAATTATGCTCCCATTTAAAGTAAAATGGACGATAAAGCAGAGTATGGTTTTGGGGTGGCTACTTTGTAAATGGCAAGTAACTACGAAAGTGTGTCCTTGGGTTCGCAGTCAGATCCAATCAGGTTTTCTCTCCGAGCTCCATCCTGTCATCCAAATATGGCCACTTACGGCTGTGTGACCGTGTTGTGACAATGCCTGTGTTTCCACCGAGCCAGACAGGAAGTGAGACAGCAGAATAGCACAGTGCATCCGGTCAGTTTTCAAAATAAAACACCCTGCACCAAATTGGGATCTACAGCACAACAAAGTCGGAAATATTAACAACAAACTATAATAAACTAACAATACTATATTTAACTATGTAGCTTACTCAACCACGGGAGAAGCACGAAAAAATCAAGGAAAAATGACAAAATGAAGTCAACAGCATCAGCCAGGCATGACGCTCCGCTCCTGAAACACTCCCGGTGGGCTATGGAGTCGCGTGACGGACGGAACAAAACAGCGTCACACATCAGGTAACACAAACGTGTCCAGTGGAAACAAAGGTTTAGTCTGTATCAAATTTAATGCATTTAGCATTTCATTAACATTTAGCTGAAAACACAGCTGTGCCTAAGTAAGTCCTCACAGACCAGCTAGTATCATAAATAAGTATATTTATCTACTTTCTTGTTTATTTATTCATCAAATACGCCCAACATCATAACCCCAAAAGGGACACAAAACCATTTTAACTGCAGTGAAACTAAATTTGAGACTCAAATTTCGTCATCAATGAAGAAAGTCTTCCCAGATCAAATGGTTTCAAGTCGAAAATTTGTAAATTTGTGTCCAATTTCTGTGTGTGTTTCTGTCTTACACTGTGTAAGACAGAAACACACACACAGAAATACACACACAGCCCTTTCTAAGCCAGTGACATTCCTCTGTGCATGTGGTTTCTCTCCAGAGTCACTAGATCACTGTCGGATTAGCCTCCTATTTCCCTGCAGGCAGTAGGGGTGCCCCAAGTGTGTCTGTATTTTTCATTGTGTGTGCGGATATGCGTGTGTGTGTGTGTGTGTGTGTGTGTGTGTGTGTGTGTGTGTGCGTATGTGTGTGTGTGTGTGTGTGTGAAATGGCAGGGAACATGGTGATTAACACTGGATGTGTGTGGTTGCTCCCGGCGCTGGCACAGTCATAGGGAAGTGCTGAGCCGTGTAAGCACCTGCTTTATTCCCCCCCAGTGAGACAACAGAATAAAGACATCAAGCGCGCCCCTGCAACACCCCCCCACCCCCCACCCATCCGCCTCGCCCCCTTCTCCTTCACACACAGTCGCATGCATATACACAAATTTATATACACACACGCTGAGGTCGATGTCTGCACGGTGTAAATTCTAGCTGAATCTGTGCCAACCGAGAGGACCGAACTGACCATGCATGACCTCCACTGCTGGCCGAGTTGTTGCTGGAACGGAACTGTTGTACCAACTCAAATGCACCGTTACTTAGATCTATGGTCAGCTCTGTTCCGGCTCTGTCCGCCACTGGTCCTTGGACCCGACCGGCAGACTTCAGATCACGGTTTCCTGAATCTTTGGCTTTTGTGGAGTGAAAGTTTAAATCAAACAAAACAAGCTGAGAGGAAAACACAGAAATCCTGCAGGGATGTCTCAAACCAAGTAAAAAGAAAGCGGGGGAGTAAGAAAAAGGGGGGCCTGGGAGGAAGAGGGGGGTATATTAGCACAGGTCAGTGTTCAGAATAAAATGTAGGCAGTTCACCTGCAAACTACTGATGTCTTCACGTGTTTATACAACGTTTCATATCACGTTAGATGTTTATTACCAGACTTTCATATCGGGAGGTGAAGGTGATGGCGGTAGAGTGAGACACCAAGGCTGCCAAGCCAGTGACCGCAGTTCAGGACTGTGTTTCAACATTTTGAAGCGTGAAACCACTGGATAATTTTTTTAAGGAGACGTCGGGACAGTTTCCAGTCGTGTTTGTCGCAACAAAAAAATTATACTTGACAGGAAGTCGGGACATCTCTTGCTTTGTGGCGACAAATCTGTATCTGGTCAAATACTTCTGTTGTACAAAATATATTATTTTGATATATAAAGTTCACTTCTTCCAGCTTTTTTTTTTTTACATTTCTACATCTGTTTTGTATCCACATGGAATAATTTTCTTGATTCCTCAATTGAATACCATCATGATTGTTTGAACCACAAGAGTCACTTAGAGATGATACATTTTCCTCCCGCTCAGTCTACTGATCATCAGCTGGGCAGACTTCAGAAGCCGTCTGACCCTCAGGTTTGGCCTTATTGTCTTCCAAGGCCAGTGAAGCTGTGGTAGCATCTGGTGCCTGGGCTGCAAAAATAGATGTACTGTGGAGCCTTTTAGCTTTGCCTGCATGCCATTGAAAACTGTAGAACCACAGAGAGATGTGTATGTGTAGTTTGTTACAGTTTATGTACATTTTAACAGATCTCCGATGTCAGTAAGCTCTATGTGACAAGGAACTTTCTTGGAATTTAATAGGAGTCAAAGATATCAAAGGTACTGAAATACACTAATTGTTATGAGAACCTGGGCTAGCTGTTATTGAGGGGAGTAAAGGGGTGTAAAGAGTAGCCAAACATCAGGGTGATAAACAGTGTTTCAATGCTCCCTTTGGTACCGTGTTTCAATTCTGTCTCTCCGACGACAACACACCATCAGTGACGAGTGTGGTCAGAAGTGTCCTCTGTTGCACCTGAAACCACACCCAACAGTGATGTCATGGTGTGCTGACACACTAGTCAACATTACTGCAGCAAGGAAGAAAGTTAAATGACTGGTGGTCTGCAAAAATGTGATTTCAGGGAGTGTTGTGTTGCTCTGTAACAAGCAAGAGGCAATTAGCATAGCTTAGCATAAAACTAGAAACAAGGGAAAAAAGCTGGCCTGGCTCAATCCGAAGCTCAAAAGTACACCTACCAGCCCCTCGAAGCTTACAAATGAACATGTTTTTTTAAAAAAAAAATAATTCTGATAATTGAAATGTAAAAAACAATGAGTTGCAGTTTAACATCAGCTTTTTGCTGCAACTTTTTCTTTCTGGGTGTAGAACTACAGAAGATATAATGGTTAGTTTTTATCTCTTTGTAATGAATAAAGAGTTGGTGGTAGGTGATGTTTTGGGATAACTGTTTCTCCATGTTTCCAGTCTTCATGCCAAGCTAAGCTAACTGACTGATGCTACTCAGATATGAGCGTTACCAGTCTAATATCAACTAAATCTAAGTCGGAGAGTCTTGTTAGAAAGTCTCATTCCTCAAAGTTAGCTACTCTGACACTGTTCTGGGGAGAGTTTCACTTTACAGTGTGCTATTACTAAAGTTTTATACTCCCAGAGCACAAGATTACCATAATATATGTGCTGGAGGATAATACTACCTATATCATATCTTATTAAATAAAGAACTATTACAACTTCTACTTCATCTGAAATATATATGTAGCATTATCTTTTTTTTTCATGTGGCTTTAGACGTCTATCCATCCATCCATCCACCTGTGTTTATTTTTGGTGTGAGACTGCACAAACAAAATTGGTGAACTGCAGGTTATATGACATGCTGAGCAGAGCTCTGTGCAGAAGCGCTGACAGTGACAGGGTCTAGCGGTGATGCTGGGGCACTGGAGGTCTCTCAAGTGTCGCCGAGAGCTATGGCCACATAATTTGATATAGCTGCAGTGGTGGGAATGAAGAAAAACAAAAACGGCAACCTTTAATTATGCTGCCCCGGCTACTTCTCAAAAGAGCGGAGTCTCCAGGTCAGTAAACCTCATCATTTTGTACACAAGACTTTCGGGCAGTCATTTATCAGGTTAATTCTACGAGGAAGTTTTTGATCAAACTTCTCCCCTGTGCATCCTCGCTCTTTTAATCAAACTTAAGATCTTTCTTCACCTTCAGATTTCTCTTTGTGACATTTCTTCAAGGGTTAATTCGTCAACAGCCATCACCAGACTTGTCAGTCTGTAGTCAAATGATCTCCCTTGCACGGAAACGGTGCTTAAAATTCACTCCATCTCCCCTGTCAATCACTGACGGCTGCATCAGATCAGAGTTTTGTCTGAGCTGAGACTGAACTTGGTGGAGATCAGTGGTGTCAGAGAATTCCCCTGGCCTCCCTCCATCCCCAGAAGGTCACTTTGCCGCAGGCTCTCTTTTCCTTTCTTTGGCTCTAAGAGTTGCGGGAAAGCTAATGTGCCCGACTAATGAGAGAGAGAAAGACAGGAAGAGGGGCAAGGTTAAAAAAAAAAAAAGCAGCCAGCGGATTAGCTTCAGATTTTCGATTTAAAATGTTAATCTGTTGTCAAAAGTTGAACTCTGTGTTGTACAGTTTGTGGCAGCGTACCAGTGATCTCTCTGTGTTACTAAGCGACATGTTCTGCCACTGTCGCTGTTTGTGAGGCTTTTTTTTTGTGGACCAGCTTTCTCCTGAAAGCTGATCAAAAGCTGTTTATTCGCCTGTGTGTATGTGTGTGTACGCGTGTGTGTTGCGACACCACTGTGTAGATTTCATCTTCATCTTTGTGTGTGTGTGTGTGTGTGTGTCTGTGTGTGTGTGTGCTCATATGTTTGTTTCTGCATTTGCGCACACACGCATGTTTCTCCCTGTCACTACTGGCTTTAATCATCTGTAGAGCGAGGCCACAGGCAGAAGTCAGTGGTGACCCTCCCACGCTTATCCAGTGTGTGTGTGTGTGTGTGTGTGTGTGATACTGTGTGTCTCTTTATGCATCGTTCCCCCTGGTGCTGCAGTCCTGCTCCTCTGCTAATGACCCAGCAAAGCACCTTAATGACAAGGAACACACACTCCCTGCTGTTCTGTGAGCCACAACTAATAATTTGGTCAGTCAAACACAGAAAATGGTGTAACCCTTTTTAAAAACAAAAAAGAAATCAATGAGAACACAGCAAGGCATGCGGTGCAACGAGCCAATAAGATTTCACAGCTCTGGCGTTGAGTGAAGAAAGCTTCCATCACTCAGATCTGCTCGGGTCTTTGATGGGCATGGGAGGGGGGTGGGCGAGCGGCGTGGCGGACCACTGCAAGAGGAATGGTGAAATCAGAATTTGTTTGTTTATCTTTTACTGCTAATTCCTCATTAAAACCAGTCAGAGGCAGCAGGAGCCCTTTGATAAGAAGCAGCACAGTGTTTGCTTTACTTCTCTCAGCGCTGTCATCTGGTAGGCCCACTGTGTGAGTTGGCAGCCGACACCGAGAGACTGTGTTGATTTACCTTATTTCAAATGTATCATTTTCATACCTCCTTCATTATTACTTTGCATGGCTGACTGTTTACTCAGTTGTAATCTGGTGAATCACGCCGCTCAGATTTGTCTCAAGCAAAGACTTTGTTATTAAACCGGCACCTTGTCAGCTTCCATCTCTTACACGAAGTGCTGTTCACGTAATTGCTCCGATGCCTGGCATGTGCATGTGTGTGCGTAGGACGAAGTGTGTGTATGTGTGCGCAGCCCACAC
The DNA here is from genome assembly GCF_040436345.1 of Pagrus major. Classification (NCBI taxonomy): domain Eukaryota; kingdom Metazoa; phylum Chordata; class Actinopteri; order Spariformes; family Sparidae; genus Pagrus; species Pagrus major. Next base: position 19,919,091 of record NC_133226.1, read on the forward strand.
TCTCGCTCTACATGTGTGTGTTGTGGAAATTTGATTTACTTGTGAGATATCTGGAATAAACTTGTAAGAAATGTCAGTTGTCTTTTAAGGATTGCATTCTTTATAAAGAAGGTTCAACAATCAACAGAGTGGCACGCAGTCTGCAGAAAGAAGAGCAATGAGAGACAGCTGAGAGCCCTTTTCGATAGGGAGAAAGGAATGCCCTGTGTCCTTCTCACGCCTGTGACAGGTTCCGTTATCTGTGGCTAGACAACAAGAAGGCCGAGAGTCTTCAGTGGGCAACCTTCTGGCATCCCATACACAGAAATAACAGTCTCTCATTATACAGATAATACAAATACAACATTCAAGGATGTGGAAGAACAAATGATCTAAGAGTCTAGTCATTTCTCATACAAGAGTCTAATAATATAATTTGCCATTACATGTGTAACAAGGGCTGCATTGTATTTAAAGACAAGGCTGTATTTCATAGGTCATTTCCCTTCGCTCCTCCAGAGCGCAATACTCGGACCGCGTCCGTCCAAAGCCAAGATTGAGTTCAGCTCATTTTTCAATCCTGCCTCATGTCCAGGTTTTAATAAAGCCAGTCTGAGGGTTGGGGGAATTAGGGGGCTGTTGGGGTGGAGAGGGAGGAAGGGGGTGGTGGTGCGTAAGGCACTAATTCCAGCGTCGCTTGGTGCTGGTTTGGGATCTCATTAGTGCCGTGTTGTACTGTCACACATACGCGCCCACTTGCTCAATCATAGCGCGCAAAGACCTGTTTAAATCCAAAATGAGTTTCTGGCTACAAAGCCTGATTTATGGGGGGTGCGACCTAGGAAATACCAAAGACCTCCATCTCACTGCCCCCATTTTTTATGTTCAGAGATTGTTAGTTTTCTTTCGCTCTCCTTTGTTTTTCTCTCTGTTCCCCGCTCTTTTTCTGTGATTTGAGCAACTCCTGGGTTTTCTTTCCTTATTCTTTTTCTCGTTTCTTGGCCTGGTTCATCCAATTTACCAAAAAAATAAAATAAAAACAATATTTTCTCACTTACTTACATAATCTAGATCAGTGGTTCCCAAGCTGGCAGTCTTGCGTGCCACTCACGGGTCCCAAGATAAAATTTGAAGAGCCACCTGATGAAAGAAAGGAAAAATAATTTACAGAAAAATGTTTGTCTGTCTTTCCTCATTTCTTTTTGAAGTATTGAAGTACTGGATAGTTTCAGCTCCTCAGGCTTTTAAATGATACAATTGAAGAAGAAAAATCCCTTTACAACTCATGTCACAGTAAGTTCAAATCAACTGTTGACACAAGTAAAATCCTTTGGCTCACCATTTTCTCCCCTCTGAAACAAAATATTACCAAATTGATGAGCTGGCTTTATTCCACCAGACCCGTGTTCGGTCCGTCTCTGATCCGCCACGAGCTGGTAGGTTTCACTCTAGTCTACTCCGTGTCTGTATGTAAAAGTGATGCATGCATGCTGCTACATCAGGCCAATTTACCTGTAATAAACTCCCATATATCCGTGTGCCTTGCCTCCTCTGCCACAACAGTTCCATGGGCATTTTCTTTTCAAAATAAAAGCCAAAAGATGCCATAACAGCTGTTCGATATTGTGAAAAATATCACACATGGTGGCAAATATTGCAATATTCGATAATATCTAATATCGGACTGAGCCTAGTCACAAACCAAGAAAAAGTGGATAATCCACACTGTCAACTGTTTTTTTGGAAAGCTTTTATTTTATTGTTGCTAAATGCTGAAGTACATGACTTACTGTACACATAATATCTAACTAGAATCATATAGGTTTCTCTTCAGGTTGTCCACATAGGAGAAGCCTTTCTGGTTCCTGGTAGAACCTTTTATAAAGGCTCCACCTGTAAGATGTCAAATTCATGTTAATAAGACGAGCAGGGTTATTCCTCTCTCACTGCGAACATGATCTGCAGCTCAAACCATGAAACAGGCGCTCATTTGGCCCTCTCTACTGTAACAGTGTGCACCTACAGTAGCTCATTTCCCCGTGCACTAGTATCCTCCACACTCTCATGAAGGGGCCTGACTATCCTCTAAATCCGCCAGGGTTTGATCATTAGGACGTGCAGGAGGAATCAATCCGGTGAGTGAATTCACATCACATACACCTCCAGCTCTCATCAAATGACCTTGACTGCTGCCGCCGCCGCCGGCATCGCTTGGTTTTTAGATGAGAGGCTAAGTATGATGGTAAGATGTGTGATGTGCAGATGAAGTATAGTGCGGCACATTAGCGGGTTCGAAGAGGTAAATTCAAGCAGGCTAATGAATGTGCCACGCTGACTAATTTAAAGTTCAGCTCCCACGTAAAGGTAATGAGAGCGCACTTACAGCAGCCTTTCACTACAGGCCAGATTCGCTGATTTGAGGTTAGACATCTGCAGTGTGTGTGTGTATGTGTGTGTGTGTGAGGACGTAAGGGTGGTGCAGGTTGTCTCAGAGCTGTTAGTTGATGATGTAGTTCACCACGCTCGGGCCCTGTTGGTGATTACCTCTGCCTGGTGTCCTGTATCAGAGGCCTCTTCGCGCAGACATATGGAATTACAAAGCACCGCAACGTTTGCTCACGCTGTCACCTCACCGAGTGCACACATAGACACTAAAACCTGCTGTCACTGTGCGATACTGCAGGTCTCTGCTCCTGCCAGCTCGGCAGCTTTGTTAACATCTTCGCGTGCTGTACTACACTCGCTCCCCTATCCATATGCAGCACATCCCCAGTAATAAAATGAGTGTCACCTGCGTGTGACGGAGATATTTTTGTTGGTGAAGATGCCAAACCCGTAGCCAGCAGTTCTGGGAATGCAGGTGGTTCAGATGGTAAAGATGAATGTTCTTCAGGCTGGGGCAAATGTCGCTGTTACACAACTGAAGAGTAATAACTGCGATGAGGGCCAACTCTGTTTTTTTTTTTTTCCCTCCTCTGCTGCTCTGTGCAGGAGACTGGGCAGAGTTTCAAAGCCTCCTCTTTTCTCACTCTGACTCAGTGGCAAGGAGAAAGAAGAAAAAAAAGTGTCCTTCTCCCACATTCACACAGGAAATTCATCATTCTGTTTTCTATGTGTGGACTAAAAGATTCCAGGAGTGAAAGACGATTGTCTCCGGTGTTCAGTGTGCTGTCACTCCCTGCGTGTCATGGCCGCCATCTCTGAACCTTTTCTCACTATTTCCTCGCACACACAAAAACACACACACTCTTACACTGTTTGACATTCCCCTGAGACTCTGATGCCTTCTACGCCTTGTGGCTATTCAAAGCACTTGTTTATCTATGCATGTACTTCTTTTTCTGATTTATTCACCTTGTAATTTATTTATCCGCACATTTTGTTTTTTGAGTATATGATCCACGGTTCTGGAGCCGGGAACATGCATGCTGCAGCAAGATGTCGGGTTCGTTTTAACTAGGCTCATTAGCTGCAGAAGGCGGCACCGGTTAATTAAAATAATTCCCTGTTATCGCGGCTGCTTTGGTCAGCCAAACGATACCGGGGGACTGCTATGCAGCACAGACTGCTCTCGCTTGGCGAACGGCGCTCCTCGACCACAGCTAGCACCTAATTAGCGCTGGAGGAGGAATATTTTACCGCGAATTAACATGCCGCGCTTCGGCCTGTGCTCTAATTGACGAGCGGGTGGAAGACTGCGGCTGTACGGAGGCTCAACTCAAGCGCAGGAGAGAAACACGCACAGAATGTTTAACCATTTCATAATTAGTGAGAATCAAAAAGCTGCTTGTTTAGTGGCGGACTTAAGTTCATTTTCATGGGCGTTGCGTACACACTCAGAGGAGGGCCTTCCTGTGTTCTCCCATGACCCCCCGCTGCTCTCGTTCCAGCATGAAAGCAGGTGGAGATGTTGCACAGGTGAGAGGGCAGCAGTGGTAAATATCCTATAATCCATGTTCAGATCAAAACTCAAAGGTCCAGCCTAATGAAAGCGCTTGGATGAGCCATAATCCGAAGTAATAGGAAGGGATCCCACAAACACCCCGCTCATCAAGTCACTCTGTTGAATAATATTAAAACCCAAACAACCTTCAAAATACATATTTAAAACCCTGGGGGAAGCTTTCGCACATGGTTATACCAACAGGCAGTGTTTTGAAAGAAAATGTAACCACACTAATAGTTGATTTCATGCTGGGCAGTGGGAGAGCTGCAGTTGCAGGCTGTGATAAGACTTTTTAAAGTTCTGCTGCGCTCACGTGGCCAAAAGCACATAGACAGAGTTATTGTGCAATGCAGTTGTTCCTCCTTACCATACTGGCCATGAAGAGTTTCTTTCCTAATGAAATTTTAACATTAAAGTTTGTCTTAAGTTCAGCCAAAGCTATGTGGAGGTTTCAGCTGTCAGAGTTAGTCAAACCAAGTGAATATCTTCCAGGGTTTCCAAAGACTTTTTGTCTGCTGCAGCTCAAAAAGGAAAACACTGTTGAGGGAAATGCAAAGAGCGAATTTAGCACTGAAATGATTTGTGGAAGAAATCAGCTTGATCGGACTAATTGATAATAACGTCAGCTGAACTTTAGAAGTGTTTTATAAACATAAACATATTTTTCGTCTCCCATCTTTTACGCTGTGAATCGGACCAAGAGAGGTGTTCTCACAGTCATCATGGAATCACAGAGGAATAATTACACCAACCAGTGACTCCCGGGCCCTCTTTGCACGGGACTAGTATTACCAGGGGACCTCATGTGATTTATAAATTTTGTATTTTACTCAAATTTTCCCACATATGATGTCAAGTCCCCGCTTTCTGCATTTGTTAGATGCATAAAATCACACCGAAGCTCATTTAAAGTAACAGATGCTTTGTGGCTATACTTGAACATGACAACGTTTCGTTCCTTTGTCACTACTTTGAATAGTGTTATAAGTAAGTGAGTAAAGATATTGTGTTAAAATATCACTTTGGTAAAAGTCACCCATAGGAGTAGTTCTCAAGTTAAAGTCTTAAAAATATCTAAAAATAAATGTACTTAAGTATCAAAAGTACAAATGAAAGTAAAATTCTACATATATTTACCTGTGTAGTATATATCTGGACGATTATTGGATCCAATAGTCACCATTTTTCTGATTACCACAATCAAATGTTTTAAAAATCCGATCGGCAATAACATAAGTTAATTTAGAAATGCCCTACTTTGGTTCTGATGGAGCCTGCAATCTACAAAGTAACTAATAACTAAAGTTATCAAATAAATGTAGTGGAGTACAAGAACAATACAACATTGCCTCCAAAATGTAGTGGAGTGGAATGACGTAGCAGAAAATGGAGTGAAGTACATGTACCTCAAAATTGGACATAAACAGTACTAAAGTAAATGTGCTTAGTTACATCCCATCCCTGCTTGTGTGATCAAATACAGAGTGATCACATTTCATAACTGTTTGGTTTTCTGACAGCAGAGAACAGATGTTAAAGAAAAGACGACCCCAAATCACTGAGATGCCAATTCGCATGGGACTAATATTATCACATGAGCATGTTATGTTATTTGTAGTGGAATCTTTACAAGGTACGGACATGGCAGATTTGCATGGGATTTGCTGTAGTTGTTACAAATTATTAGAGGTCCCAAGGTAATACAAGTCCTGTGTGACTATGGCCTTGGTATTCATTATTTTATTGTGGGTACTGTATTAAGAAAGACTTGAGAAAATGTGAACCAATCCTTTAAAGGTTTTTTATATCAAATCCTACTTCTTAAAGCAACATTTGGTAAATAAATACAAATCCCAGGTCTGTAACAGTTTGTCAGATGTAATGTAGGTGCTAGCTACAAACACAACTCATTACATCATAACAATGTTATGTGTTGAAAACTTGTATGTTGAAGTAAACATGTATGTAACGCTGTGATCCTACCCTCTCACTGAAGTTAAATAGTGCAGAAACAAGTGATAGGGGGGCGGAGTGGCTGAGACAGAGACACCATTCACCCTATTACAAGACACTGTACCATCAAAATGATTTTGAAGCTGTTGTTTTAAGTAGAAAAGTGACATAATGTTGCTTCAAACCATTCATTCTTCACTGAGGGCTGAAAAAGGTTTGAATAAGTAAATAGAAAAAAACATTTGTAAGCAGAACTTTTGGGTTGCCAAACTGTGAAAACTCCCTTTGGCTTGTGTGTCCACTACCATAACTCTTTTTTGTTTTGTTTGTTTTGTTTGTTTTTTTCATTTTTAGCATGTTTAGCTTGCTCTTCAAGCTGTTTACAATTTTGCATCAAAATTCCATAAAGTTGGAGGACTCACAAGGGACAGATTTGAAGCAGCAGAGGCTCTCATGATATCAGTTTTATTACAGTAGTGATGTTTTTTTTCCTCATACTTGGCAAAGCTCCTCCAGAGCCACAGAAGAGCTTACGCAATAGTTTTTATAGCGTGAGTGGTACTAACCATGACTATTTAACTGATTTTGATGTGTAATGTGGTCAGAGATTTATTCACAGTGCAGCACAAACACATTTCTCTCTGTGTGTGTATTATGGGGTCTTGTGCAGATTAGAGGATGTTATGCTGCTGTAATCAGTTCATAGAGCTGGAAACATTTGCCCAATATTCCCTCTGATGATGTTTGTTGTATCTCTGAGATAACTACTGTGACTAATACATTGCTCTTTCCAGCAGAAAAGATGTCTCTTTTTCTCTCCCTCTGTTTCTCTCCTTTGCTTTTTCTCTCTTTTGTCTCTCTGTGCAGAGCCGTAACAGCGTTGTCACATTTTAGCATATTGGCTGTGAGGAGAGTGGGTGGGAGCGCCGACTCTTCTTAAGAATGTTTTTTTATCTGTGTATTTGTATGGTGATGTTTGTTCTCGGCATGCTAATCTAGCAGTCAACAGTGGTAAAGCCCGAGTTGTGTATTTCAGAGACCCGGGGATCTTTTGATCAGACCAGCGCTGCCTGCTGAGTCCCTTCGCAACCCCACCGAGGCTTGTTTGCAGCTGCACGCGCTGTATGCACAGGCTGCTGGAGTAGTGGCTCACACACATGGGTTTATACTGTACGCTTTCACACACACACACACACACACACACACACATACACACACACACACACACACACCTGGGCATTAACATTTCTCGCACAGGAACAGAAAAATGTCTTTGTCCACACTCTGATAATGAAAGCTGAAGCATAAAGGTACACACGGCCTGCACACCCACATACATCCATTCATACTGGCTTGAAAAAAAACATACTACGGTTCAACTTTACCATGCACTCTGTGGGGTTGACACACACACACACATCTGTGCACACACACGCACACACACATCTGAGCCCACTCACTGACACATGAAAGCAGACACAGAGACGAGCAGCCTCCGCGGGCCTCAGGGAGCTCTAATGGCCTTGTAGAGTGCAGTCAGGGAGAGTGAGGGTGAAGAGCAGAGCAAGGTGAAGGCGCACGGCTCCACTTCCAGTTAAATACACACACACACACACGCACGTGAACATCTGTGTGCGTAGGCACACTGTGCGCCAGCATGGTGAAAAGTACAACCACAGAGAAAAAGCGCACAACTGACAAACATGCCGCTACAAGCAGACTTCAGCGCAACGCACACTTTTCTCTCTCACACACACTCACACACACTGCATTGCTACAGTCAAGCGGCCCTGTCCTGATGAAGCTGCTGTTTCTAAAAGGAGCAGAACATGAATTATGCAGGTTCGTCTTCACATGAGGGGGTTTTTCTCCTTCTCCGCCGCATTCCTCTAAGCCAGCTGTTTTCTATTTCTCCTCTGACTTTCCTCCACTCTCTCTTTCACTATTTTAGACTCATCTTCTCATTTCAAACACTTCCATCCTTTTCCACTTGAAATCATGTCTCCCCCAAAAACTGCGAGTCTCCCTCCTCACCTCCTGCATGCTGCCCCCCGGGCTCCCCACGCTTCTCCTCTTCTGCTCTCTGCTGAACCCACTGACCCTTTTTCCATCTCTTTATCTTAGTCCTGATGATGCACACACACACATCTCTCTCACTCTCACCATCTCTTTGTATTTCTCCTCACTTCAACCCCGTGGATGGAGTGCTGAGGGTAGGAAGGGAAGAGGGCCAGTGCTGCTCCAGCCGTATCGGATTCTCATAAGTGTGTGAAAGAAGAGAAGCGGAAGTTTTACAGTTTGTCATCTGCTCCCGTGGCTCAAGTTTCCCCATTAAAGACGCCGGTGACGAATGTCAGAGTGATGCGCAACCATCAAATTGTGTAATGTTTGTTTGTTGTTTGTGAAGTTGCTGGTCTGTATTTTTATCAGTGTGGTGACAGAGAAAGTGAGAGGAATGAGATTTTGACGCCAACGCCTTAGCTATCAACTACAGAACATGTTTCTATAAAGGGTTGGTTAACCAGTTGCAGTATGGAAAAGATCCAACAATAATAGAGACAATGTCCCTGTTACTCTGGATAATCTACAGAGTAACAAGGACTTCTACACTGTGAAAAATTATCACCGGAACTATTTTCTTATCGCCGTGTTGGTGTTAATCCAGGAACATCATTTAATACCCTTAAATGATGTTCCTGGATTAACACCAACACGGCGATAAGAAAATAGTGGGAAGGCGATTCTGGAGAAAGATAGTTGATTGTTGAGTCTCAAGTACCGACACTAGACACTAGAATTTGGGCCGAATACCGACCCAAAGCATTGGTATTAGACGACCTGGGAATGAAACTCAGCAATCACCTATCTATCTCCACATTTGCCTTCCCTACCTTAAATGTGCAAAGACCATCACAGAAACTAACCAATCACGTTTTTGTAAAGTCACAGCTCAGGGCTAAAGACAGGACAAATACACGTGTGGGAGAAGTTGTCTTTTCTAACACGTGATTAACATTGTAAAAGGGTCTATTTAAACCCAAAATTGAAGTGTACACACACACAGTCAAAATGCATGCAATACACGGTGTGTGGTTGGCAATATTCCAATCAATCAATAGTATTTCAGTTCCCTCAACCTAACCAAACAAGTAAACCAAATATAAAATAAAATAAAAATATTAAGTGACCAGTATAATAACATGTGCCAAACAAGATACAAACCCCAGTCTCAGAAGTGAGAGTCTTAAATTTAACCAACAGCAACACTAACAACCATTCAGCCCCAACAGCTTGCTCAAGATGTGTTTTTTTTTCTCTATTTCATAACTTGAAATGATTGTCCTGGAAAAATGTTAATTCTAATGTTCTGGGAACAACACCAACATAACAATATCAGATGCACCCACTCAGTTATGAGGATTATGTAGAATAAAAGCGACACTGTTTCTGAAAAGACCTGTTGCTGTTGGCTGGCAATATTCTATTTTTTCTTACTGTCAATAAATCCCATGAAAAAAGACCAAAACCAGCAATGCAACAAGTTGTTTTGTCTCCTTTTTGTAATGTGTGCATGGATGATTTGGCACAACAGTTAAAATGCATGCAATACACGGTGTGTGGTTGGCAATATTCCAATCAATCACCTTACGTAAACTGTATGCAGACGATTTGGTGCTCTTCTGCTCAAAAAGGGCTGGTTAACAACAGATTCAGAAGTCTTGTTCTCAATATTGCATTGATTTTGTCATCAACTAATAAAAGTTATATTATGATTGTTAGAAATAATGAAGACACAGTGTCTAATCAAGATTAAATATCTCAGCCATTATATTGTCAGTGATTTATCAGATAATAAATACATCCACAGACAGTGTTGTAAGATATAAGCTAATATGCTCGCTCTAAATTCAGCATGTGTTTGGTTACTGTGAAGATACTTTTATTTAGAGCATTTTGTCTATCCCGCTGTATACTGCCTACTTGCGGCTTTGCTACAGAACAAGCAGCATGCACAGACTTAATATGGCCTATAATAATGGCATGAGACTGCTTCTTAAACTTCCGAGATGGTGTATTGCCTGCCAAATGTTTGTGTCGGTGTGCCTACCTGCTCCGCCATAATAACAAATCCAATATATGTGCAAGCTGTCTGTTTCAGAAAATGGTATTATTCAGGCCTTGGCTGACCCCGAAATGATCTCGGTCAGGTTTTCATCCAGACTGTGGAGCCACTGGCGCTCCTGTTTGTATGTGGGTGCAGTTTGCTGATTTCTGTCTCTTTGATATGAATTTGCATAAGCATTGCTATGTAGTCACTGTTTTTATTTAACTTTATTTGTATATGTATGCATTATTTCTTGTTTTTAGCATGCTATGGACCTTCCACTGTGTCCTTAACAAAGTCTATCTAAGTTAATTTTTGTACATTCCCATCTACTTCAGTTGTTTAGGAGAATGCTGCAACACTGTGGACTACAAAACTTCACCTGACTTTCCATCGGCATGGGGGTGAGTAGATAAGGACTGAATTTTCATTTTTGGGTGAATTAGTATAGTGCTTGTCTATGGAAGCAATACTTTTAGATGCATTAAGAAAAATATAGAATAACACCACCTTTGTTTTAAAGCTGTGAGCACTATAAATAAAATCCACCTCCGCTGTTTGGGTTGGAGGCAGAGATTTTCAGAGCCAAAAAGGTCACCTCTCTCCCCAGTGGTGTGGTGAGAAGTCGCCGGTGGGCCAATCACCGGGGCCATTTTCATCCCTCTCTCCCAAAGCAGCTGCTTTGTCCTTGCGGGATCGATCCGGAGTGGCATTGTCGGGTCGGTTCTGCTGTGCCCCCGTCAGCAGGGAATCCAGGCGTTCCTAACAGGAGCACGTCACATGGCACCGACTCCCCTTCAGGGTCCAGATCCAGCAAGCTCCAGAACACATGTGGTCTGGCCCGCTGCCAGTTCTTCAGCAGCGGCACACACATGACCACAAAAGCTGAGTCTGACTGTGTGTGACAGTGTTTGTGTATTCATGCAGATGAAGTTTATGACCTTGTTTGTTGCTGTGGGATGACAGAAGGCCCTCACATTGGGGAGCTTTTCCATCACTACTTGCAACAAAAAGTTGAGCCCCTTTATTCTTCAAGGGCAATATTTGAGTTTCGACAAGATTTTAAGTCTGCCTGAGCACCTTGTGTTGTTGTTTTTACAACACAGAGGTCTTTGAACTTAGAATTATAAAGATGTTGAACAGAGAGCGTCATGAAGTGATTTTTACGCTGCCTCCTTAAGCAGGGAGTGGGGTTAAAGGGATAGAGAGATGAAAGACTAGTGAGTGATGGTGAAGATCTCTGCGTTGTTAACCTCACGACACCCTGTTCTCCTCCACTTGAATACAGACATGCTGCTTCCCACTCACTCCATTACCTCAGCTGTCCTTCTCCTGCCCCAACAAACTTTAACTCATATATTCTCCAATTATGGGGGAGACAAGCGGAGTTGTTTACACACAGGTTAGAGCAGCTTTACAGATTTTGGAAATAACCCTTCCAGATAAATCGTTCTGTTTGGTTACCTTTCTCCCCTTCCTCACCCCTCCACTCTCCTCCCAAAGCAACCAGGGAGCCGGTTGCGCAATGGGTCGTAATTTTTCCAGCTCTTGTTCGGACATCTTTTTGTGTTTAATCGTGAGAGATTGAAGGGATTAAGCTGGAGATTACGTATGGCGGGATTACACTGACCCGGTTAACGGTAGGCCTCTGGGATGGGATGAGGGGGAAAGTGGTGCCGCGAGGGAGGTGGAGGAGGGAGAGAACCCTGGGACCTGTCGGGGTAGATGAGGGTGGATAAACGACGAGAGAGAGAGAGAGAGATGGAAGGGAAGAGGAGAGAAGGGAGGGATTTGGGAGATAATTGTGTGGGATCGGAGATGTGTGAGGAATAGAAAAGATGGTGGGGTAACAGAGGAAAAAGATTTTCATGGGTGGAGGCGCGAGAAGGGAAATGGAGGCAGCTGAAAGGACAGAAACACTGCATTACAAAACAGATTTTTCAACCCCATGAACACCAACAGACCTCACCAATTCCTGGCAGTTAATGGCAGTTTACAGCCTGTGATTTCCGCGCTCGCCTGTGCCAGTTGTGTATTTTGAGAAGTGTGGCATTCACAGAATGCTAACATCGTGTCCTAACGGCAATGAAGCGTCCAATTCAGTGTGATGTCGGATGCTCACTGTCACCACTAAATCCGTTACAAACAAACCACAAACCTGTCAGCTGTGTGCTGAAGATCAGATTGGAGACCCAACGCACTCAAGTAGAAGATGGGGGACTTCAAGTCTAAAAGATATTATTACTATCTTCCTACATTTGTGCTTTTTAAACAGAAAAAACATGTTTTATACTGTGAAATTTAAATGTTTCTTTACTGGAACTGACGTAGGCATCAGCAAGTAGAGATGGTGTGTTTTCTTACCAGATACTTTCAGCTCCCTGGTTAGGAGACGGTATTTTACAGATAAGTCCTCATTTAAACTTTCAAACAACCTAAAACTTTCTACTGTTCCTCCTCCATGTAGAGCTTTCAATGCGAGGCGCAGGAATGAAAATAGAAACAGGGCATCAGGATAAAAACGGCATGCCGCATCGCTCGCAGCCAGTTAGGACACTCCAATAGGAAACAGTCAAATCAAGCTGGTTTTGTCGCTGCCTGCAGTAAGGACAGCTTGTTGGGATAACTCTGGTTTATTGCAATTTATTTTGATAGTCTTGGCCATCCCTCTAGTCAATGAAAATAAGATTATTATAACATTGCTAAAAATGGGGCAAGAAACATGAGCAGATGATGACGTAAACCTTCTGAATAAATCCCCAGGTTAGCCAAATTAACTGTTCCTGTGATATGAAACATTTGTTTGTCAAAATATAAGGAATAAATAGCTTGAAATCTTAGCAATGTTGACTAACTACCTTAAAACCTGAAGTAACTTAGCTAAACTTACAATGCCAAAAGATTAGCAGTCTGTCTGCCAATCAACTTTTTAAAGTTTTTTGGTGGGTTACAGGTGGTGTTAGCAGCTCCGTCCTGCTCTTTATTAGAGTTGGAGAAGTTTTAACTCTGGCAACCCTTGGAAAAAATCATTATCTGCTCTTTATTCCATGGCCTCTTTCATCAACTGGTGAGTACGATATACGTAAGCATCAAGTGCATATTTAATACATCTTTTCAGGATAGGAGGAGAAGATTTCAACCAAGTTTTTGGTATCAGAGGTGTCGGTACCAGTATCGAAACTTTTTCAGGATAATGAGGCTTATCTCTACATTAGCTGATAACCACGTTATTTGATATTACCCCTGTTAATCTTTTCCTACAAATTACAGGTTGTACTTTTGCAACATGTCAGCAGTGTGTAAAATAAAAGTTGCACGACAGTTGGTGAACTTCTGTTAGCTCTCATCGGCGACACATGGCAAAACACATTCACACTTCCATGTTCTCACGTAAGCAGTCACACATGCACACACAAACACATTCGCCCATACAGAGTGGCTTATTACAAGCCCACATCCCATATTGAGGGATTTATTCATCAGATTCTGTGTCATCTCTGCTTATCCATGTTTCATTCATTTAGAAGTGCCAGTTTTTGGTTTAACTGGAAGTCGGAACAGATTGATCGGAGCTATTGGGGGAGAGTCATTATAATGTGTCTGATCATTAAGAGAACAGAGGCAAATCGCTACAGAGACGCTACAGAAATAGTGGATGGAGACCTCGAGTCTGCAGCGTCATTCACTCACAATTGCTGCATCATGCACCAGTCACTGTATTGACGATGAGTAAAGAGTCTGTTCATAAAAGTGTCTACTTAAAAATCTGCTGTTGTATGTAGTGGATTGATAACAGGTCATCTTCGTGCAGTAAAAAAAAACATTTCCTCTAAACAATTTAAAACATCTTAATGCATTCGGCCATAAAGCGAAAGATCTACGAGGGAATAAAATGTGACTAAAGCGCCGAGTGTGACGTCTATTCAGGCAGACTGACAGGCACTTCTTCTGCATCCACATCCTGTCCTCCTTGTTTACTCCGGAGGCTCTCTTTTGCATTGGCTACAATACCTTGATGTCACCCATCGATTGTCAGCAGTTAGAGAGATGCGCACAGTGCCCTGATTAGCATACAATTAGGATTGACCTGCTGCCCCTGGGACTGGACGGAGCGAGGGATGGATGGAGGGCTTTAGAAGGAGGGAGGGATGGAGGGAACAGCAGCCTGACACAGTGGCTTCTGTTTCTGCTGACACGTGCAGGACAGTGGTGGGGTCTCAGAGGGCACCGTGGGCCAAGGTGTGCCAAACCCGTATCGACGTCTGGGAGAGGTGTCTCGGCCGCACTGACGGACGCCACTATGAGGGCTTAATGACCGTCCTAGTCGTGGAAAAGGTGTGTAAATGTGTGTGTGCGTTGGTGTGTGAGGGAGATAGTTAAGAGAGTTTAGAGAAGTGATTGAGGACTTTTTAACAAGAGCATTTTGTCCAGCAAATGTAGATTCCTGCATGCAGCCGCCTCAGGTTTTTCTTATTTTCTATGTCCAGTAGGGGTGTAACGGTACCTACCTCAGTTTTGGGGTACAAGTTTGGTACGATGGGGAAAAAGCTGCAAAAAAATCCAAATGCAGGCTAGGCTGCCATAGGTTTCTTTACATGTATTTTTTATTTTCAACAGACAGTGATGTAGTTTGTTCCACTTAGTGTTCAGCCATTTTCATCACCCTCAGCCGTACTTTGTGTTAAGTGCTAATTAGTAAAATGTTAGCACACTAATACCATAATTACACCAAAAATCAGCATGTATATGCAGATTATACTGGTAAACTTTACCATCAACACATCCCGTTGCCAGTAGATGAGTTCGCCTCTCTGTTTTTTTGTTGTTTTTTTGTTTTTTAATGGTGCGGCAGAACACACTGAAAGGTAGAGGTCAGTGACAATGTCATGGCGGTTACTGTTTCATATCTTTTACTTCATTCTCTCTTTCAAACCCAATGCCAGCTGAAAGATGTTCAAGTGCTGGTTTAACAGGGACGGATGGAAAACTGCTTACGTGCCAATGTCTGGAACTTCAACACTTGAGCCGATAAATACCGATGACTGTTGCAGAGTCATTGGACCTGGGAATTAATGTCACTTGTACCCTGTTAAGATAAAGTTTGAGGAGTTTAATTTTGATTAGTCTCTTGCTTGGTTTAGGCAGGTAGAAGGAAGCGGAGTCAGAACAGACATTACACCTGGGGTCTGGTGGCTCTGAGTCAGCAGCTGTCATTAGTTGCACCTGCGGAGAGAGTTTCAGGCTATGAGTTGAGTTTAATACTAGCCGAGGTTAGCCTTGCAGCGTTACATACCCTTCCCCACTGAAGACAAAAGCCAGGTGTTAGTAGGTGTTAGTGGGACTATACGAAGCTAGGGAACCCATTAACTATTACCTGCTTAATGTGGCAAATGGACTTGCATTTCTAAAGCGCTTTTCCAGTCTACTAACCGCTCAAAGTGTTTTACAACACTTGTCACATTCACCCGTTCACAAACACATTCATACACTGATGGCAGAGCTTGCTCAAGGATACTTCGATGTGCAGCCATGGGGGGGCCGGTTAATCTAACTATCGACCTTCTGATTACTGGATGACCTGCTGTACCTCCTGCCACATAAACATCATCATTTTAACATTGTTACTGTGAGCAAGTAAGAGTATTGATGTTAGCATTTAACAGCCGCCATCATGGCTGCATACAGTTGAAGAATGCTCACATTATCTAAAATAGATACTTCAAATTTAATTATTGGCCGAGGAGAAACGTGCTCCTTTTGTTTTAGTGTTTCTTGTAACAGCAAACATAATTCTATGAACTTCATCTCAGAGGACAGAAACAGTTTCGCATCGTCAGAGTAAATTATTTGGACTTCGCCCTTTATGAACTGTGTGTTAACTGGTTGTAGCTGAGTCAGTGCAGCGTCGACGTGAACTAAGTGTCCATGAATTCACATCTATAACCCATGCTGAATATAAAAATGTTCCAAATGAAGCATTGCTTTGGGAAACGCTTGAAATTCTCTTGCTGGCCTCTTAATGACCTCACATTCCTTTACTTTAATGGAGATTCATAAGTTTGAAGATTTGACCTTTCTATTATCTCCTCAGGTACCATCTGTTGTCGTCTCCCTCTTGTCATTCTTCTCTCCTACCCTCTCCCGACACACCTATAGGCCCGGGACAGCTACCTCTGCAGCTGCTGCAGCGAAGCCTTAATCAGAGTTGCGTATCAATAATATCGAACCCAGAAATCCCCTTGTGTCCCATGGCGTTTGTTCTGATGCATTGATGTACTATTGACGGAAAACAGGACGGCCAGCAGTGACAAATTAAAATGTCAGCCGTGGCAAAGGTGAGCCTCGCCTCTCCTCGCCACGTCCTTAAGGTGAGGTGACAGGCCATCAGCTGAACGATTCCTGATAAAATGCTGACACCTCACTCACACACACCAGCGTACACACATACCAACAAGGACATCCGTGACAAGGGGAGTTGCATATTGAAAGGAAGTGAGTCAGGTGAGAGGATAAACTGTGACATAATGGTTTAATAATAGAATTCTCGTAAGTGGATTTAGTCCTGATTCACACATAACAGTAAAAATTACAGACCCGTTATTTAGCCACTTCTTTACATCTCAGTAAAATATGATTACAGACTTCTGATGAACACTGTAATTACACAAATTAGAGCATTTTCCAAGAAGCGGACAAATTATACTGCTGGTGCACAGTTGTGTCATTTAGCGCGAGGAGGCTTGATGCACGTTGATCTCATGCAATGTGTTTGGAGGAGTGAGATGAAATGGAGACAGAGTGACGGAGGACACAAGTGCTAGGCATGCTGTCAACATTTAAATATCATCAGGCCTGTGCGTGTGCGCTCCCACCCGTCTGCCCACACACAGACAGAGTATATGATAACCGATCAAGCTTTGCAGGAACTTAAGCCTCCTCGTCTCTCTTCTGATTCTCTTTTGACTATTTTGACAGTTGATCTGGATGTAATTGCGGCTACTTATAAATGCACTCCTCCGCACATTAATCTGTCAATGTCATCCTCCTGATGTTCCAGCTGTTCTCTGGTTGTAATGGTGCTGCATTGTTGATGAGCTTAACTCTGACAGCCAACTGTCCAAACCAGCCCGGGACAGCTATGGTAGCCCGGCCTCAAGAGAGCCCTCATCAGCCAACCAGGGTCAAGGACTGCCACTGATTGACAGCTCCGTTTAAGTCACTGTGTTTACACGACGTGCATCCTAACTTCCAGGGACTAATGAGTGCTTTAACTGTGAGGGTGTCTGGTTTCCCGGGGCCTGAAGACCGCTCTGATATCCTGCTGTTGTAAGTAATGGATGGAGGGAGTGGTACTGTCGGTATCAGGTTTGTTTTATTCATGTTCTCTGTTGCAATATTAAGCCTTCTATCGAGCCATCCTTGACTGACCTGTACTGCCTCTGCAGTATGAACAAACCCAACTCCTCGCCTCGCTCCTGTGTAGCCCAGATTCTGCCTGATCAACATGAGCTGTGGTCTAATTTATGCATCAGCATGCGATTTACAGAACAAGCATTAGCATAGCATCTGTCGACACAGTGCTATACATCTTGAGAAGAATTGATTTCTATGGGGATACATTTGCATCAGCCCGCTTGCGACTTAAAACAGAGATGTTAAAATGTTCTGCAAATGGAATTCTAATATGATGCTAATGCGTTTAAAGACGAAAATATGGGTAGTGCGAGGCAAACAGGTCAGCTACTCCTGCCACCCCGCTGCTGCTCCAGTCCCCTCACTCGCTCTCCGATAGACAAACAACTCGGTTTCTGTCCTCTAAAAGTCACCTGTCAGTGAAAGTTTGGCTTCATCCACACAAACCAATAAAACAAATATCTCACCATCAGGGATTCTCACTGTGAGAACATTTTACTGCAACATTTAAATACTATATTTAAATGTTTAAGAACAGTTCATGTGTCATGGGTTGGGTTTTTTGGTTAATTGGTTTCCTGTTTTTAGAAGCTTCAGCTTAGCCTGATGTGGCTTGTTTTACTCTCCACCTCTTTTTGTCTGTTTTCCTGTCCTTTTTCCTGCTCACCTGTGTTCCCAGTGTTCTGGTTTCGTGCTGTGACTGTTCCCGGGTCCTTGTGTATCTTCTACGTTCCTGTTTTGTTTTCCGTTGCTTCTGGTTTATCCTCAGTTTTTGTTTTACTCCCTTGTATTACTCGTGTATTTTCCTTTGCCTGCCGTTTTGTTGCTTGCAATTTTGAATTTTGGTCATTAAAGCTCATTAAAGCTCATTAAAACTCGCCTTTTATCCTTTTGCCTTCCTACTTCTGTGTGTCTTGCGTTTGGGTCATTTTTAGTCTTTAGACATAACATCATTTTCTTTTCATCTAGGTTTGTAATTCGACTGTCCTCACAATGAGGAATGATGAGATTTCTCGAAACTGCATGTGAAACACAATCAACATCCACCCTGAGCTGCCTAACCTGAAAAGGCTGGTTACGTGTAAATACATTAGGTTTCAGTTTGTTGTCCTAAAGCTCTCCATCCATCTCCAAACAAAAAAAAAGAGAAAAAGGAGCAAAATGTTAGTTTTTTTTAATTCTCTACAGCCAACAAACAGAATATTGTCCTAATATAGAACAAAATCTGCCTTTTCTTGTCCAGACAAAAAGTGTGGCTGAGTGTTTTGCCTTCATCCACACTAGAGATCATATTATACATTTATGTGTTGAGAAAAGGGAAAAAAAAATAGACAGGAAAACATTATTAGATTTAGAAATGAGTGTTTCATAATGCATCAAAATCAAGGACCTTATTGTATGAATTCTCTCACAACTCTAACAGATTCTTTATCGATGAGTGTATGTGTAGAGACAGTCAGCAGATCCCTGGCTCATTCTGAGACAGATGTCACAGCTGTGATAGGGACACCGGTCACCTCTATTTCTGTCTCTGCTCTTTGCTCACTTTGTCTTTCTCTCCTCCATGTGTCAAATGGACTCCACACATGTCTATGACTAATTCTTCGACGATTCATTCACACTGTATATTTTTGCAGTAATGTTTGTGTAACAGTAAGACGTCGTAGCATTTCATAGCGTTGATCAGTGTGTTCATAATATTTTTGGCAGCTTTCACACACGCACGCACACACAAGTGCCTCTCAGGGAAGCTTCTCAATTTTCATGGTGATATTTTTTTTATGATACAGAAGAAAAACAAAAAGACTTAACTGAGCGCAGATAAATAACAGCCTGTCAACTCTATTATATTAAAAAATGGATGAGCAATGTTTTATTAAATTAGAGTTCAGCTAATGGATGCTGTTTTGAATGTCTGGAACTGCAGATAATATTACGTTTAGATTAAGTTTCCATTACAAAGATGTGCGTCTGCTTGGTGAGGAGAGTGGACACGTCAGGCCCAGATGAATCATTTTCACGTCTCGCCATAGTGAACATGACATATATTCACCTGTGCGAGGGAGCCTGTACCTTGGTGGGTTGTTAAGATCATAACATTTCATGATATACAACACTAATTATACGTTCTCTTCTTTGTGATTGTGGATGTTTATGTCTTTGGAGACATATGGTGAAGCCAACAGACTGCTACTCAAACTACTGGGACCAAACTCTGCACGATTGATCTAAACATGTAAACTTAAAGGGGCTTTGTGTAACGATTTGAAGCAATTTATATGTATTAATCACTTTTTTATTGGCCATATGTGAGCAGATTGTAACGTGATGTGAATAATGAGACCTTCTCCGCCTCTCTCAGTTGCCTATACAAGCCTGTGGACGATTTGTTTAAGTAGTTTAATGCTGTGGATTTCTTCTTAAAGGGCACGGGTCAGATTTTCCACGACAGTCCAAAGGATGTCACTTTACGCATGTTCTCTAGTGCCTCGTCTCGGTGCTTAACTCTGCACCGCTAACAGAGAGCAACACTGACTAATGTTAGTTTAGAAATGGAGTCTGTAACTTAAACTGACGACCTGCTTCCAGCACACAGAAGTTCCACTTGCTTGCTTTTTTGTTACTTGCTGTCAGTGGAAACAAGCTGAAACTCAATATAGACATGTTATTATGTTTTAAAGCTGATATATATTTGCTTGTTTACACATCCAGGAGACATAGAGCAGCATTATTCTGAGTCATGTTTCTAGCCACATGAGACTTAGTTGAGTCCAATATTCACTCTCCTTTTTTCCTCTGTTTTTGGTCTCCACCAACTCCTGAGGGAAATATTTGTTTCTTTAGCTGCTAAATGCGCCACTATGTTCCTATGTTGGCTAGTTGCTAACTGTGTTTGTGTGATGTTTAGTGCTGGGCAGATAGTGATCAGTGAATTTAAAGCGTTATGATACTAATGAGAGTGGTGAGAGTAACCCTAAACGGCAAAGTTGCGAGCCGCAGAAACAAAACAATAAGCTGAAAGATTCTAAAATGCTTCATAGAGCTGAAGGTAACTGCAAAATCAGGTGATGATCTGTGTCAATATGAGCTACTCCTTTACTCCCTTACAGTAAGTGAGACCCATTGTTACATATATAAAAAATATGATTATATCAGTTTAATCCAGTAGGGGGATTGAGGGGGAACACCACCCCCCTTGTTAGCAAAATGACAAAAATGCTTTCCCTTTGATTGCCTGCCATCGCTCTCCATCCACGCTGAGACCACCAATAGGCAGGCCATGCGCCATTCTAGCCCTTACAGCACTAGTGGCCCAGAAGGAGACAAGAGTCAGCTAACATGATGAGATAGTGAGATAAAATAGAAACCAACAACAGAGCTTTTAATCAAGAACGGACTCGTACATTTTCATCTTCCCACAGGCAGATCAAAACCACATCATCCCCCTCATCTGAGACTGTGGAGCTTATTAAAAGTGGCAATGTGAAGCGCCACCGCTAGACTGCACAGAGCATGTTTTGAGCAAACATATCCCTTCAAATCTGAACTGAGGGTACAGGAAAAATATGTTATATGGCACTGAATGAGTTCTGGACCTATGCTTGAGGAAATTTTCTTTAACTAGACATCTTTGACTTTTAACTTTTCTTTCTCTGAACTCCACTTTTTGTCCATCAGTTTTTTTCTTGGATCTCTAATTTTCTCCAGCGGGGTTGGTGGGCATCCCCACCATTAAAAATTAACAAATCGCCTACTGGCTTTAACCGAGCAACTGGAAAAAAAAAAAAAAGGATAGGCCCCAAGTGCAGACACCAGAGGCAGAGCTAGTGCAGGTCAGTGATTTTATTAACACAGAAAGGTACCAAAGCCTACGGGATTGTGAGGCAGGCAAGGGTCAACAGCAGGAGAACAGTCCAAACAGGTAAACAAATCCGACAGGGAGAAGGCAAGAATCAAAAGTCCAAAAACAGGAAAACAAGGCAAAGAGCCAAAAACACTAGTAAAACAGAAGTGAATGACATGAGACAGTAAAACATACCCTCGGGAGTCGGATGGGATATGACGTGTAACAACCTTAAAAGACATGTCGACTACAAATCCTAAAGAGCGATGCAGAAATGAATCAGCAAGTTTCCCTCCAGCCTTCAGTAAGTGCATTTAGGGTCAGTTTTCAAACAGTTTTTGGGTGTTTTGCTCTTGACCATGGAAAACTATAGCAGCAACTTTACCCCAGAGAACTGGCTCAACACACGGCATCTGCAATGAAAACAATGGACGATTTGCAGTGACATCTCATTAGGAAGCCCACCTAAGGGGGCCCCACCATGTCATTCCCTCTTGCATTGGGTCCAAGTTATTTCGTTTTTGGGCTTTTATTGCTGTAGGTTTTCATTGTTTTATGTATTTTAAAAAGTTTTGGATTAAAAAAAATGTTTGGATCATATACATTTTTTGGTTGGTGTGAGAGTACTTTAAGGGCCCCAGCAGACTGACTGATGGGTGCTCCTTCCACAACTGAAACAGAGAGAAAAAATAAAGGTTAAACACTTTAACTGACTGGCTTAAGATAAGATCTTCAATATTGTTGAATTATCCAGGAGATTTCTATGTTTCTGTGTTGAGTGATATTGAGGTTATTGTTAAATGTTTCATACATACACTCCCAACGCCCCAGGTTGTATTCTATACGGCTGCTCCTCTCGTTTGTTCTTGGAGATACGAGGATTAGCACTAAATAATGGAAACCTAAATTTGTGAGCTACACAGAATTACACTCACAAACATCCACGCTAAATAATTTGCAGTGAAGCCG
Source organism: Pagrus major (assembly GCF_040436345.1). NCBI lineage: Eukaryota > Metazoa > Chordata > Actinopteri > Spariformes > Sparidae > Pagrus > Pagrus major. Next base: position 19,941,300 of record NC_133226.1, read on the forward strand.
GTCGTCGGTGCTTAGTCAAAAACCATCCCCATGTCACAACGAAGCGCACTCTCTGCCTCGTTATGGAAAGTCGCTCCTCCCTTGTTTCCCTTCATCTCCATCATTTCTCATCTATTACCATCTTTCTCTCTCACTTTCCTCTTTGCCTCATCTTCATTATCCCTCTCCCTCCCCGCTGCTTCCCCCTCTTCCTCTCTCTCATCTGCATCTCTTACTCTCTACCTGCGTTTCTCCTCCTCGTTGCCTTCCTGGTGGTGGAGCCGCGGCCCCAGACCTAGTGGTCGTGGGGTTCCAGATGGTCTGGCTGGCAGAAGGTTCAGAACTGACCCCTCGGCAGCTGATCCTGTCCTACCTCAAACCCCAGGGGGTCCGGGGAGGGAACACGTATCTCACGCAAGATGAGAGGCAGAGGACAGGAGAGGGACCGGGGGCTGGGAGGAGAATTGCGTAACAGCCGAACCTGTCATTTACTGCATCTCATCCTCAAACAGTCTGAGGGCTGCTTCTTTCAAAGTGCCTGCACTTCAGAGTTGTTTGAAGCGCGAGCACACACACTTTGCTATCACTCAAGCGATGTGTAACAATAAAAAAAAAAAAAACTGACTTGAATAGTAGAGGGAGGGAGTCGGGGGAAGAAAAAACAGACATATCATATTACAGACAGAAATGGGAGAGAGATTTCAAGACAATGAGGGAGGGAGAATGGAAAGGAAGACTCAGCGAGCCATGGATGACAGCTTGTGACGCCACATTAGTCATTGTGCAAGAAGACAGAGGTGTCTACGCGGCCTCTTTAGCGCTGTCTCCTTTAATGGCACAATGTGTGTGTGTGTGTGTGTTTGAGGAGGTGCGGTGCGTCCGGCCAAGGCTGCCCGTGTTTAGACAGCGGCTGCAGCAGTGTTGATGGAAACACACAGGGGGGGAGGGAGGATGGGAGGGTGTGTGTGTTTGTGTGTGGTTGGGTGGATGGTTGGGTGGGTTGGGAGGGAGGGAGGGGAGGGGGGGGGGCAGTGCTAATTGGGACAGAAGATCGGGGTCAGGAAGAAAGAAGGAGAAGTGGAGTACAGGAGAGACAGGGAGTCCTCAAGCCCTCCGGTGGCTCACTCTGCTTAATGATGCGTCTCTCCCGTAATTAGCAGACGGTAATTAACGCTCGGATCACCTGGGTCTCTGTGGGTCACATTCCCTCCCTCCGCCACTCCACATCCACGCCTCGCTACAAACGAGCGCCAGTCACATCCCAGCAGTCCGGCCCCGCGGACTTCCCAGCAGCCCCTGCGGCTCAGACTCAGCTAATAAAAGCATTCCTTCCATATGGGACAAACATTTTATAGATTTATCTATGGCTCTGCCTAAACCAGCTTGTGTTTATTTTCTTGTGTTTGTCTGTTTGTCGCTGCTTCTGCACTGCTCTGCTGCACGTGTGCGCGCGCAGTAAGCGAGTTTATATGGGAGGCAGCCAGTGTTTTGTACACACGGTCTGTCAGGCTGTGTTAGAGCGGGCCTCACCTCCAGGCTGGTTTAAATATTAAGACTGAGCGGCGGCTCAACATGCATATTTCAATGCAGCCCCTTGTGTGGATGCAAGGAGCGGCACATTACTGGTCATTCTGCAGAGCAAAACTCTATTTTCGTGATCTGAAACAGTCCGGTCGCACGTCACCTACTGTACCTGACCTTAATGAGCCAGACACACCGTGCATGACAGGAATAGGCGTGCGCACTTACACAAACACACACATTCGGTTGCACACAAACACATGCAAAGGAAAATACACACAGATGGTGGCGCAAGACACAATATGCTTTTGCTGGCTTGCTCCACGACCGTTAATAAAACATTGAGTTGGTGAGACATTCATTCCAGACAAACCCATCTCCAAACAAGGCTTTGTGCTTAATAATACAGATATGAATTTATCCATGTCTCCTCTCCTCTCTTTCTCCACTTGTGTGCCCCGGGATTGCGCCCTGTTGGGTTTTGCCCCCCCAGGGGTGGCGACGGCCCGTGGGATGTTCACTTTCTTATTAATTGAATTTTAAAGTGACCTTGCGGTGATATTGATCTTCATTTGATGAAACACGCAGACACACTCGCGCACAGAGAGACACACACGCATCCATCCCGCCTTGTGCATCCTTCACAAGCTCAAGGTTAGCGTAGCGGCAAAGTAAGCAGCGAGTCAGAGTGCTTCGTGGTGTGGAATATTTGTCAGAGTTCTGTGATGGCTGAAGTTTGGGAGTTGTGCTGAGGCGTGCAATAAAGATGGGAGAGGAGACAAGGGGAGGAAGAGGAGGGTGGAGGAAGGGGGAAATGGAGTGTGAGTGAGGGAAAGGAGGAGGAGGAGGGGGCTCGTCCAAAGTGCTCCAGGTCGAGGTGAGGGCTAAAGTGGATAAAAGAGGGAGAAGAGAAAGCAAAGGGTGTTATTGTGTTACTGGATTTTAAAGGAGTGAAGAGGAAGCTAGAACAGCCAGGTGTGAGGGAGAGAAAGACTTCTCTGACCTATTTTAAAGAGTTTGGATGCTGCTAGGCCCCAGCTTCCCCACTAGCAGCTCCCTCTTCTGGTGCAGAACATGTAATACACCCAGAAACCAGCTGTAAAGTGTTTCTCATCCCTCATCAGCTGCAATGAAAGTCAGATTTTTACAAATTGCTTGCGTCTGAACACTCTCATCCATCACTTTGCCTGTTAACAACAGCTGTCGGAGGGAATTTGGGTTCTCGGACACCAAAACAGACGAAAGCTGTCGATGACTCGGATTGCAGTAGATGGTTATGAGATACCTAAATGTCTCTTATGTGCAGTAAGGTTTCTCATTAATCCCATCTCTCACTAGGTTAATCTGTTTGATTACATTAGAAAAACACGGGTTTCGCGTGTTGCATGTGGCTGTGTCACACCCACGAGTGTGAGAAGGATCGAGCAACCGCGCGTGTCCGTGTGTGGGTGTGTGCTCGCATGGCTGTATGGGAGTGTGAGGGTGTGAAGGAAGAAACAGCATCTCGACAAACATTCAAAACGGACTACTTTCTTTATATTTGTCAATCTGTGGAGCTCCAACTCCAATCGTCTCTTCATCCGGACAGACAGAAATATGTCACACCGCACTCCCTTTATACTTGAGAGAGTTTTACTGTGAGCAGTGAAGTTTCCCGTAGCACAGAATTGCGTTGACAGTCGTTACGTGCTATTAGTCAGGCCAGACATGGCAGTAGGGTTAACCACAGTGAATCACAGATATAAGCTTTCTGCCTGGTGACATTTACAGAGACAGAAGGATGCTAAAGAGCTTCCAATAATTTCCGGCGTTTATCACGCACATCGACGCTGATTGTCTGCTTAACTGGTACATGCAAGGGGTTAATGGCAATTGATCGGACGCTGTTAATCACCGCGGTTTGTGATTACCTGGCAGGGTCGTATCGATTGCTCATTGATCAGTGCCTCTCCGCCACTTCTACCACTGTGTCTGTGAGCTCACTGTCATTTAGCACTTTGCTGGTGCAATATTGTCGTTATTACACCCCAGGCGTCAGTGTTGTCAATGACTCCCCGGTGGCGAATGTCTGCTGCGTTACAGAAGCACCGGCCGGTCCGCCAAAGTTTGATTTACATGTCGAATAAAACCAGAGAGGATGTATCTGAGTTGGGCTAAGTGTTTTGTCTGCGGCCTCCAGGCTCTCCTCAGGCCGGCCTGTCGTGGTTAAAAGGTTCCCTCACTTCCTTACAAGAATCAGGTCTCTGGTCAAGTGAGGTGAGGGTGTGGTGTGAATTAGGAATAAAAGTTTACTCTCACCTCACTCACTCCCTCCCTCTTTCCCTCTCTCCCTCCCTCTCTCACTCTCTCTCTCCCTCTCTCCCTCCCTCTCTGTGTCCCCATCTCATTCATTTCTGTACCTTTGTGCGCCTGGCTCGAGCCTCCATTAAAAACCTTGTCCAAAGTAATGAGTTTAAAGTCAAGGTACTTGTCTCAGGGAGGGAATAGAAATAGAGAGGCTGTGTGTGTGTATGTGTGTGTGTGTGTGTGTGTGTGTGTGTGTGGGATTCTTGTACCTAGTGCGAGCGTGTTACCCCACACCCAGGTTTTTTGAGAATAAATGCATGTGTTTGTGTGCATGCTTGCCTGCATGCGCTAAGTCTTTGAGGTACGCTTTGACAGCTGTGAATTTAATAAGCAAACGTTAAAGGTAGGGAGGGAGGAGGAGGGAGGAGGAGGGGGGGCAGGGGGGTGCATAGGGCTCCGCTTATGAAATATGAATGACTGTTTCTGCATCTTCTTCAGCGGGCTTGATATCGTCTCTGGTTTGCAATTCCCCCGCTTCGCTCAGAACAGGATGCACAGTCCAGCAGTCTTGTGAGAGGCGATGTTGTACTGTAGCTGGATATCTTACTTCAACTTGTCAAACTCGGCTGCACAGAGTTTTAATAGGCTGTGTCATATCTTAACTTAAAGCAGTATTTTCTCTTTGGTGGAAGACTTTTGGGTGGATTTTAGCATGCATCCCCCAATGCAGCCGCATCGGCAGTCAGTCACCAATACTAAGTGACTTATCTCTTCAAATTGATATCACACACTTTGTCTCAGTTCGAAAGCCTACAGACTAGAGGTAGGTGATGATGATGAGTGTTTGCAGCGTACTACAACTTTTACAAAGCGCCTGACTATTGTTTACTAATCGAGCCAAAGTTTTACACTGTAATTAGAAAATGTTCAGGATTGTGTGTCACATTTAGAGGACTCATGAAAGTGAGAGCCGTAAAGTGGTGAGGACAGATATTATCTTTCATATCTTTGGTTCGTTCGTGGTACTCCTATTGTCTTCTCAGTGGAACGTATCCAAGGACATTTTGTCACGTTCTGACCTAAACTGGCAAAAGACGACTTTTTTGCTTCGACTTATCATTCTGAAGTAAATACAGATCGCACATCGTGAAAAATGACACCATCCGTGTATAGATTGGTTCCCTATAAACCTTGCATCCACTATGCTACTCTGTCTGCCATCGGACTGGATTTTTCTGATAAACTGAAGTGTAACGTCTGCCTAAACTCTGATCATACAACAGTCTTGATGACATGAATGCTTGCAAGTTGTTGACATGGGAATCTTTCCCACTTCTACAATCCGTCCCATATGATGTGAACACAGCATAAGCTTGATGGGCTCGATGACTTAATCAGGGTAATTTCCTCAGACTTGACAGAGCTTCTCCAGAGCCACAGAAGACACTGAGCCTGTCACAGGCTGAGTTTTGCTCCTCATGACAAATAAACACACATTAACGTATAAATTGAAGTATTATTCCTGATTAGGCTGGATTTGAAAAAGGAAACTAATATTAAACTCACGCCTTCACAAAATTGCCGTGTGAATCCGCCTTTAGATGCAGAATACATTCCTCTAATCTGCTGAGTTTTGTAACATATGATAATCAAGTTTGTAGCTTTAAAAGAATTCAAACTTTAATAACTTATTTTCCTGAATGTGTTGTCTAATATGGATGAGGTTTTAGATTGCAATACTGCAAGATGATGCATGTTTTCCACACCGAACTTTAATAACTTGTTGATGTAACACCCTCTCTCACCCTCTCACCACTTCTTTTTTCTGCCAGTGTTTAGTTTGTTTTAATTTCTACAGATGATAAGCTTTATTTGTGCTGTGCATACTGCCGACAACAGTCCTGCATAATGTCTCCCTGTCCTGACAGCTCGGCAAAATCGTGTATCGACTGAATATTTATGCAAAAAGTTCAGACATACACCAAAGGAGGCCTTTCTTTTTCAGTGGTGCTGGGAAACTACAGAGCAACAGAAACATTAATACAAGAAAACACAAGTTGAAAACATTTTCAGGATGCTCTGCAGTTCAAACAAAGTGTGCAAACCGCAGAGGTAAAGAGGTCGACTCAGAACGCAATGTAGGAACAGAAGTATGGAGTGAGCATCAACACAGACCATGATGAAAAGATTGTGATAACATAAAGATTAAATGTGTGATGTGTAATAGCTGGCTGCCTGTCAAAGGTCACTCCGAACACACAGCGAGCAGCATATCAGAGTTATCTGCTGCTCACTATACTCTGTACTATAGCTATTTATGGCTGTAGCTACTAGCTGCCTTTAGCTAATTTGCTCTGTTAGCTGTGCAGCTAGTAGCCTTAAGATGACTCATGTCTCTGCAGAACAGGAGCTCAGAAGCAACGGAGCTGGGCTTAAGGGACTCTGACCAGGACTCTGGGGACGACGAGACACAGAGAGGACAGAGATGTCCAGCCTGGAAAAAGCAGGGTCTCGAGCAGTGAAGTAAGGATTTATTTTGGACGGACCAGAGTTGCTGTTTTATTTTGTCTCTATTAAGTGTTTTACGATGAGTCAACAAGGCAGTTAAGCTCATCTTAGTTCAATTAAGGGTTCAATTAAAAAAAATAATCTGTTTAGTAAAGAAAATAGGTTTGAAAATACTTCCTTTCTTAATATTTTGAAATCCTATTTTGTTTATTCATTGGATGAAAAAAGCTAATAGAGCTTCTAACATGTAGCACGCTCACATACATCTACCAGCTGAAAGTACAGGGAGCTTTAATATCTGATTGACACCTCAAAGTGATATTATGAGATGGGACGGGCCAGGACTAGCTGGTTAGCATGCTAACTTCAGTAGATAGCACTGTAACACAGTACATAGACATACATTTCTTCACATTCTGCTGATAATGTTGTTCTATTTTTACAATGTTTTCATCAAAAATTCTGCCCGTGTCTTTACACTTTGGCTATACTGAACACCTAACGTATGCGGGCTGCTTGCGTTGGGATATGCAGCCTAATTTATCTTTTAACTGGCTATACCTGCAGTGCTCAAACTGTCTGCTTGATTTATCCTGATGCCTAAAGTGGATCTCAACCATTCATCAAACTGTTGGTTTTCGGAAGCTTCGGGGTGGCGTACAAGTGGCCACATTAAAACAAATCCAGATATGATTCAGTGTGTGAGCCTGACACAGTAACGCAGAGGTTGGCCCAAGTTTCAGAGTGATGTAACCACCCCGAGTCTGTCTTTAAACACTCCCTCTACACAAGTGAAATAACAGCAAACAAGGTCATCAGACAATTAACTTTCTTTGTTTTCCTCCGCTATTCCCCATTTCTAATGTATATTAATTCCACCCCCTCAGTCTTAAGATTAGATTCCCTTCGTCCCAACACAGGGGTCCTCCCCTCCCTCCCTCCCTCCCCGCTCCCCGGCCTACGACGCTAAAAGGGTGATGAAATGCTAAAGAAAGGAGTAAAGAAAAAGAATTCAGCCTTTCTTGCTCCGCATCACTGTGCAGAGAGAGAAGCCTTCCCTCATCCGTTCTCCCAGATGCCTCGGTTCGCCATAGTGTTCAGTTTAACCCCTCCATCCCTCTTCTTCAACCCTAATTACACACTCAAACCCACACACACGTATCTTTTACAAGTCCCACAGTAGCAGAGAAACTGGCTGCAAGCTCACTCGGCTCAATAGGATGAAACTGATGGGGTTACAGGCACATACGACAGCTCTCATTAGCAGTCTCTCACCGATAATGTGGAGATGAAAAGACGCTGCACCCCTGTGTGCGCTGTGCTGTTTTCTATGAGCTCACAATATGCGTTACTGTACTGCTGAAGCCTTGAGAGGCACACGGCAGAGCTTGTGGCATTGTTTTAACGTGCTTCGTGGAGGGCAGAGAGTATGCAGTGAGTAAAGCCAAGGGAGAACACTTTTGTTTCCTTTAAAACAGTCAATGACAACAGGGATAAGTGGCTGAATAAATGAATGTCGTGTCAGTCTCTGATGTTATTATCCAATCTGCATACAGCATTTTTTCATTGAATTCTTTCATTGACCTTAACATATCTGGTGAGATCAAAACCTTGTCGATGAGAGTCAAGGATAAATAAAAGTTTTAGGGCTGCTAAATAAATGATCTTCTTCAGTCGTTAATATGCTGACTATTTTATCAAGTAATCCATCATTTAGTGTATAGAATGTCAGAAAATTGTGAAAAATCCTAAGGTTTTTTAAAATAAATGTCTTGTTTTTTCTGACAAATTGTCCAAAGCCCAAAAATATTCATGTATCACCTACAGTAGGATAAAGAAAAGCAGCAGTTCTCACAAATGAGAAGCAGGAACCAGGTGATATTTGTTTCTGATTAATTTTATGTCAATCGATTAATTGATTAAAATTACTAATTGTTCCAGCTCACTACCCAAAAAATAGACAATGTTGGTAGAGTCACACTGAGCAAAATCCTATCCAAAAGAAGTCGTTGAAAAGATGTCCAGTGGAGAGCCAGAATGAAAGGGGTTTTTTATGTCTTTTTTAGACGTCTTTTCAATGTTCACTAGTGATTTCCAAGTGACATCCTTACAGGGTTCAAATGAGGGCTTTTACGATGTAATTTTAGACATCGTTTCAACTTCAATTACAGATTCCTAAAGAACTTCTTGTGGTTCAAAATGAAAGTTTTTATGAATACCAAATTTTACTCCATGAAGCAAAAGCTACAAGCTGGATATGAACCCCTGGTCTCAAACTCAGTACTCGGAAGAAGACGTGTACTTTACCAAGTACCACGTTTTAGTCAACTAACCTTGTAATATTAGCCTACTTGATGAAGGATAGATGACCAAATTATGATATGTAATGAAGCTGATCTTTTGGATATGTTTTTGCTCAGTGGGTTCGATTCTTTGAGAGAGAAACCAACATGATAGTCTCAGTGACTTTTCTCTGGCTGTGTTTAAGAGGCACACAACATGCCACCAGGCTCACGTGTGGCTTCAATTAAACAACCCTTTGGTGAGGCAGAAAAGAGTCTGCTGACACCGTCGAGTGTCCCAACACACATGACACTACAGCCTCTCCATACAAAATACCCCACATCAATAAAACTAAGAAAAGAAACGTAATTAAAACTCTCAAAAAGACAGGTTGTCCCAGTGGCTCTGTGTTCGGCCATGATGAATGTGGCCTGAGGCCGCTGAACCAGTGGGTGAATTTACAAACTCAAATCTTATTACAGACTAGTCTAGTAAGCAGCAGGGTTGGAAGATGCAATGTTTCTCAACCAGTGTTAGGCGTACACCATGGGGTACTAGCAGGTGTAAATATTGTCAATTTATTTGAATAATTCGAAATTATGATTTGGTAAAAAATTTATTCACATATTTGTTTAGGCTTGTGTCGTGCTACGTCGTACCCCCTTGTGTCGTGCTACGTCTTACCCCCTTGTGTCATGCTATGTTGTACCACCTTGTGTCGTGCTACGTCTTACCCCCTTGTGTCATGCTATGTCGTACCACCTTGTGTCATGCTATGTCGTACCACCTTGTGTAATGCTACGTCTTACCCCCTTGTGTCATGCTACACTGTACCACCTTGTGTCATGTTACGTCGTACCCCCTTGTGTCGTGCTACGTCGTACCCCCTTGTGTCATGCTACGTCGTACCACCTTGTGTCATGCTACGTCGTACCCCCTTGTGTCATGCTATGTCGCACCCCCTTGGTCGTGCTATGTCTTACCACCTTGTGTCATGCTCTACTTACCTCCTTGTGTCATGCTATGTCGTACCACCTTGTGTCATGCTACGTCGTACCCCCTTGTGTCATGCTATGTCGTACCACCTTGTGTCATGCTACGTCGTACCACCTTGTGTCATGCTCGACTTACCTCCTTGTGTCATGCTATGTTGTACCACCTTGTGTCATGCTACGTCTTACCCCCTTGTGTCATGCTATGTCTTACCCCCTTGTGTCATGCCATGTCTTACCCCCTTGTGTCATGCTACATCTTACCCCCTTGTGTCATGCTATGTCGTACCACCTTCTGCCATTGTTCTTCGTACCTCCTCCTCTTATGCTATCTCATAGCCCCTCATGTCATGCTTTCGTCCTACCTCCTTGTGTCATGCTATGTCGTACTCCCTTGTGTCATGCTACTGTATGTCATACTCTCTTGTGTCATGCCACATCGTATCCCCTTGTGCCATTCTTCTTCGTACCCCCTCATCTTATGCTACCTCGTAGCCCCTCAAGTCATGCTTTCGTCGTACCCCGCTGGGTCTTGCTATGTCGTTCCACCCTGTGGCATTCTTTGTCGTACCCCATCTTGTCAAGTTTTGTCATACCCCCTTGTGTCAAGCTATTATGATATACAGTATTATGACTTTTGGTCTCTTATAAACATAGTCAAACTGTCCTGGATTGCTTTGGTCTAGGCACAAAAACTACTTGCTTAGGTTTAGGAAAGGAGCATACTTTGGGTAAAAATACCTACTTTCAGCCTAAGGGTTAGCCTAAGGTTTAGGCAAACCCTTATCCTTATGCTACGCAATTAACATATGCTAAGATAAGATAAAAACAAAATCAATCTTGACTTTTCTCCAGGGGTAAAGTCTAGTGCATACAACCCCACCGACCACCCCCCAAACTTGGACTTTTGGACAGGGCCACTGACCAGACTATTGTATTTGAAGCGAGCTGAAAACTGTAACCACACTGATATATTAACTTGGTTTATTTTTTTGTGTTAAATAACATCCTGTTCGTCCATCGAGTTATTCAGAAGAACAATTTGATACAATGAAGGGTGGTGCTGATATAAGGATACTTGAGCTCATCTGACGGGGCGGACAAAATGGCAGTTTGGGCACCACTGACTGTCATAGAATATTCTGTGCCCTCTTGAACTACTTTCTTTCTTTCCTCACTTTCCAGCTCTAGTTTGTTTTCCTCTCCTTGGAGATTTAGCAGAGAAGTGCTAAAAGCCACAGCGGTGTTGACGGGTTGCACTTACACTATGGTGGAGAGTAACCTTCCAAAATAACCATCTGGTGAGGATCTTTTTAAGAGATGTGGTTGGGATTCAGTGCATTCTGAGTATTTTTAGTTTAACTGTGTTAATAGGCACCAAACAAATAAATGTAGAAATCTCATCACCTCAAACAAGGTTTAAGTATGTAATGCTATAATGAACCGCACAGTTGGGGCATGTTTTATAATTTGGGTTCCTTTTCAAAGCCTTCTGTGGATGTGGGTGGAAGGCGCTTGATCTTTCCTTGTTCATATTAAATAAGTCAGATTCCAGCCCCCACCTCAAAAACCTATACTCACATTTACACTGGGGCTTATTGGATGTGAATATGAGCCTGTGTGTAGCTTTCCTTTCAGCTCAGGCCAGTGAGTTTGAGTCCTTTTGAACAGGGAGTAACATGAGGCAACTATGACAGGCACGACGACCCTTGATCACTGTTAATTATCTAAGTGGACGTGAGGCTCCCAAACCACCAGAGCAATGCAGCTCGCGCTCTACTTCAGGGAGGCTCTGTGTGCATATGTGCTCTCAAGCCAGTGTGAGACACTCGTGTGTTTGTGTGTTGCCATCATCATCAACACCATACGACATATTGCCCTTCAAGTGCACGTCATGCTCGCAGGAAGGAACGTCATTCAAAGCAAAGCACAGTCAAAGCTGTCAAACACAAATGCACACTAAGGAGCTCTTGAGTAACATGTCTTTAATGAAGCCGAGGCCATTTAAGATTTATGAAAGCGTTGTACAACTACAATGGACTGTCATTACACTTGAATTCAAAATGGTTGCATCATCTGCTAGGAAATTATCTTTACTTGGAGTGTGTGAATTCCCTGGTGATTAAAAGTGAGGAACAGGAGGAGTGCAGTATCAGTTTTATACGTGCTCAGAACTATTACTAAACTTTTAGATCTTGTGACATGAAAAGGGAAAAAACTTGAAAGAAATTTGACATTTTTAGCGAATAAAAAAAAAAGAAAAGAAGTTCTTCACATCAACTTTAAAAGTGTCCTCAGCCCGGTGAACATTTGCATAATGAGTCAATGTTGTGTGTTAGTGAGTCATGATGATCCAGTCAGTGAAGTGCCCACTGAAAGAGCCAGAGATTAGAACATAGATGGTCACAGTGTCCTTGGATGTATTGACTGGATTACAACATATATCTAATAGACAGCTGATCTAATCCTGCTGTTTCTCATGAGAGGGTGTCTGCTGATAACATAAGACGAAATAATGGCCTGTTTTGCACATGAAACCTGCAACCTGTGGGCGGCTTCACTTGTACTATAAATATACAGGCTGACTTTGTGAGATACGTTTGTTGTCGTCCTCTGTTTGTGCCTCTATTTGTGGCCAAAACAGCTGTTGATGTGCATTCGCTTTGTCATTGTCATCTTACTGTGGCGTTCTCCGCGTAACGTGACGTCTGTCTTACTGACCGAACATGACAAGCAGATTTTACCTTTAAAATGTCTGGACAGTTTATGAATAAGGAACAGTAAGACATTTTGGGAAGTTAACATAGTCACTCGCAGATCTTGAATGAATCAATTTCTTACTACATATTACTCATTGAAAAATTAATTACATCATTTTACTATGTACTCGACGCAACATCAGTTACATAATTTTTTTTACTTTGCTCAGCCCAGCTCTGTTTGAGCAAATCATCTGTACACACACTAGTAATAGGTGTAGAAGTGGAAAGCAACACATTACGGTATCAACAAGCTGTGCTTTCACAAACACTCCAACCCCCAGATTCCAGGGCACGTCTGCGTCACGTTATGGCCGCGATCACCTCTGCTACCACCCGTGTCGCATCCTAAACAATGCTCATGGTTCCACCAGCTGTACCACAGCCTGTTTCAGAGGTGTTCCAGAAACGGCTCTCCATTTTGCTCTGCGGAGAATACGGGCCAAGTCTATTTTTGACAGAAGTGGACAGCAGCAGGGTCAAGCTGCACAGAGCAGATGGAGCCAGACAGGAAGTCAGACAGCGGAATGGCGTAGAACATCCGTTCCAACAAAACAGCGTCCCACACGAGAGGTAACAGAGACGTGTCCAGTGGGATCAAGCAGACACTCTGAACAACACCAGCTGATTCTTGAATTAATTCGTTGTTGGGACGCAAAAGTAAATATAAATAGAATCCAGTCATAATATCCATAATATTTAAATAGTTTGTTTAAATTAAAGGTCTTCTCAACCCAATAAAATAACTTCAATTTATCTAAAAAATCCACATTTATCACCACATTTGGAGATTTCACCAGACAAGAAGAGTATAAAAAATGTAATCTAAATTGTAACTAGTAACTTAAGCAGTCAGACAAATGTCATAATAAAGTAAAAAGTACAATATTTGTTGTGAAGAAGTTGCATATAAAGAAAATCACGTGTACCCAAAAAATCAGACTACTCCATTAACTTTTCATTGTTTTGTTTTTTTACAGAAAGTATCAGTGAAACCATCCGACTTAACCCAGAGCAAAAACTGTTAAAGTGACTTTTTGGCACAGTTGATCTTATCGACTATATGTTGAACAAATATTCTCCATCCGTTTTTAGCTTATAGATGTTTTTCTCCTTGTCATCTGTGGAAAATCAAAGGAAAAACTTGCATTATTTTTGTCAGCCCTAAACAAAATAAAAGCCATTTAACAAGTGGGAGTTTGTTGTCACTTTTCCTAAGCAGATAGTGCTCGTCCTCGCATTAGCTGTCAGGCTGTCTTATATAGAGAAACAACTTTCGGAGTGCCTGTACATTTATTCCCCCAAGATGTACTGAAGAGAGACCAGAGTAAACAGAAATTCACCATGACAACTTGGATGCTGAAGGAGGATGTGAATAGACTATTTGCTGAGGGAAAATTACATCATGCTCATGGACTTTCCGTCTGTCATTCTTTGGGGAGAGAGGGAGCTAACTATGCTACGAGCCTAGAGTTTGAGTTACAGCATCCTGATGCTGGCAGGTGGATGGAAAAACTCTCCTCATCTTCTCCTCAGGGGAGTGGTCCAGCACTTTTATTGTAAAATGAAATAAATAAATCTACTCTAGGAAGCTTTAGGGTTTTCCTCTGTCCATTTCCAGGAGGTCATTGTTGTTGCTCTGACTAAATGTAAGTGTTATAATGTGTGTGTGTGTGTGTGTGTGTGTGTGTGTGTGTGTGTGTGTGTGTGTGTGTGTGTGTGTGTGTGTGTGTGTGTGTGATCTCATCACTGTGCAGATTAATGTTTGCAAGCAATACTGGTGTGTGGAAAGAAGGAAGAAGCAAGTGAGAGATAGAGGGAGAGAGAGATGCAGGGGGAGCACAAAAAACAACACTATCAAAGGAGGGCTTCAAAGACTATCAGCTGCGTCTCCTGGGTAATTTGCGATCCTGCATTCTTTCGACTTCAAAGGGCCGCTGTGTGTTGGAATACTGCAAGTGGGAGAGTGAGAGGGGGGAGACGAGGGATGGAGGAGGGGGAGAATCTGATTTCTCTAATAAATGCTGACACCAGGCCTGTTTGATATTAGATTCAGGGAACAGTTTGATTTGTTATCGCCTTTGAAACTCTTCGGACGTCCTTCAGAGAAGGCAGGCTGACTAACCACCACACCCCGAGTGCAAGGGAGGAGAGCAGAGAGCGCCGGGGTTGGTAGGACGACCGTCCGGCCATAAAGATGACCATTAAGGAGCTATTGATTAGGAGTCGCTCAGTCTGACTCTTTCTGTCTCTCCGTCCAGGCCCATCCTGCACACCTTACTCCTCTGTCAACAACTCGATGCACCTTAAAAACATTTTAAGCAGCCGGTAAGTCAGTTTGATTGGAGTCTAATCTGAGCTGAAGCAACGTGGTTCAATACATCATGACTCAACACTTCTGATTCACTTAAATTTATCAGTGAGCTTATATTTAAGATAAAACATTAAAGATTGAATGATCTTCACATTTTAACAAGTACGATAACATGCCATCAGTTTGGGGGGCAAAAAACATCTACTCAGAATCTGAAATATTCAGGTCTCGGGAGGTTTTTCTGACCGTGCAGAGCTGTTAGTGAGCAGCAGGGAGGAATTTTTTGAAACCTACCACACGCAGGTGAAGAGGGGAAGAGTTAACCCTCAGGGTTTTTCAGGCTATCTATCAGGATAGTTCACAGCTGCTGTTTTGCATACTGGCACACTTTTAGGAAGTTTTCTGGAAACTTTGGTGCAATCTTTGGTGCAATGCAAACTCACTGTCCATCCTCTAAGACATAGTAGAGTACATAGAGGATGTCAAATGTTTGTTCAGACATTTGACACAATGTGAGTCCTCACTGGTCTGAAAACAAGTAAATAGGAGACTGTACTCGGAAATAAAAGACCAGTAGTGTAAGAAGCATTCAGATTCTTTAAAGTAGAAATAGACAACTTTTCAACATTTCCTCCCTGCTAGCATTTCCCTGTGGCATTACTGTTGGTGCCAGCATGAGCAACATGGCTACCGCTAACGGCCTGGCTTCTGGTCTACCTAGAAACGAAGGCAGAGTTATGCACCTGGTTGTAGTAATAAGTAGGCAGGATTTGTTACTTACTGATCTGGTAGAAAGAATGCTGGTCTTTACCATTTCCAGTAAGAGGAAACACATTACGGGGGACTTTGACACAACACCGGAGCGCTCTCCATCGACTAACCTGGAGGTTTGGGTGGATGAATAGGTCCACAAATCCTGGGAATCAGACACAATAGATTGCTTGTTTCCTACTAACGTCCAACAATGTTTCTCTTTTAACCACGACCACGAATGCACTGGAAAAAACCTAACAGGTATTTTATTCTTAACCCAAACCATAAGCGTTTCCTAAAGCTAACACATTTTGTCATGTCTGACATGTTTGTCTTCAGGGATTTTGATTTTGAGAAAAGCCCAGCTGTGTTTAAAATGCATCACTTACACCTAACGTACATTAGAAGACCTACTTTCACAGATTGTTCCAGTCTGTCATAAATCAGCTGAGTCAGACTCTAGTAAGACTGATAATCATGCAACATCACATACTGACTTATTTTATCTTATGACACAGACCTTTGTTCGTTAACATCTCACATCATTTTCATTTTGACATTGGACCATTAAACACCACACAACTCACATAGGAGGTTGTCAGTCTGCAGCCGGACGCCGTACCTTTTCACAGCAGGATGCCAACATGGATGTGAATTCTGATACATTGTGAGGAGCTTGCCTGGACTTGGTCTTACTGTATAGTGGGCACTTTGCTTTAACTCTCATCTCCCTCTGAGAAAGTCCGAACTCGGAGAAACAAATAGATGCAGAATTACACCACATCAAGGGTTCCTATCATGATCTACATCTTCTTACAAGATTGCACATATAAAACACAAGAAGAAGAAGTGATTTCTTCGACATCTGTTTGGTTTAGGCTGAATTTGACATGTTTGACTGATTGCATTATATTCCTATTTACAGTACATAAATCTGTGGACACTCCTTAATCTATTTAAAGGCCATCACCTCACAGCTTCTGTTACATCTGTCCTCATACTAACACCACCAATGTCAAACTGCAGCCTGTGCTCTCAGGGCTGCTGGCTCGTGTCTTTACCAGGGGTACATATAGAGCCTGGTGAGAGGACTTTTATGTGGGCAGCTCCATCTGCTTGGACTGAACTTCAAACAAATTATTTTAAACTAAAAGTCACTGGCAATTTAAATGAAGAAAGTCTCAAAAAATATGTTTTTCTTCCTCTTTTCCTCTTTCCCTCATCCTGTTCCTGCTGTAAATGTTGCTTCTGTGTTGGTTTGTATGACTTAAATCTACTACAGTTTTGTCCAGATCCCTCATTAGAAAGAGATTTTGATCTTGGTGCACTATCACGCTTTGCTGCATGTCAAATCAATTAAAATTCAGTTATTGGTTTTGTCTTTGTCTGTGGCTACTTCTGTAGACCCAGGGGGTACTTCCTCTGTTGCCAGGAGGAACGTGGACAGTTAGTCGAGAAGCTCAATTAATTAAAAAGAAATAAATTAATGATTTGATTAAAAAAAAAACATCCACATATTGTGTTGGCTATAAAAATGTGGTGTTTTTGCAATTAAGAATGCTCATAAACTAGTTAGCAAGCGAGCAGAGGATATGAAATAGCTTTACGACTGACAACAAAAAGCTTGAGAACCGGTGCTTTAAAATACCAGCTAGTATAACGTTAAAGCCCATCAGAGAAACTAATATCTCTCACTCAGTTTTGTTTTGCAGTTCATTCCATAATTATCCATAGTATCGTCTTCCCCAGTTTAAACTTTTAAAGCTAACCTTTCCAGCTATCTGGGGCCATGAGTGTTAGCTTTGAACTAAATAATACATATACAGAGTATGTAGAAAGGTGCAGAATAAAAATATCTCTTTTTAAAGACATTATTATGATTGTGAATAAATAATTTTACAATGTTTGTTGGCTAAGAATTCTGATGGTTGGGTCCAACTTGTCAGCCAATAGTATAACAGCGTTGACATTACAAGGTATCTGTGTTTCATTGGCATCAAGACTCTTAGTAGTTGACGGTTTATGGGGAAAAAAATGTAAAAATGGCTGATATCTACGGGATAATTCTAACTAGCTAGCGTTGCCGATGTTTAGGTTAGCTATTGGCATTAGCATTAATTAGTTTTAGCGATGTTAGCTACAAAGAACTGGCAAGCACATGAGGGGGCAGATGATTCAAACAACAGCGGTGTTGTGACATGAATGCATCAATAACACCTCTAAATAACATAGCCTTCAAAATAAAAAGACGGATATGCTGGTGCTGGCTGGATGTCAGTGACCATCAACTTCAGTGTCTCTTTCTAAACTGTCTCTTATCCTGTTTTTTCCCTTTGAATGTAAATCAATGATGTGACTATATACAGTAGCCTAGCTTGGTCATAAAAGAATCTTTTATGTGAATTCATGCCATTATTTTGATCCGCTGGCTAAAACATTTGCAATAAATCAACTCTGTGAATGTGAATTAATACCTTTATTTCTACCTGCATGTTTTCACATTACTCAATTCCCCCCTCTCTCTCACACACACACACACACACACACACACACAAACACACAGCTGCACATCAAAGTGGATGTAAGCAGATAACACCTGCGGTGTCATCATCTTGCCCCCCATCCACGGTATTCACTGACCCAGGGGACGATTGTGCTGTTTGATTATTCTGCAGGGTGACTGATGTATGACACTCCGGCATGGTTTCCATGCATATGGAAGCATGCATCCCCATTGATCTATTGATGCATGGGATTGTGTAATGAATATGCAAAACTGCAGCGCACTGCTGCACATTCGAGCGATTGGCTATCGATGAGATCATCACCAAGTCACAGGTGTTAGCTTCCCGCTGTCCAGTCAGGACACTGGAGGCTTGTAAATGAGATGTAATCAGTACATCAGTACTAACACTCCTGTATCCGTGCCAGCTGAAAAACACCCCATCATGCCACCCCCCAAATCTCTCGCCCCTCCTCGCTGCCCCTGCCAGAGTCCCTCCCCTCCTTTTTCCGTCTCTCTATCTGCTCATTAGTGCTGGGTTTGGAACAAAGAGCCATCTGGGCACGGCTACCTGCCAGCTCAGGTGGGTCTTTACACAGAAAAGACAGCTTCTCTTCAACATCTGTCTGCCACGATCAAAGACATTTCTGTTTACGCCCTTAAACTCCCCCCTCTCACTTTCTCTCCCTCCATCCTCCTCGTCCTCGCACTCTCTTATTTACCGCCGCCAAAACTTCCCATACATTAGATAGGAACCAGGCTAAATGCGGCACCCTCCTCCCCCTTCATGTCTCTCTCCGCCTCTTTGTCACTTCCCAGCTCTTCTCTTCGCCCTCGGGGTGCCATGCATTCTCCCAGACTGCTTTGTTTTCTGTTTTCAGCTTTTTTAGATAATTGTTTCCCTGTATGTATAATGAGGGAGACATGATTTTTTGGAATTCCTCTGTGCTTTGCATCTCAGCAGTCACTTGACAAATATATCTCTTTTTTTTAATAATTATCTTCTCTTGCTGTAGCCTTGGGTTTTAGATGCAAAAAAAGGTTCCTCTGAGTGCTCATAGAAACTTCTCACATCAGCAGCTAAAAGTAGTGCTAGTATTTTTTTATTGGTGTTTGTGCAAGGTATCACAGTGTCCAGTAAGATCGATAAACATGCTGAGCTATATGTGCAGACGGTAAAAAAAGGTTCAGCCGGATTTACAGCTTGTAATCAGATGCAGATGGGTCCCCTGTCCCTCGGTGAGGGAAGCTTATATCATGGAAAGTATTGATGTATTTTTTTTTTGTGCCATCCACTTTCAGAGAAATGATGCCGGGCTGCTATTGCCATAGGTAACCCCTCTCTGTGGTTATGAGATGGTGTATTCAGCTGGCCTGGCCCTGTAGATACAAGGGATCAGGGGAAGTGTTATCCTTTAAGCCAGGTGCCGCTGTTCAACACAGCCGGTTCCTGCTGACTAGAAACACTTCCCCGCGTGCTTCTGTCTGCTTGTCTGACTGTGTGTGAAGAGGTTACTCAGGCCCGGGTGTCTGAGCTGTGAGTGTGTACAATACGAATGTTTGTGACAAGAGTGTTTGATCGTCAGAGAGTGGAGACTTTCTGGAAACCTCGCTGTATTTCTGCTGTTCTTCCGAGCCCTTTGCTCAGAGCTAATAAAGATTGATTAGTCTTCCGTTCAAGATCAATGGCGACGCTATTTTGGTTATGCCTGTTTGCCAGGATGCATTCTGATCAATGGCAAAGCTATTTTTTGTGTCGAGGGCAGGGCCCAGTTTACTTCAGGCAGAGTGAGAGGGGGAATAAAAGCTCGGCTGACGGAGCGTTCAAGGCCACAGAAAGCTGCAGCTCCTCCTCTCTCACCCCCGACTAGTCTCTTATTCTGAATGTGCTGATAGTGAATTCATTTTGAGAGATTTCGCATGCTCTGTGTCACACACATTACCAGCAGGGACAATTACATCACTGTCAGATTACAACGGGCCACCTGCTGTTCTGCCAGTTTATAAAAACACTCCCAGGAATCCTAGCTGAAGTGTTACATACTCTTTTCCCCTTCCTTTTCCACTCTTTCTCCAACCTCTCTCCACCTCCTCCAGCAGAGGCTTTCTCCTGCATTGACTTGGAACTGGAAGGAGGGGGTCGTTGTCCATTTTTCTCCAGCATCATGTTCAGCAGGAGACAGCCAACTGGAGCGTAAAACCAGGCTGTAGTCTGCAGGTAGCCACCGGCTGAGCTCACCTGCCGCTAAATTCACTTTGACAGGTGAGATCACAGCCTCATGGCGGGGCACGGCGCCCAGCAGAGAGGCGAGAAGCGTGTGGGTGTAGCAGCTCAGCGATGTCGGATCGACGTCTTCACCTGAACAAGATGGTTAATAGTGAAACATCTCATGGGTTACGAGGCTGTTGTCTTTCTGTTGGATAGAAATGATGAAGGTCTAGTGATGGGTCAAATGGTCACTGGAGTCTTTTTTTTTAAAAAGGAGTTCATTTAGTTTTAATAACATTTAATGACTTTCATTAAAGGTATATCCATGAACAATACCAGTAAAAGAAATGGGAGTAATTTAATGAGTTTGAAGGGAACACATTAAGATTATGCATTTGGGCACTTGTTTTATAGACACTGATGTTCCTCTACATGTTGTAAATTAAAAAACAAGACATCACACATGAGGTACAAGCTGTTTTTGAGTGTAAATATGATTTTGTTGGTTTAATTTGTACAGAAGGGGTCTTTAATCTTTCATCACCCAAGGGAAGCCGAGGCCTTCTGGTGCTAACAAGATAGGAATTAAGGGTACACTAAAAATAGACTGGATTTTTAGGGTCAAAGCTAACATTTGTTTGCCAGCAGGAGCCCTACAGTGCAGTGACCAAGTTTCAGCTCATCATGTCCCATCCCAGTTTTATCATCCTTGTGCTCTTTCCCCAGTGACAGCTGAGTATTTTTTTTTTCCTGTGGAGTATTTTATGTTTTTGTGGGATGGATGAATGAAATGAAACGGGCGTTAAGTCGAAAATGGCTTCTCTTTAAACTTTGCAGGGGGAAAAAAACAATAGCGTTCATGTGGTTTTATTTGTCACGTCGTCTGTCGCCAGAGTGTTTTTATTTGTTTCACTCGGGTGCAAAACGCACCACAGGGAAACCATTCCTCTGCATGCACATACACACAACCGCACACACAAACCTCCCCACTCAAACTTATCCCAGCTCCACCACCGCTGCAACTCAGCAAATGTGGCGGGCAGGGTTTAATTTTCTGGCCCCCCGCCTCAGCTCCAGCCTCATGCATTTTTCATCACCACCATCCTGTTCCCAACCAGCCACTGCCGCTGCACAATGGTATTGATTGGCGATTAAGCCATCAAACTGTTATAAAGAGGTTAATATTTTAAAGCTGTTACGCTTTTCCACCCCCCTGTACATTAATGCGCAGCCTCTAGTACAGTTTCAAGGGTTTTTAAGAGTTTCCGCTCTTGTGCCAGGTCAGGTTATGAATGTTTGATGTAATGCAGACGGCGTTTTTTTCCCCCCCTGCTCCTATACAATGCTTACTCCGGCTTTGAGGTGGTGTGTTCGATCAGCTGACTGTGCCAAAGGTTGAGGGGGAATGTGTCAGTCAGCAGGGAGACTGCAGGGTCATACTCTGCTAACCCCCCTCATGTTGGATATGTCTAGTTGTTGACCAATTTGCTCATGGTAATTCTAATAGATCTCTAGAGGACGCCTGGCAATATTGAGGGTTCAGCGTTAATTGTGACCACCGGGCAAAGAATCTGCAGTCTCATCCTATTCTAGCATCTGATGAGCATCTTGAGTTATTTTTAGGTGTTAATCCAGAGGAGGGCTCTTTAAAGTGATGCATGTGAATATATTTAACCCCTCTTGCTTTTTTCTTGCTCTCATCAGGTTTCAAAAGAAAATTTAACAGAACGAAGGTGCTACAATAAAAGAGTGATGATCATCAGCAAACATGAGAATGTGTTTGCTTTTATCTCTACCCTAGCATACCCACTCTTTTAAGACATCTACACACCTGCCGTGTTTCAAATGTGTTTATTTTAACTGGATGTTATTAAACACTATTAAATAAATCACAATTATTACAATAATATTTTCATACAATGAGCTGTCAAGGTTTAGGTGATTTGGTCAAGTTTCTATTGGTATCACTAACACTTGTGGCAGACGCTGGATAACCATTTAGCCATTACTTTTAGCTAACCGTATGAATAGTTATTATTTTTAGCTAGCTATTTTAGACATTTATCAATTAGCCTACTTTTATCTTGTTATTTTAACCATTAAGGCCTATAGCTTATTTTTAGCTGACTATTTCAACTGTTTATCAAACCTTTAGCTAAAAAATTGACATTTATCCATTAGCCTAGTTTTAGCTATGTCCTCATATATTAGCCTACTACTTAAAGACTTAAGATGTAATGAGGTTGTGAGTGTCCTCAGTGGGTACAAGCTAAAGAAACAAAACATGCAACAATCTAAAATAAATGTTGTGAAAAAAATAATGTACATTTGGGTCATTTTAAACATTAACAGTAGCTACAGTCCGACAGCACACTATGAAATCTTGGATATTGGCGTGGCCTTAAAGGTCCTAAATGCGACCACTAGTGGTCACAGTTCAGCACCAGCATGTTAGACCAAAACGAACCGGCACGTCGGCCACACCTCTCCCTTCACCCCCCACCCGCCACTCTTTCTCTACCTCTGCCATTCTCAGCATCACAGAGGAAGGAATAAAGTGACCCTTATGTGGCCCATGTCAAGTGAGGATGTAAGTACATTAGGCAAGCAAGGGAATGTACATATCGGCTGTTATTTGCTTCAGTAACTAGCAGAGTTGGGAATGAGAGGCGGGCAGAGCAAAATGTATTATGTTCTGAAATCAAGTAAAAGAGAGAGCATAAAGGATTTCAAATACATGAGTGGAAACATACAGAACCACCAGTGCAGCATGGTCCTGTTGGGAGTGAAACCGGTATCTTGAGGGGTGACATGCGAACAAGGACATGGGGTTGAGAGAGGCGAGAATGGACATGGGATGGGAAACAAGGAGTGTCGTTGGTGTTAGTCCAGCAGGATTCACACCTGAAGGTCTGGGGAGTAGAGGGTTAGAATGTCAGGAAGGCAAGGACAGGGTCCAAGGATGTAGGTGAGCATTGTGGGAGAGAGAGAGCCCTCCACTATTGTGCAGACGAGTACAGACTTTCACTTTGACTCCGAGCCAAGGTCGTGTGCTGGAAGGCACAGATTTCACATGTTGTCTGTCCCCAACTGACACAACGCCTCACTGTCTACAAGCCCAAATCCATTCAGTCGGTATGCTATTTCTCTGTGTGTCAGTCATTTTCTCGCTCTACTTGACAGTGCACACAAGTGAGTCATATAATAAGAGTGGTGCTCTCCATTAGTGCCAGTCAGTTTGCGCTGTTTAAGTGCTCTCCTCCAGGACAGAGCTGGATAACACGCTTGAGCAGTGTCCCAATCACCGTGATCACCTGTGACAAACCACACCGAGGTCCAATCAATACGCTACTCTCCCGAGGGCCAAGGAATTAATGTAACTCTGCTGCCCTGCAGGCCTGTGTGTGTGTTTATTGCAGCACACATACAGCCCCAACAAAACAGTTTGAAACTGACAATATTTTAAAAAGTAAAAATCTGGCTGGTCTGTATGTAATTAGGTAGCCCAGTCACTCGCCTGCATACAAATGACACAACTCTAGACTTTTCAACAGTACATAAGCCAAAGTCCAATTTTGTGTGCAGGTAATACACCAATCAATCCCAAGTCTTTGAGAAACAGATGCGGCTAAGTAGCACGCATAACACATTTCAGGTGATGCAATACAAAGAGCAAGAAAGTCCAAATAGGATGGAGGTTGTGGTTTATGGATGGGTCAAACAAACACAGGACTTTCACGCAGGAGACCGGTGTTCATGCCCTGTGTGAAACCAAAAGTCAGTGTTAATTTGTTGTAAAGGACATCTATTGTGCTTTTTTGTTTTTTTTTTCCTTTCCTTCAGTGTGTTGTATAGGTTCTTGTGCAATGTCTAAAGGTCTCAAATGTAAAAAAAAGGCCAACGTTCGTTCCAACAGGAGCTCCTGTCTCCCGCAGAAAATACTGCTCCTGTGCTGCCTCCTGAAGTCCCGCCTTATATTCTGTGACTTCTTGACATCACGAGGTCACCATGTCACACAGAGCATCTCAGACAAAGTGCTGCTGCAATGGTCAGTATAAGAAAACTGACGCATTTTTGAGCATTAAAGCATGTTTCTAGTAGTAACCCAAAATAAAATTATGGACCTGAAAATTTGTCTTTTTAAACCAACCCAATCAATAAAATCAATGTTGGCAGTTTACCTTTCTGTGAACCACTGATGTGCTGAAACGTTACATTTCGTTAGGTGCAATTTTCTATTGTATTTTGTGACAACACTGTGGTTATGTTCTGGTAAGGTTTAGGCACAATAACCATGTGGTTATGGTAAGGAAAAGGAAGATGAAATCATCTCTCCTTGCCTGAAAGACAAGCAGAGAGGAAGAAAGAAAAAACAGCAAAAATTAAAGGATGAATGGGAAACGAGGACTGGTGTAAAAAAGGAAAGCAGGTTTAAGAAATTAGACTAGTAGAGAAAGTAACAGAGGCACAAATGAATGCAGTGTGTGGGAGATCCGGTACAGGCGGAGAGCTCAATCGGTGACTCCTAAGGGAGAGTGTTCGCAGCTATATTAATATAACACAGAGGGGGTAGTTAGAAAAGCTTTGTTTGTCTTGGGCTAAATTAACACCCCCTTACCATCATAATAGTCATGTCATTATAGGAGGAGGGTGAAGAGAGTGAGAGTGTTTATGTCAATGTTTTTCCTACTTCTTAATGAGCTGGGTCTACTCCCTTCAAACGAATTAGCAGATAAGACCGTAGAGTTGTTAGTGAGTTTCTTTCGCTCTGTCAATCCTTTGGTGTTCGGTAACTTTGAGATGCTACAAAAACACACACTGACACACATAATGTACACAGTGTACCAGATGTCCAGCTGTTCAGCGTCTTCATTAATCCATTGTGGGCAGTGTTTTTTCTCTTTTACTCGTCCGCGGCATTTTGTTGCCGGTCTTTGTTCCCACCGTCTCCTCTGCCTCCACCTCCCTCTCAGCTCATGTTGAACCTCCCGCTGCGGTTGCCTCCAAACACAATCCACCCACCATCACTACCCCCATGCCTGCAAGAGTTTGTCCCTCATTATCGGTCCTTATTGCACCCCAACCAACCTTCCCACCCAGCATGGTGTCATAGCTTCAGTACAGTATCGTCTCATTATCTCCGCAGACACCAGAGAGGCAGGGCATTTTGAGACATCAGACACTCCCCCTCGGTTAGAGGGCTGGTGGGTACTGACAGAGCTGACAGGTGATTAAGACAGGCCAAAGGTTTTATCTGGCTGAATCAATGCGGCTAAACTAAACTAAATGTTCGCTTTTATTGCTGCTATTTGTCATGAGCGGTCAGGATTAGCGCACAAAGGAAACAACGCTTCAAACCAGAATTTCGGAGAAAAAAATACAAACTGGAGACGCTAAATATGTTTTCTTTTTTTTGCCTGGGTTTGCTCAAGTCTAGACAAATTAGGTCTCACAGGACCCAAACAAGGATGATAAAACATGTGCATTTTTCTTTATGTTATTGAACATTTCTTCCCTTTTGTACGAAGCGTGAGGTGACACGGATGACTAAATAAAAAAATAAAAATAAAAACACATCCATGTCACCTCCCGGGCTCCGTACTTTTGTTTTATTATATGCACAAATAAAAAGCTAAAGATAGAAAAAGCTATCCATACTTTAAGTTAGCCGTTTCAAACGGAAACAGGATCTGTTTAGTTATCAGACTGTGAACACCATCAGATCGACACACCCCCGCTCCGCGCTGCCGGCTTATCCATTCACACAGACGCCGGTTCGCTACCTCTGGAGGCGCAGCGAAATTTCACCCCTCACCGCATATGGCACTTTCAAACAGAGGAGGATGCGGAGAATTGGCGCAGGATCCCCGCACTCAAAGTGCAGTGTGAATGGGGCTAGTGTGTGAAAGCAGAGCAAATTAATGCTCTGTTTTGATTTTTCTCTCTGCCTTGGTCTTTTGATTTCTAGTATTTCTTGTTTAAAAATTGTATTCGTGTTCTCTCCGAGATATTTTAAAATACTTTTAATTTTGTGGCAGGCATATACCAGTCTCTTTAATCTCAGTGTTACAGGCCCTCAGGGGTTGTTCATCCCACATGTGCATTTTCTTAATGTTATTGCACATTTCATCTCTTTTGTTTTCTTATATGCACAAATACTGATCTAAAGATAGAAGAAGTAAAAATAGATGTACTTATTTGGATTTGCTTCATGTGAAGAGTAGTTGCAGTGTTTACAAAAATGACAGTATTTGGTTGATTTTGCGAGCGCCCTTGCTTTTACTGTCTCTGTCTCTGTCTTTGCTTCATTCAGGCCTGTGTCGTCGAAAGAAGCCCCCGGTTTTTCAGCAGACCAAGTTTAGATGCAAATTCATCGTTTTGGCTTTTGCTTGTATCAAATGACGCCCAAGACACTGAATTAATTCATCAGGTTAATTTCATATTAACAGATGGTACTGAGGTGACACCAAGAGGCAACTCAACGGTGAGGTGTGCTGGACAAAAATCTGATTATGTAATTTGATTTTGCTTTAACCTGCGGTTATTAAGCATGCAAAGTGAGATGACACAGCTTATGTTAACTTGTTTAAATTCTGTCTTTTCTCTCTTCCGTGCCACCTGCAAACTCCTCCAAAAGGTGCCGTAAGACTAAATTATCCGAAGCGATTTGTGTAGGAGCGAGCTTGTCACAAATAAATCATCGTTCCATCTACTTAATGTATGGGTTTTAAATGCGCTTGGCTCTCCGTCTCCTCCTTGAGTCATCTCTCCAAATTCCTTCTGTCTTCCCAGAGCTCCAAAAAGCAACACGTAACGCCCGTGTAGCTGTTGGGCCTGTTTTCTTGGTTTCGGGATGGGGGTGGTGTGGCAGAGGAGCGGGGCTGGCGAGGACACAGCGCTGAGAAGGAGGAGGAAGGAGGGGGGTTGTCTGTCCTAGGAGACAGATGGCGTGGGGGGCTGGTCCATGATGGGCTGGTGCTGGACGGGCTCCATGTGCTGTAGTGGGTAACTGGGGCCCAGGGTGGAACGTAGGCGGCACTCTGATCCTAAGCGCCACAGTAGTCCTCAGGCACAGGAGTCCACTTCCCCCGCCCATCTGTTCCTTCCATCGCAGCTATGGCAAACGTTCCTGTACACACATGCGTGCACACAAAAATATACACAGCCGTTCGCATACACACACATACGTCAGAGACTGCCCCCTGCGAATCTGCAGCTTAGGGTTCAGTTGCAGTGCACCAGCAGCTCTTCCCCCCAGATTCCTCCTCCCCATCTCACAAAATT
This sequence comes from Pagrus major, assembly GCF_040436345.1. Lineage (NCBI taxonomy): Eukaryota > Metazoa > Chordata > Actinopteri > Spariformes > Sparidae > Pagrus > Pagrus major. The sequence continues at coordinate 19,968,691 of NC_133226.1, forward strand.
AGCCTCCGGGTTTGACTCGATCACACCAGCTTCCGCTTCTGTTTTGTGTCATTCTCTTTCCGAAGCTCTCCTGCCTGCCTGTTTGTGTAATCCTACATAATGTTAGACTACTCCCACACATTCTTGTCAATGGTCGCAACCTTTGCTATAAACTAGTCTTGGCACCAGGCATGTAATTGCTCTGATGTCACCTGTGGGGAGGGTATGAGTGCAGGGGTGTGCAGGTAGATCCACAGATTGAGAGACAGAAGCCTGAAGGGAGAAAAGAAAAACTGGCGAGGTTGTAAACAGCGGAAAAAAACATGTTGCCATAAGGTCTGTAATGTATGCCGGATGATGATGTGTTTCTGTGACTGATGCATGTCTCTGGAGAGGTTTTTTTGTTTTTTTTCTCAAATCATAAATGTTTTCATAATCAGTCTGGTAATAAACCTGTGAACACACATGCAGCACTCAGAGCGATAATGACTTGATTGGAAAGGTGGCATCAGAGTCACGGTCAAAAGGCTGTTGGTGAGTCAAGGTCAGATGGAGGCAGAGTACAAGATGTTTTTCTGTTTTTGCACCCAGGAGTGCTTGCGATCACATGCCTTAAACATCTCTATCTGAGAGGAAAATGCTCAATGATGTTGTGGTGAAGTGGTGAGTCATTTGTTTATTGTCTACCTTGTGTGGACAGCAGGGAAATATCCCCTCAACAGGTTGTCGCACTATGACTGACTCAACAAATACCCTCATGCACCTTTTTCACCAACATAGAACTGGTTTCATTCACACTTAATAGTAAACTGTGAATCAAAAATGATTCTGAACCCGAAACATTGGTTCCCACCTGGAACTATAAATAGCAGGTTTTCCTAAAGTGGCATTAAGTAGGAATCGAAGTGGGTGTGTCGTTTTCTACTGCCCCTGGAAGAGCGAAGCCCAATTGCCAGAATAAATGTTAGCTAAGTAGGTTTTCTGCAAACCCACAGATGAGTTAACACTGAATCTCAAAACGCTTATGATCTGGTTAGGTTTACGCAGAAAAAACACTTGGTTAGGGTTAGGAAAACATCATGGTTTTGCTTAAAATACCTGTTTTGGTCGGCACGATCATGGATGGAGGTGGTCTGGCTTCCCCTGAAAAATAGCCGCTTTTGGTCGGCAATAAAAAAAAAAACGGCTGGAAATGTCCCCAGGTGTCTATAAAAATGTCCAGTGGTGTTACTCGAACTGCGGTCGGCCGTTGGCAGCCTTGTTGGCTTGTAATAACTTCCTTTTGAGCTATTGTGTGTTTATTTCCCGCTTTAGTTTTGTGATAAAAACCTTTTAAATCCATACCAATCGGCAGAAGGAAATGCAAATTGATGCACTGCACTACCGTTTTGAGAATATTAGGAGTTGAGCGCGTAAAGAAAGCAGCAATTAACTTTTCATTTATAAAAGTAAGATTCAGGTGTCTTCTTTAGAAAGTTGCCTGCTCTAAGCCGCCCAGACATCATCACTTATTCTTGATTATTCAAAATAAATCAAAATTAAGCAACACATTTTTATTTACTTTTTTCTGTGTATGTTAGAATAATCTTTGACTAGCTTCACACATAACTCATGGCATTTATAAAGGAAATACGCCCCACAATAAAGTAACTTTTCCTTTTTTTTTTTTTTAACAAGATATTTAACACACCATCATAACATACATGATATTCCACTGAGCGCCGGGCTTGACATGCTTTTAGAGAGAGGCTCTTAGCCAGCTGTCTGAATGCCAGTTAGGGAAACATTAGACCTTAAATATTAATGCAGTAATATGGCATTGTTGGAATGCTTACTGAGCTGTGGGCTCCAGGCCTGCTGGGTTATTTGTCACACTCCAGAAAGCTCACAGCAGCCAGAAAAGAAACCTCCATGAAAGGGCGAGAGCTTACACAGCACAGAGCGTAGCCTCTTAAGCTGAGAAGAAAAAAACGTGATACCTTTTATAACTAGAACACTGGAATCATGTTGCTTTATTGTTGCTTTATTTATACCTTTTAGTGTCATTTGTATAGCCCGAGGTGAGTCTCTAATGTTCCGTTTCTCCTGCAAAGTGCTCCTGGACTCCCAGCATGCTAGCTCGTACTTCATAGTTGTCTTTTGTAAGTACTAAACTCCACAAAAACCCAAATCAAATGTGGCTTTTCAGAATCCAGTTGAGATTTGCACAATCAAAAACAGGTGCAAAAATTACATTGAGCTCAATAGTCAAAGCAGCCCTCCCTTTCTCTTTCTCTCTCTGTGTGAATCTTCCAGCAACAGATGGCAGATGGAGAAATCAGCAACACGTTTATTTTCTCTGTTCTTTATTTTAACAAAACTGTGTCATAATTGGACAGCTACCCGAACACACATATTTTGGTATATATTGATTCTGTTCCAGCAGAGATATTTTCATCTTACATCATCCACTGAACTGAATGTGCGTGCCTTTGGGAATAAGTCGCTTTTCACCAACAAGTTTTTTAAGATTTTATTTTGTGTGAATAAAAAAATATGCAAACCGATGCATAATCACACACACACACACACACACACACAAAGTATTGACACACACAGCCTCAGTGCTCTGTGCTCTACTTTGCTTGTAATGTATTAAGCTAACCTTGGAGACACCCTATGGTGCTCGAGCTAGAGCTGGCAGCGACGCCTTAAACTCGGCAGGAAATGAGAAGATGAGAAGACTGAGGGAAAAAAATACATGCAAGCAGTTTAACTTCAGAGGAAGATGAGCTCATTTTTTGGCATATGTGTGTGTGTGTGTGTGTGTGTGTGTGTGCGTGTGTGTGCATGAATGTGTGCAGGCAGGTGTTCGTGTGTGTGTGTGTCTCTGTGTGAGTGAGGAGGTTATGTAGGAGTTCGACATCCGCCTGATTGGATATGTGAAGAAATGCAAATATAAAATGGGTGATGAGGATCAGGAGATGTGAAAGAGTGGCTGTGGGTTGCGTGGAAAGGTCGGGGACACGGGGGGGCAGGGGTGGGTTAGGGGGCGCATGCGGTGAGAGGGGGTCAATGATGTGAATTCCATCGATCGCAGGCTTCCTGACAAGTGTTCAGTGATTTCCTGTCCCCGGCAGAAATATTGTGCTTGTTAATCCATTTGAGTCAGAGCAGCAACCAGGCTCAGTGAAAGAGGCACAGAGTCTGAGTGTGTGTGCGTGTGTGCTGCTTGGAGATGGTTGGGGGGGGTCAACGCAAACAGGATGCTAATGAGTCTGCACTAATCAATGTGTGCTTAATCAGCTATTCAGCTCTGAGTGGCCACGGGAAGGAGAGAGGAGGGGAGCGGCGAGGGAGCGGTGAGAGACTGTTGGGAGGAGTTCATGAGAAAGTGCAGGCCCAACCTCTGATTCACTCCCTTTGTTGAGAACATTGGTTCTCAGAAACCCCTTGGTGAATGCAGATTTACTTTCCTTCAGACAGTGGAGCAGCCGGTGTGTTGTTAGGTTTCTGAATGAGCAGCTGCTTGGAAAAATAATTTAATGATATGCAGTGTAAAAGATGGGGACGTCATTATTCGTTAGTGTTGAATCCAGAGATATAAAATATGATCTAATATGTCTGCTGGGAATGAAGCACTGTTGCATACAACAAAATGGGTGTTTTAGCTGGAGTTTGGCCTTTGAAAATACAAAAACAGACAGGCTTGTCTTCACATTTTGTCTTGCAATAACCCTTTTAAGAGACAGTTTCCCATCGGCAAAATGCATCGACCTGTCAGTCTACTTTTTTGCTTTAGATGATCCGTTATACAAAATTCCTATTATAATGACATTAAGCCAATAGTTACCCCCCCTTAGTTATTATTTCCGGTAAGCTCTCTGTTCTCGCACAGCACTTGTGAAATTTAAAATGATACCGGTGGTGGCAGATTTCCCAACACATTTTTTTAAACTACCTGTCCTTAATTTCAGCGTAGGAGCAGACAACGCAGATTTTTCTCATTTCTGCCTGGCAAGACTTTTTTTGCTATAGGCAGCTAACTGTTTAAGCTAATGTTATCCATGAATAGATTGAATGAACTTTTTATATAGCACGAAAAAAGGAGGCCTAGAAGACAAAGATTAATCTTTATTCGATCACATGTCATACGAAGTACGACATAGTGAAACCGGTACTCTGCACTGAACCCATGCCGAGGGCCCAGTGGGCACGGGTTAACCCTTGCACCCGGGGACCAGCTTCCATGGAGATGTGTGGTTTATGTAGTTACCTGCTACGATGGTCACGAACGTCAGGTGAATATGTTATGGTGCGTTCCATTTGGAGTCTGAAGTCGGCACTTTCAACAGGAGCGCCCCCTGTAGTCAGATTTCTGACTCAGAAACCTGACCAACCCTGACTTCAAAATCCAAGATGGCTGCTTCACAAATCAATAGCTGTGAAAGCAGTAGAGTATACTGTTTATTAGTACTTATATCTTAATTGTAATTGAACTGGATTTTTTTTTAACATAACCTTTTTTGCATGGCCTGGGTTACTACTGTAGAGAGCTGTTAGCCATGATGCAGCTCATGTTACAGCAGATAAACTGTTCCTTAATCTTCTGCTCTTGTGTTTTTCAAAACGGCTGAAAGAATACACCAAAGTTTTTTAAATGCAGAGTATCACTCTTACGAACAGTCCCACCACATCACTTTGGCATGTTGAGAAATCAAAAGCTTGATAGTTACGGTTGCCAAGCTATGATTGGACACTTGCATTTCAGAGGAGGGGTTTAGAGAATGATTGTTTACACAGGTAAGTAGTTTGGTATTGCTTTCAAACACTTGTCTTCCCATGAACAGCTCACGCGTGTCTTTCATGAAGAATTAATAATATAGTACATAATACCCTTGTTCATAAACTTTCATTATTTAACTCTCCCATTTTCTCACCTTTTTTTCCCCCCAATGTGTTCGTTTCAGGAGTTGCGCATTAATCCTGTGCTTTACCCACTCAGAAAAAGGCCACAACTCAATCAGTCTCCCGTCCTCGGGAAAGGCGGCCTTTAAAAAATGACTCTATACCCCGAGCTGACAGCCCAAAGATGGGAAGAGAGGAATTAATCTCACAGAAAGAGCCAGAATAAAAGCGGGGGGGAAATAAACTGAAAGAGAAGGTTGGGGAGGGTGCGGAGGGTGCGGAAACAGGCTGCGTGTTTGGTGAATGTGGGGGCAGCTGGGGTCCGCTCACAAATTGTACACAAATTCTGCAGCACACATACGCACACCCACACATCCAGTATGTGTGAAGATGAGAGGTGGGAGGGAGTGGGAGCAGGGATCAATCCACATTACGGTCTAATCTGTATCGCCCTGGGCTGCCGCAGACGCAGGGTTTAGGGGGACCTTATGAAGTGTCAACAAGTTGTGATTTCAACTGGAGCTAGCCAAGGAAAACAGGGCCACTGCATTTTCGTTGTTAATACTCTATAACAGGCCGGGTCAGTGCAGACACTGCGGTGTCTACTTCCAAACAAGGAACACATTATGTGGGTACCTCGACCGGCCGAGCAAATAGGATGTGACCTGAAGGCGGGGGGAAGATACATTAAAGTAGCGAGAAATGGGTAAGAACATAGAGAAAAGAAAGAAGTGTTGATTCCTGGCAGAAGTCCATATCGAAGCTCTCATGTAGTGTGTTCCTGAGTTTGCGTTGGTGTGCGATCTGTATCGGAGTTTGGACGGAGAACAGAGGCAGATAGGGAGGCAGATTGGGGAGAGATAAATGGAGAGAAAGGCGGATCGCAAAGGACCGTGCCAGAATCTCAAGCTTAGGGAGGACGGCGTATCTCTGAGGCCGTCCATTGTGAATCACGAATGCCAGTAAATTTATCACATCACAGCGTACAACACTCCTCATTCTATTTCATTGCTCCTCTTGATCATTCCAACCATTCATCCTGCGAGACAGCAGCATGTACACCGTGATGTCCAATTGATTTACTGTTCGGAAAAATACACATTAGCATGCCTAACAGTTGTCACATACCGAATCCGTGACTGTAATCTAAATGGCTGATGTCATGTCATTTGGCTCGTGTTGGGGGCATATTTGATAAGGCTACATCATTACAAACCCCCCCATCTATCTATGTATCTATTCGGGTAAATGAGCAATGGCTCTCGTTTGAGCCGGAGAGCCGAGCTGTCATTAGTCTGTCTTCAAATACACCCACTAGCTCTAATGATGCAAAAACATGCCTGGCTATGCCTGCGCGCGAGCCGTTTGAAGAGCATGAGATAAAAAAAAAATGAAATAAAAAAGACTTGAAGATGGATGTAGCAACGTGTATGTCTTCAGGTGGATGTAGTATTTCTCCACTGAGAGATGAGGAGGATGATGGGATCTTTTTTGTGAGGAGGGGTTGGGTGATCTGTGTGTGTGTGTGTTTCAGTTTTATTTTCATTTTAAAGAGGAATGGACTTTTAACATGCAACTCAGAATCTGTCTGTCTGTCAACCGCTCTTTGATGTCCTGCTGCTTCTGTAGCCTTTGAGAGGGCTCGGGAATCATTAAGCACTTCCAATGAGTCCCACGTAGGAAAGATGACTGGATACCTAAAGTTTTTTCATCATCAGTAAAAAAAGGAGTCTGCCTCGCCATCAAGTGGGAACTTCAATCGTCAACTGTAATTCATGTATTTGTCCATAAATAACCCGCCTGTGATTAGCCAAATGATTCTTTTAGCATTGTTGGAAAATCTATTTGTTTTTCCGAGCCCGCCTCCTCCTCGCAGCAATGTCCGGCATGCGGCTCTGTAACGACGCTCAGGTATCCATCCTATGTGAGTGATGTGAGGCTAATATGTGGAGAGCTAATATATGCCTGTCACCAGCAAAGGAGAGCATGAGCATTCCAGAGTGCACCGCATGCGGAATTTGAACGAGGGGGAAGACATTAAATATTCTTTTTGATTGCATATCCAGCTGCATATTCTCACACAGGGATTTTGCTTTTAACCGAATGTGCTGTACACAAGCACTTTGCAGTTTAACAAATATTTTTCCCCTGGCAATGTCTCAGCCCACCGGTGGTTTAGCACTTAATCCTTCACAACAAATTCAACTCCTCGATTCACCCAGGGGTGGGCGGGGAGCTGCCATCTCTACAAAGGGAATTATTGACATTATTAAGCTATGTGTTTACAGAAGAAAAAGCATTTTGTATCATAAACAGATGTATGGTTCCAATCCCTGTAAGCCCTCTGTAGGCTATAACTTAGCTTGTAATGATGAAAGTGACCTTGCTCTGGAGAGTTGGGTGGGCAGGTTTTACTAATGTAGCCGGGAATACTTAAGGGAATACTAATGTTAGTTGAGGCAACATCTTAGGCCTGCTTATAGCACTTCTTACCCCAGGTTTCCCCCAGAATCAAGGGTCCGTTTGAAAAAGGCCGTCTTCTCATCTCTGGCTCTGTTCTGAAAGCTCATTAGGACCGCAGATCAAAGAGTGGGGCAGCCGGCCTGTGAACTGGACACTGTGGGCTATTTCCATCTATTTATCACTCATACGGCTATTTTGGCTCTCACTGGAGGTGATCTGCATCCAGATCGCACCACAACTTTCCTCTGTAATGCTGCCATTTTGGTGACATCCATCAGCGGCCGTGCACTAAGAGCTCTCTGAACTGAATGCCTGTTTCCAACAAATGCTGGCCCGCACATGAAAAGCGTATTCACAAGTTCGAGCAAATGAGCAGCTTTAACCTTGTCCACATTAGACACAAATGTGGAGGCTGTGCTGATTTTACACAGTATTATAAAGTTAAAGGGACATTGAAACGCTTTGTGCGATATATTGTCAAATGTTGAAATGGCATGAAGGTTATTTCTTCATTTATATATTATTACACATTTACATGAGTACCTGCTTTTCTGTAAGGTCAGTGGTTTGTTTGGTTTGGTTGGTGACCTCCCCACTTAATTGTGAAGCTACATTATGTGACATCTTTTATATTAAAACAGCAACATTGAAAGAAAGACAGAAAGCAGAGAAATGTTAAATGTCCCACCGACGGGATTTATTTGAGTGTTTGAATAAGATAATATAGCATATGATTTTATTCATCTCTAACACAACCTTCCTACAATAAACCCTAACATTATGGAGGTTGTAATGTTCAGTATTTGTTGAGAATGTTACAGAAATGTGGGTTCAACTGGTTATTTTAGAGGATGTGATGCAGCTGAGGGCATCCCAATCTACTAGCACCTTTAACAGAAATCTTAAGATGTACGTCTTTTAGCTTAGCATTCTCGTAATTCATTCTTCTACTGGTCTCTCGTGTTTCCCATATTATTACTTTCATATTTACCATTTATTTCAACTGTATTTTATTTGTATTGTGTATTTTTATTGTATTTTGTATGTATCATTGTATTGTTAAGCACCTTGTATTGCAATTTTGCATGAAAGGCGCTATATAAATACACTAAAGTTAAACATGTTTCTTTTATTTAGCTTCCCTTTATTGATATAAATGAGGTGGACAAAGTAATATCAACACCTGTCAGTAAAATTCAATACAGTACTTTTCTGTAAACCACAGAAATGTTGAAAAATTATGCTTCTCTACGTTGCAACTTTATGTTTATTTATCTTCAGTTTTCAATTGTATGTTGCGACAATGCTGTGCTCACACCGATCAGCCACAGCATTAAAACCAGTGACAGCTGATGTGAATAACATCGATCATCTCGCTACAATGCAATGTTATGCAGGGAAACTTTGGGTCTTGGCATTCATGTGGATGCCATTTGACACACAACCCATCCAAACACCATTTTGGACCAAGTATGCCCCCTGATGGCAACGGCAGCCCCCACATGACTGGAAAATGTCCCAATGTCTTGTTCAAAATAGTAGCAGTTAGCCGTCTGTGCTAGCTAACTGCCGCCAACTGTCAAACCGTTAAACAGCAGCAAATGGACTGCACTTTGTTCTTTTCTGGTCTTAAAGATTACTAAAATTGCTTTATAACACAAGTCAGCATTCACCCATTCACACACAGATTCATACACTGGTGGCAGAGGCTGCCATGCAAAGTTCCACCTGCTCATTAGGAGCAAAAGCCATTTGTACACACTCTTACACACTGATGGAAGAAACTGGGAGAAATTTGCGGTTGCCCAAGGACACTGACATGTCGTCTTTTCCCCTTCCCTGTCTCTGCTGTGCTCCTACTTCCCCCCCTCCACTGGCTCCCAGTCGTGGTTACCTACCTACAATCAACCCATCATCTACCTGCATATCCTGTCAGCTCTTGCCTTTCTGGCTCCAAGTCTACACATTTAATGATCTTCCTTGTGCTTTGTTTTTGTTAAACAAGTGTTTTCCGCGTGCTTCAGGATCACCTCATCTGCCTGCCTGCCTGCCTTACTTGTCCGCCCAGCCATCACTTCTCCAGCTCAGCAGCGCTCCGCCATCTCCTCTTCACCTCCATCTCCGGTATTCTAATAAACATTCTAACTGCATCATTCCCCCGTGTCTGTGTCTGCATTTGGGTTCACATTGCTGGCTTATGACACAGTTTGCAACACAGGTTTTGGGTGAAACAAAATTTGCAGTCTCTCCAAGATGAGATAAAGTAACCCTGATGACATGATGTGAATTATTTCCTGAGACCCAACAAAGCTCTTCCAAAGCCACATAAGACGCTATACAACTTTTTTCACAGGCCGATACTCAATTTGATGTTTAAAATGGGTGGAGTTCCCTTTGATGTGTTTCCTGACTGCTTTTTCACCTGCATAGCGGATGCCAGCTCCCTCGGCCTCGGACTAGCTGCCAAGTGGGAACTTGATCAGCTGAAGAGAGCAGGACTAACAATACACTTCCTGCCCCAACCTTTTTCCTGACAAACAAACCTGCAAGCACACGTGGGCGTAAACACACACGCGTCCATTCACTAACATCAATGAATGAGTGAACTCAGACAGCACAGAGCAGGTGATGAGCAGGTGTCTGCTTTTATAGTTGAACATCCAAGTCAAACAATACGGTGGATCGACCAGTTACTGCACCTCTGTTAGTGCACAGACCGGGGAACACAGCGACATGCAGTATTTACAGCCTTTCAAACCTTTCTATTCGTCGAGCTTATAGTGTCAATATCACACAGGACGAGAGCAGAAGTGTGAGAAAATGCACCAAGCAGGAAGCTAGTCTACGGTGGATGAACCATAAGGGACAGTGTGTGACAGACAGCGTCACACTGCGGTGACCTCTCTGCACGTATACATTATACATGACACACCTGCACTCCACATGCACATACAGCCTTTCCGCTCATACATGTCCCCTCGTTCGTGTCATAAACGTACCAGAACAGTGCAGTGACCCGTTCCCTGGAGCAAGCGTTTCTGCTCTCACAAGCTGTCCAAACATTTCTGCCTTTGAAGGCCTGTCTCTGTGTTTTCAGCCTTCGCGTGGTACCTGGCTTCTTTAAAAAGCAGCACTCTACTGATTTATACTTCAGAGAGGCTGAGACTGAGTGGGAGCAGGAGACAGGAGTGAGTATACGTGTCTATCTGATTCGGTGTGTTCTTGAGTACATCAGCCACTTTGCTGCAGGAGAGCGGGATGTTTCAGCGCAGGATTTGTTTTTTGCCAATTAAACAGGCGCTAATATCCGTCACAGTGCCTGAGCTGAGTGGCTGCGGGCTTCCAGGTTGCTCTCTCTCGTGGCGTGCAGAGCAAACTAGGTTACTCCGTCTACATAAAAAAGTTGATTGCAGCACATCAGAGCTAAAGCAGCGCAAAACGCCCCAATGGCTGTCGTTGGAGCTCAACAGATGCAGCTTCCTTCGCTAAATCAGCTCCTGGAAAGTTGTCAACACAGCTCTGGCAGAAGTGCCGCTTCTCTTCTTCTTGTCTGTTATAGTCGCCTTTTTTCTTTTTGCTTCGGTGTTGAGTGTTTGCTGACTGACTGGGAGAAAGATAATGAGTAGGGTGTTCTGTCTTTTTGTCCTCACGTCCATGTCCTCCTTTTGCAATGACACATAAAAACCTGACAGAATCGCAGTACGTTTGTGTATGTGGAACGTTATACAACAGCCTTGTGATGCACCTCAGTATTATGAAAGTATTTGCTTTTAAGGACACTGATATTTCTGTCCAGGGAATGTATTTGAGTTCAAAATTCACTCTCCTTTTAGCTCTGGTTTGGCCTCCACCAGCTCTTGACTTAAATATCTGACTGTTTAGCTCCTAAACTAGCTTGCTGCTGTCTTCTGTCCATTGTTTGCTGCCCAGTGCTTAGTGTCAGAGGGTGAAAACAGCTGCCTGTTGCTGCTGCAAACAAAGATGGTGAAAGTGCTGAGGGTGAACCAAAACAATAAAGGTGTGGGCTGGAAAACCAAAACAAATGTGTTGAAAGACTCTAAAAGGGTTTATCCACTGACACCTGTGACCGCGCCTAGTCAGATTGTGCCCCTCTGTTACCTGCTTGAACCTGCCAAGTTGAGTCTAGCCGCGCCCCGAGATGGACTCTCGCTTGAGCGGTGCCAAAGCGCACCCAGACTGTTGGGCCTTGGCGGAGGTATGCACTCTACTCAGTGCCATAACTCCTTTCCTTACTGGGTGGGTAGACCTAATCCGGGCATAAATTATATTTTTTAAAAACTCCAACGTGATTGAGACAGAGGTTAAAAAAGGTCAAGTGAAAGGGTGATTTAACCCACAGGAATCAATGACGATGGGTCACTGAGAGCGTGACACTTTGACCTCGCAGCTACAAGGTCCCAGGTTTGATCCGCAGCCACTGGTGCATTCTATTTATTCTCCATCTGTACATATGGCATTTCTTCTAGAGGCCTGGGCTTCTTCCCACAGCCCACAGACATACAATCAGGTGGTTTAGAGCTTCTAAATTTCCCACAGGAACGAATGGGAGCGTGTGTGTGTTTATCTGTCAATCTGTGTTAGCTCTGTGATAGACTGGCAACATGTCCAGGGCTCTCCCTGCCTTCTGCAGAGTGTGCTGGTTTAGGATCCACTCCTTCCCCTTTATTATTAGCCTGGAAAGAAAGAAGAAAAGACAGCATTCTGTTTGTTTGTTTTTGTTTTTTTGTCTTGAGAAACAAAACTTGTGTCAAAGTAATTTGGTGAAATGTTGAGATTGCCAGTGAGTGGTTCACTGCATGCACGTTTGTGTGTGTGTTTGCATGTGTGTGTAGGTAAGTAGGGCAGTTCTACATTAATAATGGCCTGTCACTATGTATTTTTTTGAGGCAGTGCGAGCGATTAGACCTGACTTAAACTGTGTCCCATTTCCACACTATGTACTAATGCAATTTTCAAAATGTGCTAAATCTCAGAGTATAAAGATTTGGCAGTCGATGTTCAAGAAATGCATGCACATTGCTGTTTTGCACTAACAATGATACAAACCCTGCGCCAGCAAACATCAATCAGACCCAGATTTTGGAATTCTGCTACCAATTTCAATTTTGGAAAGTTAACAAAGAGACAGCAAAATGTTTTTTGGGTTTTTTTTTTGTTCAAACATTTAATTCTTTTTTTCACAAATTACAACTGTGAGCACATCTATCACCAGCAGGCTCAATGCTCAAATGACTTTAGGATGCATACTGGCCATCTTTGAGTATAATTTTGTCACTTTTCTAGTGCGAGCACACCACAAACTCAATTATATAGAAATGGGATTAAGTGGAAACCCACCCAACCAACGTCACCCATCTTGGTTTTTTGGAGCCAGAGGGGACCACGTTTGGACAAGACGGTGGAGCTGGGGTGAGTACACATTGCTCTGCCTCTATCTCGATTCGATGTGACTGATAACCCGAGGACACGCCATGGCGACTTAAAGCATACCATGTTTTTTTCATCTCTTTTACTCTAAATGGGACCATAGTTTATGAAATGAACACGGTGTATTCATGCTGTATTGAAGCAGCCTTGGAACTAGAGATTGAGACCATAAACTCACAAGGTAATAAATCAAGTGAGAAGTGAGGTACACATACTGTTCATATACACAGAGAACATCAGTAGTTCAAAGAACTGTAAAATGTACTTTTGACAGTTTCAAAAGTTTCTATCACTTTATGGTGCGTGACTTTGATTAATGACTCAAATCTGTAAACATGGGTCATGGCTATGGGTTAAATCATGTGTGGGCTCATCTCACCTTTTTTACTCAACCCACGAACTTCCTCATCTTATTCCATCCAAGTATCTGCTAGGCAGCTTTAGCTTCGGACCGCACAATCCTAATTCAATTACTCACAGCCTTAATCACTTATCCTGTTAAATGGCCCTTGTGTGGATTGTAAGTTGGATAGCAAGGCAGTCGAGCCATGTTGCCGGACTTTTCTAGGCCAGCAGAACAGTAACCCCCTCACCCAGGAGCTGGCATGAACTTAAGTGTGACACCCACAGACCAGACTGTCTCACTCCGCACCTAGTTCATAACAACATGCTCCTGTCAGAACTGGGCTGGACTAGTGTGAATAGACCATGACGCATCCTGGTCAACTGCCACATCCACTGATAACACCTACCAGTACCACTGACCAGTATTACACACTGAAGTAGTGCGATGAGTTGTGTGAAGAGGCAGTCGCCCAGAGGGCAGATTTTACACAGTTGGATTTATAACACACAGAAAAAGGTGAGTGATAAAATTTAAATGTCACTTAAACACTAAATCTTAAGCATGAAGTAGTAAAAGGTACCTAAAGTAGAGTAAACACAAGAGTGATATTAGACAAGAGGTGTGAAATAGAAAACTAGAACGGCACTCTGTGGAGCACATACCTCCACCAAGGCCCAAAGTCTCCTTTTGTACTCACTCACAGATACCAGCCATCTAAATACACTTGATTTTGTTCATCAGGATCCATGTATTATTCTCTGAAAATTTAACGAAAATGTTGAAAAAGGCACAATCTTGCATTGTTAAAGAAAGGGAGAAAGTATTTCTGGATCAGTCACTCTATCCGGATCAGAACCAAAACTTGATTGGGATTATTTTGGGCCAAGACCCATCTTCCATCCAAGTTTTGTGGAAATCCATTCAGTAGTTTTTGTGTAATCCTGCTGACAAACCAACCAACCAAACAACCAACTAACCAATCAATCAACCAACCAACTGACCAACAGGCCAACCAACCAACTAACCAATCAACCAACCAACCACCTAACAAACTAATTAACCAACTAATCAACCAACCAACCAGCTAACCAACAAACGGACACAGATAAAACAGAACCTCCGGTCTGGCTGCAGATTTCAATCAGTTTCACACCCCTCGCCTCACCCTCTCCTAAAGTGGCCCCCAAAAAGGGAAAGGCCCTCTCTAGATGCAGTATTTGGTTTGTCCGTTCTGGGCTACCATAAAACATGGCGATGCTAAATGGTGGACTCCATGGGAAAGGACGTGCTCCAACTGTAGATATAAAAGGCTCATTCTAAGTTAACATAAACACACCATTCTTAGTTTCAGGTGATTACACACGAATGAAAACATAATAATGAGATTATTTTCCATTTCTGTCGATATATCCCCCTAAATCTGACACACTGGCCCTTTAAATGCCTCGGACCTGCTGAGCAGAATAAAGGAATGGATGAACGCTGACATTTAGCCCTCCAAAGTGAAAAGTAGAAGGTGGAGAGGAAGCAGAGACCTACTGCTAAGATGATAATCTAAAGAAGTGTAATTGTTCTCTGTGTCACTGCATCACAGGGTTGGCCTATACACTCCTGTGCTTTGTGCTTTTACACCAGGAGCTATGAGCTCACCTCTCTGGCCGAGGGCGCCTGCGAAACCCCAGGGACTCCGGCGGCTAATGGAGGTGGAGGTGCGAGATAGGGAGTGGTCAAGTCTCACTGTGCACCCCTGCGGCCAGTCTCATTTCATGCTCTTTGGCCCTCTCTACCCTGGCCTCCACGTTAAATGTCAATCTGGAGCTCTGGAAGGACCGGCACAGTGGAGTGGAGGGTCCCACCACGAGGGCGGGTCGACCCTGCCGTTTGAAAGCGCCATGAGAAAAAAAGAGGAGGGAGAAAGCAAAACTGAAAGCGAGAGAGGGGGGAGTTTAGGGAGTGAGACCTTCACTGTCATGGTGATAGGACGGAGCGTTCTTGAAAGGCAAGCAGCTGTGCTTTCCAAAAGCCAGGGCCGCCGCCCTGTAGCGCTCCAAAGAGCAGCGCAACAATGCCTGTCTCAGCACATAAATAATTCCTCCGTGTTAGAGTGTGTATGCATCCACAAATACAGTATGTGTGTGTGTGCGCCCTGTCCTACATTGAGTTTACTGTGGGAAAACTTGTTTTTGGTTTTCGTGTTTGTGTTAAAATGCTTTTTATTTTATGTGTGCGTCCGAAAGTGTTTGTTTTTCCACCGTTGCTGTCAACGACCCTCCTTCATGTAATTCTCCTGACCTTGTCAACATGTGTCTCCATGTGTTTGTTTGTGGCAGTGACAGAGTGCTCTATTCTCATGCAGTATTGAGTAGGTTATGACCTCGACGTCTCGTCCTCTTCGTCCAATGCCTCTCCATCTCCAATCTCCAACCCCCTTATTGATACCTCTAGCCGTCCATCTTAATTCCACCATGAACAGCTCTCTTGAAAAATCGCTGTATTGTACGCTAACAAAGGGGCCAAAGACAGAGGACCCCGATTGCTGTGGAGGTATTCTTCTTCTCCTTCTCAGTTAAATGTATTCAGTCGTTTAAGCCTCGCTGATCCCTTCCCTCTTTCCCCAACTCTCAGATGTGAGACAGACGGAGGGGCCTGACCGCTGGCCAAGGTTAACAGAGCCTTAAACTGTGTTTGAGCTCTGCATCACACGCCCACCACCGCCGAGATCAAACACTGTTCCTCTCCCGGCTCCCACTGACAACTCTCAGCTAACAAAACTGTCTCGCTTCTCCTTTCTTTAGCCTGTCGGCAGTGAACCGTCTCCAGCCCACAGCAGACCCGATCAGACTCTAAGCCCAGTGTGAAACTTCCCAGTGTGAACCAGTATGAACCTTCCCACATTCATTAAAACATTTCGATCCTGAATATTTGAAGCGTGGTGATTGATCGATGTGTTTTTCGCTAATCTGCTCCAGTTTGGAACAGTTTTCACAGAGATGGTATGAAGTATATGACAACTTCTTAATCATATAAGGATTTAGTTAATGCTTCTGTTATTGACTATCCCTGTAGATCTTGCCATAAGCTGCTCTAAATTCCTGCTATCGGCTTCAACTTTTTCCAGTGAATCTCATCAAGAAAACAGCAATTTCATCCTTGCGATGCCGGACTCTGTTACATTAGGCTAATCCCTCTCAAATTACATTTCATCAGCACTCCCTCCACCTGCCCATACATTGCTACAGATAAACCACCACAGGGTGCATGAAGCTGAGCTGCAGGGACACAACAACGATGTGTAGTTCATGAGCACCACTCTGTGGCGCAAAGTGCAATGGCAGCGTTTGGTTTGCACTGTGCTGTGTAGCCAATAGATAGCAGCACAGAGCTACATTGCATGATCGTGATACCTGCGTGACCCGAGAGACCAAATTGAGCAAGACATGAGAGAGATGATGGATGTCAATCACTTGCCAAACTGAATGTGGAAGACTTGAAGAAAACCTCACATCATTTCTGGGTTTATTTTCCATCCCACATCCTTACAAGAGCTGACAAGTCTTTAATGACAGAGAGGTTTGTGAAGCAAATGTTTTGAAGTCAAATTGTGTAAATGACCTTTGGGTTAGACAGCTGCTCGGCTGGTTCAGACTACACCGCTGACATACTGAGTGTAGTCTGTCAAGGGGAAGCAAAGGCAGACCTGCTCTGATTGCACCGTGAGGCCTTTCCTGTCCTGACAAGTCTGCCACTGCTAAGGAGTTCATTGTCTTCCTTGTGTGACTTTATCATAGCCTCAAGGAAGGTATTCCACTCCTTCCCCTCCACCACACCCGCCCACCCACACATTCCCACCAGTGTGCACACACATACAGAAAGCACTTCGCACTTGTGATATGGGTGTGGTTTCTGCTGTGCAAGCAAGAGCACAAGGGAGCAGGCGTAATGACAGCCGGTGTAAATATGAACGCTAGACTCTCGAGGCCCCGGTTTGTGAACTGATTAAATGCAGTTGATGATGAGGCAAGCTGCACGAAAAGAAGCCTCCAACAACACGTAATGAGCTCCTTATGTCAGTGTTTCAATAGGGGCCTCTGCTTTCATGAGTGCATCGCCAGCTTACAAGCTGACCCAGATCACTCAGAGGATGTAGATCATTTCAGTCGGATCAATTATTCATAAAAAAGATGACAGGGCTTGCTTGCTACGTCTTGATATGCCAGAGACATTATCTCGATGGTGGCTCCTTAATGGGTAATGTTCTGCACTAAATAGGGGAAAGCCATAGTCAGCAGTTTACTGAAATCAGAGTTAAATCAGAAGTCATCCTCCCCCCTATCTTCTGCTTTACTTTTTTCATTTTCCTGTCGTTAGAACACTTTGTACTAAGGGAATGGCATATAGGAGAAAAGGAGCATTATTATATGCATTAAGTCAAGGTCTCAGTGTGACCAACAGGGGGCTCTGTGCTTCCATTTAAAGATGTGTATGGTTTGAAATGCTCTCAGTACAAGTCAAAGTAAAACTGAGCCTTAAAATGAGCCATTATTTTTCCAGATAGCATTATATTTTGATTGATTGATTGATTGATTGATTGATTGATTGATTGATTGATTGATTGATTGATCGGTCGGTAGGTCGGTCGGTCGCTTGATTGATTGATTGGTTGCTTGGTTGGTTGGTTGCTTGATTGATTGATTGATTGATTGATTGATTGATTGATATTTACTTCAAACATGTAATACAAAAAGAAAACAAACAGTATATTAAAAAAAAATAAGAATAACAAAGTGAAGATGGAGAGAGCAGAAAAGTATACTTATTTAACCCTACCTCATTAATTACATCTTAATCGATATTTGCAACTAAGTTTTTCAATCACTCACTAGAAAATGTGATGATTCCACACCTAAGCTCACTGTACAGACACCAACACATTATTAATTTATTGAATTATTTCTTGCTGACCTAATTCACTGTTATTGTTAAAATCAGGTGAGGAGAAATGAAAGAAATGTACACCGAGTTCTTCTTTTAAATAGAGCAGTTAGAGCTGATTTGGCCAGCGATGATGCATAAAACACAGCAGGGTTTCTAACTTAACTGATTATGAGATGAGATCTGATCCAAGATCTTGGTGACTTACCACCACAATTTCCTGAGAGAAACCCTGTGTGTAATGAAGATAAATGTCTGAAAGTCTCACATGGTCTTATGAGGAAATACCTTAAAGGATAAGTTCACCAAAAAAATTTAAATTCAGTCATTATCTTCTCACTTCCATGTCGATGGAAAGTCTGATTAGGTTTCATAGTCCACAAAATATTTCTGGAGCTTCACAGCAAAACAGCGTTCCAGCATTCTCCTGAACAGTTGAAGTAAAATGGCTCCATACAGCTCTTCCAGCGTAATCCAAGTCTCCAGAAGCCCTGAGATCCCAAATTGATTTGAAAAAGACATTATTTACACCCTTGAGGTGCAGTCGAGCTCCATGCACCCACTTCAGACTGAGTGCACGCTTACACTTAGATTAGCAGCAAGATTGAAGGTTTTGGCTTTAAAAAGGGCGTAAATAATGTATTTTCAAATCAGTTTGGG
Source organism: Pagrus major (assembly GCF_040436345.1). NCBI lineage: Eukaryota > Metazoa > Chordata > Actinopteri > Spariformes > Sparidae > Pagrus > Pagrus major. The sequence continues at coordinate 19,987,406 of NC_133226.1, forward strand.
ATCTTGGGGCTCCTGGAGATTTGGATTACACTGGACAAGCCGTTTTGTGTTTGTTTTTTTAGAAGTCCCCATCTACTTTAGTGGTTTGGGAGAATGCTGTTTTGCTGTGAAGCTCCAGAAAAGTTTTGTGAACTAAAAAACTTCACCTGACTTTCTATCGGCACGAGGGAGACTAGATAATGACCGCATTTTAAATTTTAGGTGAACTTATCCTTTAAATTGGGCTATGTAATGAGTCTAGTCATATATTAACTACAATGATCAGTAGATGAGATGCGATCCAAGATCTGGAGGGAGTTTCCTGAGTGAAACCCTGCTTATACTGGAGATTAAGATCTGAAATGTCTGAACGTCTCACGCTGAGAGGAAATACCTGAACAGAGGAACACACGTGCACAAAAGTAGACTCTTGATGCAAGCCTGTACAGTGGTAGGCACTGAAGAGCTATGAACGGCCGGGACCCGGGTCAAGAAAGACTGTATGAAGCAGAACAGTATTCTAGGGGAGAAGATGTTGTAGATTAAATAAATATATGTAAATACATCGCTAGAGAGAAGCTGCACAGTGTGCCCAGACATTTTCTGAGGAATGGTATGTGCAGAAATAATGTTACTTTAAAAAATTAATTAAGGCCAATTTCAGTGACAAATGCTTGAAAACCAGTCTGCTGATATAATGAGAGGGAAACATTCTTTTGTAGCAGCCACTGGAACACATACTGTACTTTGCTTCATGAGGAAATGAGGAAGCAGAGATGCATTAACATAACCAGTGGACCCTAATTAACATTACATTAATATTGAATGAAGCATAAAGAAGGACATCTTTTAAGGGCACTGTGAAGATTATTGTTGTTACACACCAGTGTTGTTGAGCATCCCTTTAATCTGTAGTTTTAGGGTCACTTGTATATTTTAGTCCACGATGGATGCCACAGTTTTGTTTCTGTACTGCTGAACTGGCTTTTTCAAGTCAAAAGTCGTTTGATTATCCTCGTGCTGCTGAGATTCTTCATCTATGTATTCATCAGTATGCTCTCAAAATACTTAGAATAATGCAACTGCATTAATGTTAAAATGTTGTTTTTTTAAAAAAAAAAGATAGATAGATTGCCATCTATTTTGATAATCGATTAAACGTTTCAGTCATTTCTCAAGATAAAATGTCACATTTTTATTTGTTGCTGCTCTGTGGTTTTTGGACCGATGGTTGGGTGAAAGAAACAAATTGAAGACGTCATTTTTCGGCTCTGGGAGATTGTGATGAGCATTTCTCACAATAATTTGGCATTTGATAGACTAAAAAATCAATTGATAATGAAATTACTCATTAGTTGCAACCCTGATAGATAGATTTTTTGATGCAAACAAAATATGTTTATATTTATGTAATTACACTGATTTTCAGAGCAAAACTTTCGCACACCTTTGGATCGACAGGCGTGTAGGAGAAGACAAAGGGCCGACAAAATCAGGACAAAATCTCCCGCAAACTGTTCACCTCACAGAGGAGACTATCTTAAATTGGCTCGGCCAACCGATTTAAGATGGTCTCCTCTATTGTCTTGATGAAGGTCTTTGTACTGAAATGTTGTTTTTTTATCCTGATTTTTTATCCTGATTTTAAATGGTGCTATTTGTAAGAAAAGTTGATTTTTGAGTCTCCTTCCCAACTCGTCAAAAACCGACGCTGTGGGATGGCAGCCAGCCCGACGGACAATCAGCATTTGATGAAAAAACTCAACTTTTCTTACAAATAGCACCTTTAAATTTCCTTGCACTTCTAGTCCATTTGTTTGTATTTTATTCTGTATTTTTATCTGATTATTACTTTGCCTGTAAAGCACTTTGAATAACCTCTGTTTATTATAAGGTGCTGTATAAATAACTAACTTGGCTTGCTTGTCTCTTGTTATTCTGAGTGTAATTAATTTGCCATAAAAAGAGAAAACACACAACAATTAAAGTTAAAGTGTATGTCTCATCACGATAATATCGCTGCCGTGACTCCTTTAGATCATGATAATCGTGTGGTGACAATCTGATATCTTGTTGGAACTACATCCTGCACACACTAGGTTACTTAATTTTAATGATTGGCTCAATTAATTTTAATGATCTCCATACTGTATGCATGGGAAAAAGCTGGAGTATTTTATCCATGCCTCCGTGTGCATCACTTGACAGCTCTGTGTAAATCTTGCATGCCCCCCCCTCTAAGGCACCACCACACTTCTCTGGTGGAAACACACAACCTCTGGTGTGTTACAACTCCTTGGAGTTGGGATTGAAACACGCCCATCCCCTTGTTGACAGATTGACGTGGCTAATTCCTGACGCAGGGGGGCGCTGTTACATCGGCCGAGGTCTCTGCCCGAGTCTGGGTTCAACACATTAACGTGTGTGTGGTGTGTGTGTGTGTGTGTGTGTTTGTGTGTGTGTATATCCAGTGAAAATTACCCGGAGACGGACTGAGACAGTTTTTTGACCGTACCAATGTGTGTAGCCTATAAATATATGATACCAACCCCGGCGGAATCATCTCGTGGACACAAGAGTATATCGAAAATGAGGGAATAATCGGAGGAGACACCACGGCGAGGCTCGTCTGTAGCTAACGTTTTGTTGAACTGCGAGTGGGATCACAGCTGCTGGCTACGAAAATGTCGGGAAAAATAGAGAGCAAGCAAGGTAAGTCCTGCCCGGCTAGACGGAGCCACACTGCTCCACCTCGGGATACTGTATAACGGGTTTCCTCACACGGGGCACACGGATGGGCTCTGTGGAGCGATACACGCGTTAAAAGGGGCTCCAGATAACGCCGGACCTGTATATCCAGCGTAAACGGTGGTTTAATTAGGCCTTTATGGATTGTTCTTTCCTCGGCTATCCAGTTAAAATAAAGGCGACACCGTATCAGCTAGCTGGATTTGGCTAATGTCTCTCTCTCTCTGGAGCTGGGGCTTTTGTGTTCTGAGGGATAGCTTGTTAACTAACTGAGCAGTAAATGAATGACGTTGTTATTACTCCATGTAGATACGGAGGGCTAGCTCTAGCCTTCACAACACCGTTTTAGATGTGCTATCATCCCGGAGCTCGCACGGTACTTCACCGGCGTTTCACCATTCACTCTCAGCTCTCGTAAATACACCCCTGGTTTTGATTGTTTGAGAGCATCGCTAACACTCAAAAACAAATCTCGGTTTTTTTTTCACCGTAGGAAAAAGAAAACATTTCAAGACGGTTTATACAAAGAGCACTCTGGGTTTTAAATTATTTTTCTGCTTCACAGTTGGCCGTTAGCTAACATTTAAGGTTTGTAACGGCTGCTAGCGACAGCTAAAGGTTAGCTTTTCCCAAGCTAACGCTAGCTGCGTTGTTACCTAGTACACTGGAGTTGTGATGCGTTCACGCCCAAGACTGGTGTGTGTATTTGTGTTGTGTTGCTTTCAGCAGTGTGCACGTGGCATTTTTTTTGCAGCTTTGACCCTCTTTTTGTCTACTTGTTAGTCTGTCATTTTGTTTGCAGCGTTTAAGAGGAATAAAGCACAGTAAGAGCTAGTATGAGGGGGGGAAACAGGGTGGTCTCGGTTGTGCCTTTGGAAGGAAACTTTATACCCGCCAGCTACACTTGCATCCCACTCCACCAGCTGTCTCCCTGCTTCGCTCCACATACAGTCCTGTCCGGTGATGCCTGCAGTAAATGGACACACACACACACCCCAACACACACTCACAGTCAGATCCCAGTAACAGGCGGGGAGGGAGTGTCATCCACCACTAGCTCAGTCATTCTTCATAGGCGTAAAAGTTTCCGATTCCTTTCGTGTCTTGCAGACAGATGACTACATATGGTCACAGCTAAATGAAAAGTCAGAGGCAGTGTGTTTTTCTTTTTTATTGTGGTTCAATGATGAGTTAAAAGCTAATAAAGGCTCCAGTGAATGTGGATAATAGTCCCTATGAACCCCAATCCATCACTTCTCTCTTGCATCCATTGTCCCTTGTGGACCCGGGCCACTTGTTGGCCTGTTCTCTTCCACATGTACCCATCGATCCCGTATATATGTACCCAGAGGACACACTATGCCGGACGCCAGTGAAATGGAAACAAGCGGCAAAGCTGTGGATTCATGGTAGCACTGAAAAACTGCAGGAGACATAGCTTCAGTGTCAGCCTCTTAAGCCTTCTCCTCAGAGAGAGAGAGAATGTGTTGTAGGATTTGAGGAAATAGCTGGTGTTAAAAAGGAGCCTGTTGTCTATGTGGGCTAAGGCTGTGGAGACTCCACAGAAAGGGGACCAGTTTTAGACCTTGACAGAAGGAGATTAATTCACTGGTGCCTCGAGGAGCAAATTAAAAGGGAAAAAGATTTGGAGAAATAAAGTACTCGCCTGTAAGTAGGGATTCCTGCACACAGATAAAGTCTCGAGTTAGGGTTTAAATAACGATGCAGTGCTACAAAGATGTAACATGCAAATGGTTACCATAGCACACAGAGCAAGTGGGACTATCAATGCACACATGGACACCAAGCTCCAGCAGGAGACTTATGGCCGGCATTTCTTCCGGAGCATGCTCTTTAATCACCATAGAAACTCTGTCCTGCTGTCACTGACTTGTCCTCTTGCTTCGGGGTGTCGGGTTAACAGTAGCTGTGTTTACATGGACCCTAATATTCAACTAATAATCAGACTAATAATTCAGTCAGGATAAAAATGTCTAATGTAAACACCTCACTCGAAAGAGACTGATCCGAGCCAGCCTGATTTGAATTAATTTTCAGTCAGATCAAGAGGGGTCTTTTAAGGTGACGTTGCTTCCAGGAGGGACAGAAACATCTGTCTGTGGCTGTTTTTTGTTGGAGATCTTTAGATATTTAAGGATTATTGAACGCCTTGGTTGAAAGGCTCGAAAACAAAGATGTGTTCAAACAAGTTTGAAAGATGAACGGAGACGTGATCCACCAAACCAGAAGCGCAAATTTTGTTCCCAGGACACAATAGGGGTCCACCTTGAACATTTTATCAACAGGTGTAAACAAATGAATTAATGTAATTTTCTCAATAAAGTTGGGGGGAAAACCTGTATTCTTTTGCTATATTTCCGTTAGATTAGCTGCTTCACAGCTGGCAGAACCACTTTGCTTCTTTCAAAAAAGATATTCTGATTAAATGTTTTGGGGCATGTATCCATTAAGTTGAAATTTCTAATCAGTCAGATTGATTACCTGTTTAGAGTTGCTTCTGTACCCAGTTATGTAGAGAAAGGATGTCACCTCTGAAGGAATCACGTGGGTGTTTTTTGTGTCCGTTTTCAACACTGAACCCCATTCTCTGTATACGCACCCACATGACATCATCACTCAGGCAGCCCATAAACAGATTCAGTGTCTGTGATGGTGCTGCCCAAAAGCCAAAAGCAGCAGACAGCAAAGTCATTGCGATGCCAGCGTCAGTGAAAATGAGCAGGGTGGAGGAGATTGAAAATATGGGGGTGTACGTGTGTGCGTTCACACTTTATGTACTGTGTTCTACTGGTTTAAATGGACTTTGAGAATTAATAAGTCTCACTGCTCGTTGCCAGAATATGTGCAGACTATAAAATCAGTTTAAGTCTGAAGATACCTCGAAGCTTTAAGGCTCAAATATCTGGTGCCTTTTTCCATGCCGTGTTGAAAAAGTACTGCACTGTGACCCGAGTAATGGCACATTTATAAAACCATGTGTTAGTGCTTATGCATGGATCTTGTGCACACATTTGCCACTTAGTACAGTGGGATGCTTGTGTTGCCACTGTTACATTTCTATCAAAGAAACATGTCTTTGATGTTGATTTTGTATTTGACCTTAAAACAAGAAACAAGCCTTTTGGGACTTTTTTTTTTTTTTTGCAGTTGCAAAATGCGTGTGTCTTTATTTCCCCCACACAGACTGGGATCGTGACACAACATTTTTGGCATGACAGTGTTGCTAACAAAGTTGTGGGAGTAGCGCAGTGTTTTATAATTAGCCTGTAGACTCTTCTCTCACTGGTCAGTCAATGGTAGTAGCCAGCCTCAGCGGAACTGATCCATCAGTTCCTTATTTTAGGCTCGCTGCCCCCCACCCCCACCCCTGCATAGCGTGTGAGTGTGTATCTGTGTGTTGTTGCCTTCGACAGGGTTTAGCTGCAATGCAAAGAGTCGACTCTCAGGCATTCCTAGAGTTAACACTGAAGTGTAAGTCATTTTGATGGCTTTGTGTTTGCTAAGTGGTTACTGCATCACTTCAGACTGAAATATCTTCTTGTCTGGCGTACAGAAATAGCAAGCCCCACATGCCTTAGTCACCAAAACTCTGAGCAAGAGCCGAAGTCGCCGTGATTACAAAAGGGTTCCCTGGATGATTAGGTTTACGCACATTGCTGATGAGTGATCCAAGTGTTGCACAGGGCAAGCTGTGGGTCTTGGTTTGACATGCTGCAATTTTGAGGTTTGATGGCAGAAAGCATCTCAGCCTCCCTCTCCCACAGAATGAGAGGCTTGCCGTTCCCATATAGGTTTAGCTGTGTTGTAATTAGGTTTTTTTTTGTGTGTATGGGAAAGCAAAAAGAGGGAGGGAGTAGAGCTTAGGGAGAGAAAGAAAGAGGGCGGAGAAAAGGTAGAGCATTGATGGGAATCGAGTCCCTGCACAGAGAGAGAATCAGGGAGAGAAATGGATGGATTACATGTTGGGTAATGACTAGAGCGGACTATCGATGAGCAATGGAAGGTCTGTGAAGGCAATCAGGTTTTTGTAACATGACTATTATCAAGGCCGTTCCATCTTCAGCATCTTCGAAAGAGCTCAAGACGACCGTTGAGATTGTTTTCGGAAATCTCGTGTGTAATTCAGTACGAATGCTCCACCTTCATCCGTGCTCTTGAGACTTCTTTCTCAAAGGGGCTCATCTTATGAGATGATGCTACCCTTGATCTCTCCGCTGTGTGTTGGCCTACATGCCAGAGAGCAGGTCATTTATTCCCGCAGGTGGCCTGCTCACCTCCTCTTGTCTGTTCAGTACATCCCAACTCCAGAGAGCTGTGGGTTGGACCCTCTCCAGGACCACTGATGTCAGCTCAGACGGCTTCACTGAAACGTTCTGTCCAGGATTATGTAATTCTTGCTGTATTTACAAGAAGAATTATTTAATAAACAGTCGGTTTGGCAAAAGCACATCACTTTTCAACTTCCCTCTGTGCTATTTGTGGAACTTTCCTCTGAAGTGCTACGTAGTGTGGCTGACTCAAGACAGGATGATCATGCGGACCAGTTAGTTTGTGACTAACTCTCAGCTGTGTGCAATTGAGTGATAGCTGTGAAAATGCTCGCCTGATCAACAAGTCATCAGTATACAAAACGTTTAGCCATCAGCAACACTCCTGGAGCAGTAGCTGTGCGGACTCTTGGATGGGCAATATAAGTTGGAGGGGCCAGGCCTCCTCAGAGGACACAGACTCCTCTCTACAGGGGGATCTAGATGAGGACACAGGTAAAGACATGCAGATCTATTCAGGCCTTCTCCTGGTGCAAAGTAGACTGAGACTTTGCTGTTTTCTCTTTAATGCTGATGTCAGTCCATTGCTGTAGAGTTAAGTGGATTGAAACGATTTCGCCTGAAATGGTTAAATCTTTTGCATTTTATTCGGGTATTTAAATGATAAACATAACAACGAAGGAACTCGATACAGCTTTTTATGATAAAACTCCTTGTTTTCTCCACAACTCAAACAGCAGAGAGCCTAACCAAGTCAGAAAAACAGGCATGAAATTCAATGTAAATGAACAGGCCAGAACACAGACTCTATTCACAGGGTTCAGTTTGACTGGCACAGTTACCGGAGTAGCTTGTTACAGAAGTTTCAGGCACACTATGCATTTATTCAACAGTTTTTTTGGGAAATAAATGCATGCTTGCATTGTTTTTCTGGAGGGGAAGTGTACTTCTTTGTTTAAGGCTGTTGTTGGAGCCGTCGCCAGTTTTGGAGCTTTAATGCAAAATCGGCTCGCTGGCAGAATGAAATGCAGGGGACATTCCTCTCTGTGCTTTTTGTGTCGTGTGGCTTTATGGAAGGTGCTCATTTTCTCTGCTGAAGTCTTGGGTGGACCCAGCCCGAGGAGGCTGCTCTGCAGGCCCACAGCCTTCCATCACAGGCTGCCTCTCTGCCTTATCACCTCCACAGTGTGTAGACAGAAGCCATAGCTTCTCTAATCTGGGCTCATCAGGTGAGGATCTGCCTGTGTGCCAAGGTGCTGTAGTCTTAATCCAGTTACACAATACAAAAATTGGTTTTGGTTCCTCTGTAGTCTTGCTTCACCGTGGCAGCTTAGCCTGTTTGTTGACCAGCATGTTGGGGTTAACACGGTTTGATTTATTAATGTTTGTAGTGAGTTTGTGCTTCTCCCTTTAAGCTGTGTGGACAGATCCTCCCTGGTGAGCCCGTAGCACATAGAGGCTCCATAATTAAGGTAGTTGAGTCCATCATTGTGTAATTGCACAGTGCAGAGTGCCATAATACCCTGTTTTGCAAACACAGTCTGTGGTACTCTCAGCCTAATAAATCTTTGCATTTCAGCCCAGACTCATATATTTGTATGGTTGTGTGTATCGCGTCGGTCTACCCTGACCTGCCCGGTCTCTGTGACTGTGATGACTGTCATTGGGGTCTGGTAGAGTGAGTGATGTGTTTCAGACAGATGTTGTTACAGATAAGGAGGTCCCAGTTAAGCCACAGCTGAGTTGCTAATGATGTTTTGAACTACTGTAAATAGTCCTGACTGCAGTGAAGATCCACTGAAAGGATCCGCAAGAAGATAATTTAATTTTCTAATCTCATATAAACTTAATCTTGTCACCTGATACCAATCTCAATGCATTTTCGCAAAGAATGCAGCTGTGTTAACTAGGGTTGCGTAAAGTCCACCGTGAAATATGGCGATGGATGATGACATGGGTTTTTTTTTAGCCTGGGTTTACTAGGTGTATCTGATAATGTGTGTTGGTGTTGTTCCCAGAACATCATAATAAATGTTGCTCAAGGTCCATCATTTCAACATCAAAGAAAGCGACCAAGTCCACAGTTCAAGCAATCTGTCTTTAACTATTGATATTTTTACACTTTTTACAACTTCACTTATTATTTCCCTTTTCTTTTCAGTTTTCTGTTGCTGTTTGGTTAAGTTTAGGGAATAAAAATACTTGGTTGAGGCAACAAATTCACCTGGTCAGGTTAAGGAAAAGGTACTTAGAAATATACACTTTTTACACAATTTTAAACATATGTTTGAAAGGATAACTTCTCCCATGTGATTATTTTTCCAGTCTTTTTCCCTGTGCAAAGCTATTACATTACAAAATGCAATCAGTCATTTGCAATGGAGGTCCTGAAATAACAGTGATTATGATTTTCCAGGAACAATACCAACACGGCGATAACAGAGTTGCCATAAGGCAGGAGATGCTTACCAGCTCACCACTGTAGTCAAAGTCGCTTCCCACTGGTACTCTGACAGCAACTTCCAACAGTCCGACTGCAGTTCAACTCTCTCATCCTCGCTGAGTGAGCATCCAACAAACAACCCATGTCAGATTAAGAAGTGCCTTTGTCTGTGCATCACATGTCCATAACTTAGTTGTACTCAGCAAGCTAAGCTAGGAAAATGCAAATAACAACGGCACGATTAAAGAAACATCATTGTAACCTAGCAACTTGGGATCACTGACTGAGCTGGTTGAATATAAAAAAATAAAACGGGACATGGAGACATAGTGCATTAACCAGGAACAACAACTTATTTTTATATTTTCTCCCACATGTCACAACTCCTGCCTTATAGCAACTCTGAGGGGACACAGTCCGTTTACTCGTTTTAAGGGACAAATATTGTAACTGAATTATTCCTAAGTCTTGGACACACTCGGGATGCTTTTGTCTTTTAATCCTGCATCCATTGACTTGCTGGAACAGGTGTAAAGTAATCTTTAATTAGACGCTAGAACTAAAACTAGCAGAACTGAGAACCACTACTGAAACTTTAAATGTGTTCTATGGTGTTTTCTTTCAGTTCTTGTTTTTCAGTGAGATTTCAATTGAGTTCATGTTTCAGCTTCCAGAGATATATGTTTTCCTAACATTTCTCTCACAGCTGCAAGTTATGGATACATATATTACCATTTTAAACCAGAGCCAGTTATTGGCAACGCATTTTGTCCAAAAGAAGACAGAGTATTGCCATTAAGCACTACCTGTGATAGCATGTCAGTTTGATTGAAGAAACCCAGTGCAGTGCATGGTTATTTAATGTACCTACAGACTACCATGCATACATTACAAATGAAGTGATGGCCACCAATGAGATTGAAGAAAAGAAATACCTGTATGCATTTTGCCGCTGAAGTAAAGTGAGCAGCAGTGAGAGTCAGATATAGTGAGTGGCCTTGGTGTGACTGAGAGCAACAATCTCGATGGCTGCCGGAAAATGTGGAGATCCTGAAAAAAGAGTTTCATGTCAAGCTGTGCCTGTGTGTGTGCTTGTGTTGAGTGTGTCAAATCATTCAGACCCCAGGGTGCCATGGCTGGGTCAGGGAGCTGGCACACAATGAAGGGGATGTCCCACAGTTGCTGCCAGTTTCCGATGCCAGTCTAAATCAGGAATGGAGAGAGAAGTTGACATTGCTTGAAAAGAAGTCAATGCTGTTGTCAAGGCAGATGTGGGCGTGTGTTTGTGTGTGCGTTTTGCCTGGTTACATAAAGGATTCTGAATCTTTGGTGTGATATCTTTTTATCATACCCAAACAGTATGACATACTTTCAGGCAGACACACACAATGTTTATTCTGTCAGTGATTATGACCAAGCCTGTTGCCCTGTGGGCAGAGGGTGGACTTTGTCTCCCTTCAGTGACCCACTTCTTTGTGAACGTCATACAACGTCAGTGAGAAAATACGTTTTTACGATGGCAGTAAAACACCCAACAGTGTGCCTATATGAGCTTCCCGAGGAAACTGTGAAATATTTTGATAAAGTAAATTAAGTGCCTGAAATCAGTGACCTTTGGTCTGAGGAGGTTAACAGAAAAAATTGGATTAAAACCACAAAACTTTCATTGTTAATTCTCTTAACATAAATAGATCCTTGGGTTCATCTTATTTCCTTTTGCCTCATTGTTGTCTTTCCCCTTGATTCCACTGGGCGCGTCTCTGATACCTGGCATGTGTGCCGCCTTTTTGTTCCATCCTCCACGCGGCTTCATATCCCACTGGGAGCGTTTCAGAAGCGGAGCATCATGCGTACCTGATGTTGTTGACTTGCTCAGACTGTGTTTATTTCATCGTTTCTCCTTGTTTTGTTTTTTTTGCTTCTACTGTGGTTGAGTGGGCTACGTAGTTAAATCGTTTCATTATGCATCTCTTTTAAGTGTGTTTATTGTTAATATTTACATTATTGTTAATATTTACTTTGTTGTGCTCTATTTTTATTTTGCAAATTGATTGGATGCACTATGCCGTTCGGCTGTCTGACTTCCTGTCTGGCCCGATCTGCTCTGTGCAGAATCACTCAGGTGTTAATTTCAGACCCTGGAAACAGGAAAGCTATAACCTTGGTAACGCAAGCTCAGTGCTTCGGCTTACATTAATTGTGTTGGACTTGAGTCAGGTTTGGACTTATGAAACAAAACATCTGTCATGTTCGGGTCAGGGGCCGGTTACTGCTCTCTTGGACTTGGTCAGGCTCAGACAGAAAATGTGACCAAAGCCGCACTCTTGCCAGGACTAACAAAAACTCTATGCTTATGATCCATTTTCATTTATGTTAGTAAGGGATAGCAAGATCAGGCAGAGTCCTCTTGTTTATCTTTCAAAGAATACCTGATTTTCACTTGATGTAATGTCATTTCTGCTTCAACCGTAGGAACCCTAGCTTGTTTCCGCAGTGTGAGAATGAGTGTTTTAGATATAATAAATATTTAAGAGATGCTTCAGCAGCATCTTATGTTGCTATGCTGGAGCTGGAATAATTGCAATTACGTCATCATCAAATGCTTTTCTTGATAGATCTCCCCGTCATGATTGTACCTGTTGCAGAGGGAGGCTCATCACCGTTTTCATTCGCATAATGCACAATTTGACTTTATATTTATTAAAGCATGGAAGTGGGGCAACCTGAGCACACACAATGGACAATTTGATGGTACCAGATGTGTTTTAAAGGGCCCACAAAGTATAAATGGAAATGCACACACATGTATTGGAGTCTTCTAACATAGACATTGTGCAGACTTTGTGCAGCTGCAGCATGTCTGCATTCACAGGAAGACCAGAGGACAGAGCGTCAGTCGATCAATAAAATTGCTGGAAGATGATATTCAGTTATGTAAAACTTTTTTCAGTCATTTTTTTTCACAGTAAGGCTGCTGGATGATGCAATATATGTATCCTTTTTTAGATATTATTACATCAAAAAGAAATGTGCTGCCATTAGTGGATTGGACCATAAAATGCATTAATAAAAGAAATTGGCATACATCTATATTTTTTCTTCATTTTAGCTTATTATCAAGCCCTGATCCCAAGGGACCCTCAACAATAGAGCTCTCACAGTCTTTGTCCCGCCTTAAACTCACAAATCAAGTTCCTCCCAACTTTGTCCTACCCTAACACTCAGTTTTAATGTGGAAAAATGTCAGACCACAAAAGAGACTTACAATCTCAAAGCCTTTTAATTTACTTTTTTCAAAAACTTATGACACCACATTAAACTCATCTCAGAAGTGATAGATCAATGATTTTGCACAACAACACTAGAACACAAGTCTTTAATGAAATAAATGTACAACACAAATTTAAAATCCCCAAACAGTAAATTATAAAGCACTTGGCCACTGATTCATGTACTTTCTTCGACAGCACAGACGGAGAGAAACACATTCATTGTTGTGTTTGTGTGCATGATGATTAAAAGAGCTGAAAAAGAAACGGTAAAGTTATTTCAGAGCGTGTTGGATTATTCATCGCTTACATAGTTTAAACAACCGCTGTCTAATTATAAGTGGCTGTGCGAGGGCGAGTCTTGCTCTTTGTGACACGTCTGTCATCCAAGCCTATTTTTAAGGAGCCGTGAAACAATCCGAATGTTAAGACATTGGTTTGCCACAGTGCGAGATTAGATGTATTATTTGGCATCTGTCTGTCGGTGCTGTCCAATGCGGTGTGGGTGCGCAAAGTGTCAAGAGGATGACAAGTAGCCCGCCGTACAGACAAGATGAGCTTTGTACAGCGCTCTAACGCGGGGAGAGTGGTACCACTCCTCACTGCTTGAGGCCATTTACTCACAAGAACGCTGTTGCTTATGCTTCTCTGTCTGTATCTGTCTCTGTCTTGTACTCAGGCAGTGAAGTGATTGGTTCTCTTGTGGCTGTTTGTCTATGTGTAGGATCAGTCTCCTATCTCAAGTGCTTTATAGTGCCTGTTTGCCTCTCCCTCTCCTGCCAAACAGCTGCCGTTCACTGAGAAGTCTGAATTCATCTCGGTGGATCACAGGGTTTTTAGCTGTCGCAGTGTCTCTGTTCTCGTGCTGCTTGATGTTACAGATACTGACAAGCTGGGTATTTATAGCACTTTGTGTTTCTTTAGTCTATTGGTTTCACCCAAGGTGAACCTTCTGCCTGCCTGCCAGTCTGCTCTGACTTTGCCAACACACTCGGTTCAGAAAGCGCACTTTAAATGGAAATCTAGAAAATGCAGTACACCAATGTAACAAGAAGGTCACTTGAAGGATCAGACTGCTTTGAGCACGTTTCTGTCTGGTGCTTGTGCGTAGCAGTGAGCTTTCTTCCTTTGTCTAGGTGTGTGTGCGCACTGTGCTATTAGGTCTTGCCTGTTTAGGTGAGGTAAGTTGTTTTACAGGGGATCTGTAGGTTCTGTAACCAGGCTGCTCTGGACTGTGAAGTGTGTCCAGAAAAGAGGGAGCGGCTCTCAGTGAGGTAGACAAGGGACAGGAAACCGTGCCAGTGGCCTCGGCGTCAGGGGGGAAGGAACAGGAGGGGTACCCAGGATGATGTGTACGTGTATATATGTGTGTGTGCATGCTGTGTGATTTCCCGCTTTCAGCCTTCTACCTCACATGTGCTTGCCCTGCCCTTCAATAAAACATTGTAACTGTGTGTCACTGCCTGTCGCCTCACCCATTACTCATGTCACTTCAGTCGAATCATGAGCTGTCACCACTCAGCAGCAACATGACCTACATTCAATATCAGAATTAGGGCTGAAGCTAACAGTTATTTTCATTATTGATTAATCTACTGACTATTTTCTCAAAATAAGCGACCAATTGCTTGGTCTTCAAAATCTCTCGAAATTAGTTTATTTAGGTATTATATCAACACTACTGGAAAAGGTGAAAAACACCTGGCTCAAATTATGTCTCGTCTAGGGCTGCACAATATAGTAAATTCAATTATATTGCAATTACACTGACAGATATTGCTATTGCAAAATAACTCACGGCTAGTAGGATTGTTAGTTTTTGCGTCATACTTTTCATTTTCACAAAAAAAAACTATTAAAATCATGATGATGTGACATTTGTTGGGATTTGTATGTAACACTTTTTCATTTAATTGGTCAATTTCTGTGAAACAGACACCACAGTGCAGTGAATTGGCCTTTCTTGGGGTATTTTTTTCTTCCTCAGTCACAAAGACGTCATGATGTATCATAGATGATTGCATGTGTATCGAGTATTGCAGAAGCGCTGTATTGTGAGTAATTCTGTGATTGTCAGACATCTTATTGAAAAGCAGGAACTAGGATACATTTCACATATTTATTCAAAAAATGACTCAACTATGTTGATCGTTTATCAGAACAATTGCAAATTATTTTTCTGTCTATTAACTAATTGATTATTTAAATAATGGTTTCAGCTCTCATAACAGTCATTGCATCTTTTTACCTCAAGAACAGTGAAATAACAATAACTAAAGGAATGGTTAAATGGTTACCTGAGGTTACTAATTCTGTAACCCCTCTTCTCTGAAAACTTAAGCGAGCTGTCTTATTCTGGCCCTACAGTGAGATACCCAAACAAGAACATCATTTTTAACTACCACACCTCTGCATTGGGCTCTGCGTAGTGCTGATGTGCTCTATTACTCACACAGTTTACATTTATTATCATCCCAACAAGGATACTTATTCTTAAGGTAGAACCATAATACAGTAAATTAGCCCATGTGAGTGTTATTTGATATCAAGAAACAGTTTTTCCTCCCTTCCTACAGTGACACACACTTTTTCTTTCACTTTGTTGTTTGCTCAACTCTTTTGTCACTGTGCCAAACAGTGTGTAGAGCTTTATAGTTTTTTTTTTATTTTACAAGTGGGGCATCAAAAGCTTCCCTGCTCATGTGCTGTATAGACCACATTCTATTTATTGTCGATGCTGTTGAAAACCAGGCCCTGTGGCATCCCCTCTACAACCTTTTGCTTGTGGTTGAATAGTTTAGAGGGACGCTTTGTGTGCTCATTTGTTTCTGTCTGGGGATGTGGATGTGCATTGTGTGTATGCGTGTGTCTGTTGTACATGGGACAATTGAGTGACCTAGGCCTCAGGGCTCCCCTCCATAGTTTTCAATACAACCTCGTTGAACTCTTGTGCCAACTGCTCCCATTAACCAGCTCCATTAGTCCGTCCAGTGCCCACTATGAGACCTTAACCCATATTGAAACCATACAGAGTTACTGCCAGAGAGTGAGGATAATTTGAATAGTCATAATAACAGCAGTTTGGCAGAATGCAGTACTGTATGTACTGTCGCCACATGCACGATCGCTAATAAATCGCTGTTAATTAAGTTGCAGTTACACACAGACATGCTAACATAAAAGGGAGGGTGCAAAAGAGTGGCCTTCAAAAGCAGTGAAGCAGAGGAATGAATGAGTAATAATAATAAAAGTAGCTTGGGGGTAGGGGTTAAAATGCAGTCGAGCTACCAGCAGTCCCTACAGTAGATACGGATTTGTTTTTTCTCAAACCCGCAAATGTGGTCTTTGACGTAACAACACACTTACTAGAAAAGGGGAAATGTGTGGGCTGCAAACAGTAGTACCAGTAAGAATGAAGTACCAGTCAGAGCAGCAGTCGTAAGAATGCACAGATATGAGACAAGATGCTGTTACCCCTGGTTAGAGAGAGCGTTGGAAGAAGGATTTTTGTTGCCTTCATAGTCAACAGAGGAGGCATTGAGGCGAAAGTCCTGTAAATGTTTACGCCACCACACAATACACAGGCCTAATGGTCCCACCCTCTTCCAAAACACCACCTTCCAGGCTACTGGCCTACATCTGACACAGTATAGAGCTCTGCGTCAGAGTCTTATTGGATCGAAAAATGTACCGATCTGAGTGGGTGGTTTTTATCCCAGAGAAAACTTTAATTGTCCTCATTGATAATTAATTGCTTGACCGAAACAGTTCATGAAATGTCTCCCTTTGGATTAATACTGTGATTATATTTCACATTACCGACTGAAAAGACTAATTCTTCTCATGGTGAGCTTTAAATACAACCACAGCAGCCACAGTCAGCTTCCCCTGTGTTGTATCGCAGAAAGTCCCCACCAGGACTGACTGTTTATTTCTGTCGCCCATGCATCAATAGTTTACCTGTCTGCTATTTGACATACTGCTGAAAGAGCACACCACTTTACCTTGCAAATAACATTATTCATCATTAGCTTGTGGTTAATTATTTAGGCGTATGCAAGAGTTTTGTAGATTTACTCCGACTGATGCTGGATTTTTGGGGCCAATACCAACAATAGTGAGGATAAAAAAATTCCGATAACAATATATGGATGGATGAAGGATGATATTATTTTATATACAGTATACATCAACACACATTTTTTTGTAATTAACACTCAGATGTGGTCATCAAGCACTTATGAAAAAGATACATATGTAATGGAGGCAGGATATTTTACAGTTTATCAGTAAACTTCACTGGGAGTTCAACGATTATACATTACCCCCCGAGCATCTTTTTCTGCATTATTTTGTGTTAAATAAGGTTTCATATTAGTGCATATTGGACAACATATACCGAGATACCTGTATATCTGATATATATATATCTGACCGATATATCACTCTGGCTCTTCCTTGTATAGTAGCCCTTGATAAAATGATGGTAAATGACTATTAATATAGAAAACTTACTACAAAACACAAAAAACTTTTGCATTGCATGCAAAAAGACATTGTATATGTCCTTTGTCGTATATAATTAACAGTTATGGAACAGAAGGCACTATCCTCATGAGCAGCACACCAGCACTTTTCCTTAGGGGTCATCATTCCCTCTGCTAGAAAAGTTAAAATGTCAGTGAAACTCCATCCATTTAGAAAGCCTAACTTTCAGAGTCAACAACAAGTACTTCAAAGCTTCATACTGACCCATACCCCCAGTATCGACACATCATCAACCACGTCTCATCTGCGAGCTGTGTAATTATGGAACTGTGAATAGTCTGTTCTAACCTCAGCTGCCTTGAGTACAAGCGAGTAGTTTATTTTAAGCGATGTTATGACTATAAAACATTATGTTTGTTTCTGCCTCAAACCTTATTTTTCTCTCATTGGACTACAGCAGTATAACCAAGTGACTTTTTGTGAGAAAAACTGTTGCAAAACATTGCTAAAAGCCATTGTTTTATTGCTGTTAATGACAGAAGATTCAGACAATACATCATGCATCGTGTGATAGCTGCATGTCTTTCAAAGTGCCATTAACTTACACATTTCCTTGCCTTTAAAGTGCAGCAAAAAACTTTGCCAAGAACTATAGAACGAAAATGGCACTAGCATGTATCAAAGCAGAAAAGCATGGTGTATTTTTTGCATTTCTAGCATAAATAGGTTGTTTGTTTTGGTGTACAGGGATGATACATTTTGTCCCATTAAACTCCACTCTAGATGTGATGGAAATATTTGGATGTGTTGTTGTCTAACTTTAGCCAATCATCCAGAGAAATAAGAACACAACACCCGATAAATAAACTCAAGAATGCGAGGTGTGTCACCAAGAGATTAGGCTCGGTTTTGTTCTTATGTGCCTCTGCACGCTGCTTGTTGCTTATTATGCTTTAATGCAACATATTTTCATACCCACTGATAATTCTAGTTTCAGTTCACTTTGCAGATACGTCACACAGTTTTGCGTGAGACTGTTTGATCAACTGGGACTCAGTTCACATTTGCATTTTGAATGTTATTCTCTCCCCTCTCTTCTAAGCTTTCCAGGCTAAAATAACCCATCAGAAGTGGCAAAACAGAGAGAAAGTGGAGGAGGGTATTTTTGATATTCTTTTTATCTCAGAGTGCCATCTCATGACTCATACAGGTGATGATGTCTTGTTTACAATGCCGGACTTTCCCTGTATTCTCAATCATCAGTCTGCTGTGTCTCTTCTGTGGTTAGATGTGAAAGCAGATGGCACTAACACTCGCATGGAAAGCGAGTGGTTTTGACTTTTTTTTATAGTTCTGTTAACTGTGGCAAACAGGCTAAACATGGGTGACAAACGCAGTCTCATTGAGCAGCTATGGATCTGGTTTAGTGTTTTGTAATATGGATCTGCGTTATAGATCGCTTTGTGTTGGATGGCCACGCTCTGGTAGCCATGGCTGTCTATGCCTTCTGTTCCCATGCAACCAAGCACGCAGAGCGCCTCCATCACCACATTGATATTTGCTCCCGGCCATTGACCCCATGGATGGTGGGGCTGCTTTACCAGTCATTGACATACTGAGGGGCGTGTTTGTGCAAGTTATTAATAGCATAAAATATTGGCTGAAGTAGATTTTTATACAAGAAAAAGATGTCAGTGTCTTGAACAAAAGGCATGAATAAAAATAAAAATAAATGAGATTTCATAGTGGCTAATATCAACATAAACGCAGATACTGATTTATCTGTGATAGGCCAGTATCTGCTGATATGTCTAGCTGATCTACCAGTCAGGCTCTAACTGCACAGGACAGTTAAGCTACTTTCTATTGCTTCAGTTAAGTATTCATTTAGTGATTTATCATTGCTCAGTTAGAAATCGCTTATAGTTTATTGTAATCCCTCATCTAATTTTTAGGAAGTCAAAATGATTTGTTTATTTCAGGACTTCAGAAGTCATTGGGAAGTGAGTGGCTGAATAAATTCAGTACTGGGATGTGTCAGTTTGCATTGATAATTTGATTGTCCACATGGAATCCATCTTCTGCATCTCATTTACTCATTTGTTAAGTGAAATACAATAGATAGTAAGTGGACTGAGCACTTAGCATCCACTGTATCTCATTTACTTATCTCAGTAAGTGGACTGGATGCTCTCAGTCTTCCCGTGGCTTATTGTTGAGCAGCATACTCAAACAGCACAGCTGGAAAACTGTAAAACACACCACTGGACTTATTCCTCCATTACTTCTCAAATCAGCCATTAACCAGGGCCACGCTCCATACGAGGGCTTCCTCCACTCCCTGCCATCCTTGGACTGGAGCTTGACTTGCAAGTATACGAACAGAGACTGCTGCATCCTATAATGCTGTTTGTTGATAACCAAGGACATAAAGGGGATTCCTTTTAAAAAATAAAACACAACCAGCAGGAAGCCAGCCACTACAATGGAGAGAATAAATAATTCACTAAGCACTTAACTATTTCCTGTTGAATTTTCCTCTCTTTCCTCTCCATTTTTCTCCCCGCTGTTCATCCCACATGCCTCAGGCTTGCATTCCATACTCTTGCTTCACAGCAGGTCTTGCCTGTGGAGATAGGATAGTCTGCGGTTTATGTTTTACAGTGTAGCAGACTAAGTCACTCACTATGTCGCCAGTTTTATAGACAAATAAGGCCTCACTGCAGGCAGTGTTGCTTATCAACAATGCACTGTGTATTTACATATAGCCCAGGGTGGGGTGTCTCTCATTTTCATAACTTCTACTTATGTGTTTCAAGAATTAATGTATTCTGTGTCTTAACATTACAGTATTTAATATGTAACACCAGTTATTGTCAGCGCTTGTTTGGAGTAGGCTCTCTTTTGAATCTGCTACATCTGAGTAAAGATACATTTTTATTCAAGCTAGCAGCACGGCTTTAGGGATGGGAAGGGTATGTTGATACGTTGGTCCTGACTGTAATACCTCATCAACTATACAGTGGTTTGCCATGAAAGCTGGTATTTATATCCATGGAATATCTGTAGCTAATTTTCACTAAAAGCCCAAAAAATGAGATTCAGGACAGCCCTAGTTAACATGCTAGCATGATGTCATTAGCATTTAGCTCAAAGCAAAGCTGTACCTATTTACCGTCACACAGAGCTGTAAAGTGTTGTTTACATTTAGTTGTGTAGCCGTTTAGAGCAGAGAGTGCAGTACTATAAAGAAATGCAAGTTGAAATTTCAAAGGAGCAGATTACCAATTTGAATTCTCCACACATCATTTCAATTCTAGCTGTCCTTTTTTTGCTTTATGAGAAGATTCTCATCTGAAACTGTACACACAGCTTCAGATTAGTTACCCCCTTACCTTCTTCCCTCTTCAACAGCTGGCAGAGTGACCTTTTTGACTCCTGTTTCAGTCAGGAAACAGGAGTCAAAAAGAGTTTAGCAAAAAGAGTTTAGCAGGCTCAACAAGTCCATATACGCAGGGCTGGCACACTTTCATTGAGCAGTCCTCGCTGAGGGGAGTTCAGCAGGAGGTGACAGCTGTGTGTGTAACCTTAAGCACAGCCTCCCCTGTATCCCTCCACTCAGTTCGCATCCTATTCCTAGAGTGAGAGGGGGCAGTCAGGGGCCGACCAGCTGTCCTGTATAGATCACACCTGTACTGGACAAGAACCAGATCAATCTGCCAGCCTGTCAGATCTGGAGAAGATCATATGTCATTGCTCATCATTTGTGTCATAGGGAGCACAACCAGCAACTGGGATTCTGGGACTTCCTACTCAATATTTAACTGTTCAGAAGTTTGGTCAGACAGCAAGAAAAGTACACATTGTCTCAACGAAACATGAAGCTACATGTGTGCTCTATTTAGTTAGGAGTTTTTTTGGCTGTTTTCATTTACTTTGGCAGCCAGACAAAAGCAGGGGAAATCCATGTTTGTTTTTAAAAAGAAATATGAGTTGATAGTTGCTTTTAGATATGTTAGATGAGGATTGTGAACTGTGTGTCTGAGTTGTGGTATTAGAAACCCCCTGGACTGGTGGAATTTCCACGGAAGATAATAGATGTACCTGGATGGCCGCTATCTTTTATGTTATTCGGCAACAGATTTCAATCTAGAGGTCTTAATTGGCAAATGTGAAAACATTTCAAACAAAATCAATTTAAGTTGTATTGCATACATTTAACTGTGTGTTTTCGCCAGAGGCACCCATAAATTTACACTCCTTGTGTGTGTATGTTTGTATTTACGTATTGTGTAATTAGGCTTTCGAGACAATCCGGCAACTGGAAGGCTCCTGGGGACTCAGCTATACCAGAGTTGTGTGAGAACTCTCCCAGGCTTTGTTGGAGAGTCGTTCAGACTGGAGTGTTTGTTTTAAATGTCCCCAAGGCCTTAAAAAGCAGCAAAGTGTTAGGGCAATTTAAACGCCTCCGAAAGATATTTACATACTAAATCTTTCTCTGTTTGTTCTTTATCTGATTTTAGTGATTCCCTGATTTATTTTCTATTTCCTGCATCCTTCATAGCATCTTGAATAATCTGCAAAATTAGAAAGATAAACAAACATGAGCTGTTTATTATTTAATGTTGTATCGCTATAATATTCACAGGACCCTTGATTGTAGAACTGTAAACTCATCACACTGTCTGTACTCTGCAAGTGACTGCTGTGAGGTTGCAGTACAATATAGTGAGACTCGGGGGAGTTGTGTGTGTGTGTGTGTGTGTGTGTGTGTTCAGATCTCTGTGGGACTGTTGCAGTTTACAACAGAGGAGACAAACCTCACCCTTTATGGAAGTGTAACCACACTTTACTGTTTATCAGGCCGCCTCTGCTGCTGTATTGCGCTGTATTTATAGGGAATGGGAAAGAAAATTGGGAGCCACTAGCAGGAATCAACAATTAAAAAAGTGTTATGAACGATTTGGTCAATTTTACAGTATATTACAGTGTCGATTTCCAACTCTTCTTTGTTCACTAAATTGAATTTTAAGGCAGTAAAAATCCAAATATTGGCAACAAAGAGACACACCAGCATAAAGGCGTGTTTCAACATAGGCAGCTGAAAAAAATAAAGGAAAAGAAATGCTTTCACTGTGAGGCTTCTTTCAGTCTTGGAGTCCATGGCTAGTCAGATTCAGTGTAAGAGACATTACAACCAATGACATCACCACCTCATAACTCTGGACGGCAGCAGGCAGGCAGCTGGGGAGAGCTGGGAGGGATGGCCGGCCCGTCTCTGGTGGAGGAGTGGAGGGTGGACGCTGAGAGGCGTACATGACTATAACAGAGCACTTCACTGTATTCTCTCCCTCTGACTGAATTTCTCTCTTTCACCCTGTTCATTTCTTTCTCTTGATGATGTCATTTCCATGCTGAGCCAGACTTCCAGCGAACTCTAGAGGGAAGGCGGGTGGAGGTGGTTTTCTCTTCTGAGAAATGAAGAGAGAGCGAGGTGTTGGAGAACTGAATAGGAAGCAAAGGAGACGGGGAACCAGCCCCGTGTGGATGATAAACAGCTGAGCCACGGGCGCTGCAATGGTGTCTGAGGGACCAGCTGTATCGATCATGGTGGTGACTCATTGTGCTGATGTCACTGCTTCTCAACTCTGGGACTTTGGGTTGCAGCTGTAAACTCACACATAGTCCTTTTGGGACAGCATGTTGTGATGTTAGCCACAGTCCCCCGCACTTGTGCCAGGGATATGGGGGAAACAAGGTCAAACAGATAGGATTAGGTGAGACTAAATCCATATGGAGGCCTGCTGCGCAATCAAAAGCATACGGGCCGCTCTGCACTCTGCCATAATATGAAACCTTGCCAGGATAGCACCCTAGAATGCGGCAAAATTGGCTAACACAGGTACGTATAGCCTCAGGGTACAACAACAAATATCCTCTCACACTGTCAGCCCTAGTGTTGCTGTTCTGACTCTATTTAGGTGCAGTGAAGCAGCACAGCATCCCCTGTGGCCGAGCTACAGAGTATTGATCCAGACAGCTGTTGAGATGAGCAGGTTGTCGCAGGGTCTTCACTGTGTCTGGCCGACAAGCTGAGTTTTTATCTCTTTATTCCACCAATGGTGTGAATTGGAAAAGCAGATCACACACGCCTTTTAACACCCACATGAGGAGACTGCTATCTCTGCTACATGGTGGGTTTGCCTCTGCAGTGACATAACTGGGCTACTAATAAAGTTTACAAAACGTCTACATCAGTCCTGTGCACGTCATCTAACATTAGAGTTATGTTGTATCTTAACAGAGCTGACATTAATGTAGGAAAATAAGTTCCCCTACGTCTGTCTGTGTATGAGAGAATTAACCTATTTGGATGTTAGGAACTAGGTCAAATGCAGATTAAAGGTGACACTGCAGTCATGAGATATCCAGTAACTTAGTTTATTGAATCAGCCACGCACCATTAGTAACCTGCGGAACAGCCAGTGTTGAAGTATTTTTTGCACATTGAAATAAAAAGTGCAGTGTAAAACAAGAGCCTGAGGGGTCATGCATGCCTCATCACATGTATCGGCAGGAAACTCCGCTGTAAGCGTTCTAATCAACATTTTTAATGACACACACAGCCGTCCTTGGCTGCCTCAGCAAACTTTGGCTTTTGCTCCGACTGAGGGATGATGAGGATTAGGGGTGGAGGGAAACAACAGTAGGGTGGATATGTGCGTGGCATTGGATCGATGGTGCAGATGAAAGCACCACCCGGCTGAACGTCTAGTTTGGGGCGTGTTTCTGCTGGTGATTGCTATTCAGGATTCAGTGTTTTTCTTTTGTTTTTTTCTGCTGTTATTCACTTTTTTTTAGGTTTTAGGTTTTCTTACTGTCCATTTCCATTTACTGTATGCGTAGTGTCCTTGCTTTCTTCTAAACAAAGTAAGAATAATATTCAAGTACACTACAAACACAAAATTGTGCATTGGTCATTTACATCATTTACACATCCATATCAACCCAGAAGGATTCTGCCTAGGGGGAAAAGAAAATAATTTTAAATTGGAACAAATGCCCTAAAAATGAGTATATCACTGCTACACAAAATCAGCCCTTATAGTCAATAGGTGGGTATGCCATTGACCAATTTTCTGCAAAGATATCATTATGAGTTCTTAGTTTAATTGTAATTCTCTCCATTGTGTACAGCATTCAGTATTTTTAGGTTGATGGCCGTGGAATGTCAGATCCTGCTGCCATCAAGCCGAGGGGAGATTACACTGGGTACAGGTGTAATTTTGTTGCTGATAACACCCATGCTTCCTACAGACTCCCTACACTGTTATTAGTATTTATCCCCTGAGTTCGGTGTGGAGATAGAGGGAGGGGGGCAGAGAGGTGAAGGGAAAGACAGCGAGTGAGCAGTCAATTCTCCTGGGATTAACGGAGCGGGGGACTCTCCTCTTCCCCAGATGCAATCAGCACTCTCTACAGTGAACAAGTGGGCTTCTGCTAAATTACTCTTCTGTTATGAAGCCTCTCTCAATTATGTACCATAAAGCAATTTTCATCCCAGCACTTACCAGAGTATTTTATTATAAACACACTCTTCTGCTCTGTCCTTGTCTATCTTTGTGTGCGCTTACACATCTGCTGGAAGAGGCTCTATGACTGTGCCTGTTCTGCAGATTGCTCGTTGGAAGCAAAAAAATCTAATGAAATGCGGATGTTAAAAATACTTACAGATAAATATGCAAATAATGTTTTCCTTTCCTTAAAAATACCAGTCTCGTTCTTGTCACTGGTGTTGAGCTCTTCACAGATGAGTGGCATTGTGTGATAGTGACATCAACACTTCACTGCGCTTGTGCCATCTGGTTTTACCTCATTTCTATTCTCCCCCTGAGAATATCTACCCTCCTCGACTGACCACTCAACCGTTTCTGTTTTCCCTCCATCCACAGACTCGCAGAGGTCCCATCTGTCCTCCTTCACCATGAAACTGATGGACAAGTTCCACTCTCCCAAGATCAAGAGGACTCCTTCCAAGAAGGGCAAGCAACTGCAGCCCGAGCCAGCAGCCAAGAGTACAGAGAAACCTACCAACAAGGTGTGTGTGCGGTCATGTAGCAGAAATTATAAGTGTGTATTGTGGGAAATCCACCTCTTTCCCACCTTGTTCAGTGTGCCTATTTGTGAAACGATTGTCTTCCTGTCTTATGTTTTGTGCTCCTGTACTCCATTGTGTCTGTGTGTGTGCAAGTCCTCCCTGCTGGTTCCCACAGCTTCCCAGTCGCTGTGGCGGCTGGCTGTGCTACAGCAGGTGTCTAAACCTATAAAGACATGAATGGAACTGGGCCGCTTCCTGAATGAACTCCTCCGCTCCCTCTTAAGGCTTTTGGTGTAATGAGTATATTCCCCAACAGCCCTGCTATGAGAGACTAAAGAAGCTGAAAGAGCCTGTTGCTGTAGTACCAACATGGCTCCAAGCCACATCACTTGATAGAGCTTTGAACTGCAAGCAAACCATGGGAATAATAGAACCACAGCAAAGAGCCCAGACTGTTGTGATGTTCCAAATACTAAACGGGTTGTTGAGAGTTTTTCACTGCATACTGTTTATGGTGTTTAAAGTCCCATATTATACTCATTTTCAGGTTCATACTTGTATTTTGGGTGAAAGAAAATATTGCTGCTTTATTATTAAAAGAGAAATGGAAATCTCATATTCTACAATATGGGACCTTTAAAAAATCCTGTCAAATGTTCGTAATCATCATTAAAGTTGTTTGTTAGTACAATTCTAAGGTGCTGTTCTGTGTTACTGCTTTGTTTTTCTAGAAGGTTAGTCGGCTGGAGGAGCACGAGAAGGAGGTGGTCAGTGCCCTGCGCTACTTCAAGACAATCGTGGACAAAATGGTCGTGGAGAAGAAGGTGCTGGAGATGCTTCCAGGCTCGGCCAGCAAGGTGCTTGAGGCCATTCTGCCTCTGGTTCAGGTCGAGGCCAGGATACAGCACAGGTGAGTGTCATGTTTTTGTAAAGATTTTGGTTCAAATTTGATAACTGTCAATCCTGCTCGCCCCTTTGGTTTACGGCACAAGATAAAATATTTTCAATGCATTAAAAAAAGATACATAAATTATTCGAAGTCCTTTTTTTTGGTCACAGTAGTATTATTCTATTACCCTCCATCACTTGTCCCTTTCCCACTACTGATGTAATAATTCACTATGAACCATTTGTTGATTCATTCTCACCATTCTTGCCTCTTGACGTAACCTATAACGTAGCTGGAATGCATGCAGGACATGTCAGAACTAGCATGATGTCGACTACCACTCACTGAGCTGCTCGTGAAGATTGATGATATGTTGTGAGAGACAACATCCCTCACCTCAAGGCTCCCTGCACTTGATGCCTGAAGCCTTAAAAATTACATTTATGTGTTACTCACTGTCAATGTGGCAATTATCGGAAATGATACATGAAAAATTAATTTCACCTTCCAGATGCATATGAACAGATATACTCAGTCTGTGTGTTTTCCTTCCCCTCAGGGTAAAGTAAACCCTCTCTGTGAAAGTAACCCTAGCTGCAGTTGTGTTTGGACTGTCAAGACATGTTAGAACTTCTCTGTCTTTGTCTTTGTGCCTCTCCCCATCCGTCAGTACAGATGAAGGTATGGAGGTCAGAGGTGACAGATTTTGTATCTCACAGCCCTGTGTTTAGAAGCGATTGATGGATCGCTGCTGCAGCATTGAGAAGCGGCTATCTCTGGGGATTTGACCTCCGTCTGATGTAGTCAAACCCCAGTAGATCACAGTAGAAGTTTGTCTTTTTGGCAAATAAGCTACCGTACATCAAGTTACTATTGTGTGAAAAACATTGGAAGAAGAATTTTACCAATTTGATAAATGAACAATGCTTAGAAGAGGTTTTTTGCCATCTACTAAACATGCACCACACACTGCAGTGTTGGATTGTTTGCAGTGATTTAAATCAATACTGGTCAAATAACTAGGTCAACAGTGGGTGTTACTCCTACCCGCTGTCTTGGCGCTGTTAAGTTGATTAAAGTGCTTATTTGCCAAAAAGGTTAGCTATCAATCTCTTATCTGCAAACTCTACTCACACTGAGTGGTCACTCGTAGCTGCAGATTTTATTATAATATCACTATTTCTACTAATTCCCATTATAACCTATAGCCCTTCGCTTGCATAGTCATTCTGGGTCATACCTCTCCACCCTTCCAACTGCTCCACCATCCCTCAAATCTTTCTGCTAACCCTGCCTAGCCACAGTCGTCTCCTACTCACTGTAGGGCTGAGCTATGCAGACAGTGGATGGATATTCCAACACTGTGATTCAGCTGCAGCATGTTGTAACAGGCCTGTGCCACACCTTGGCGCGCACTGTTCACTACAGGCAGGAACAACACCCCCGCTTCGCTTGTGTGGTTATACACATACTTCTGTCTGCACTAGCTAGCTTATCTCCAAGCTTGTAGTCAGGCATACCTCCACTTCCTAAATATGTAGTTTAATAGATGATAGATATATGGAAGTGTATCATGTGCTCTTGATTCTGTGTGATTATTATCACCTCCAGTCTAAGATGTGTCTGTCCCATTGCTTTTTTCACACCCCTCTGTTGTGTCGTCTTGAATCATCCACCTTTCTGCGCCTCTGGTTTCCATTTCTTTTTCTCCCTCTCATTGCTATGGCTACTCTTACCCATGGCCCAATGCTATTCTCACACCCTTTCAACAGTTCAGCGCTGTCTTCGTGCCATAACCGTGTGTATCAGAGTCTGGCCAACCTCATCCGTTGGGCGGACCAGGTGATGCTGGATGGCATTGACCTGGAGGACAAGGAAAATGTGGCATCTGTCACCAGTGTCATCAAAGCAGTGTTGGATGGGGTAAAGGTAGGCCCTTTGCTCATGGAGAAAATGAAGATAGTGTTCTCTATGTCCTCCTCTGGCACCACTAAAGCTGTTGTCTTTCTACTTACAGGAATTGGTAAAGTTGACCATAGAGAAACAGGAGCAGCCGTCACCCACCACCCCGAACAAACCTGCACCACCTGCTACTACCACAGCAGAGAGGTGAGTGCTCTCCAGAATACAAACGTACTCATTCAGACACACTAAGTAGTTCATTCACTCAGACAGCTTTTATCTGTGTAGCAGCGTGTCATCGGAGATGCCCTTGATAGATCGGGAGCAGGAGGTCTCGAATAAGACAGCTCCGGCAGCTACCCCTGCAGAGGCTGCCTCTGACATACCAGATGAGGACGTAGCCCCTCCCAAACCTCCACTTCCTGAGGCCAAAATGGCAGAGCTCAGGTGAGGACAACACACACACACACACACACACACACTCACTGCCGTGGTGATATTCTGCATCCTCTCTATCTAGAGATTCTTTTTTTTTTTGCAGTTAATGGATGCAACTGTGAAAATTCAGGTCTTGGTTTGGTCAAAGGGAAAGTTAATAGTTGACTGAAATATGAACTTACTGAAGTACTGGTACGTCATGTAGCTCTATTTGTTCTAGAGTCAAGGTTGAGATTCTTCCTCATTTCAAGTTAGGGCTGTGCGATAGGACCAAGTTCTCATATCCCAATCTAGGTTATTTCATATCCAGGTAACAGTATCTATCACAATATAGCACATTTTCTGTAAAGACAATTAATGTATGATTTAAATTAAATACTGACATACATTTTTAATTATATACTCGACAAATAAAAGATATTTACTCATTTTATTATTTTTTCTGTTTGTTCAGAAACCTTGTGCTAATATTGAATTAAGCATGTAATAAAATATAAAAATATAAAAAGATACTGTTTGACATGATTCTTGCATATGTGGTAAAATAGGTTAGAGGTGTTTGAGACTGTTATGGGGACCACTCTGGTTTTTTGGTCTGACAAACTTTTCATACCCAAATAAGATCCATATGACAGAAGTCTTCATTTTGTCTTGGCTGGTCGGAGTACTTCCCCTGTTCGGAATTACCCCATTCTGTGTCACATTCACTGTCCTCCATGTTTGTTTGTGTTTCCGTCATTCAGATATTCTGTCTGCATCTGCGTGCCATGTGTAACAACACAAAGTGTCATCCAAATGATGACAAATACTGCCATAAAGAGTGGGATTTGCAACACAACAAAACAACAGAGCACAACACTAAATGATGGACATTTGTCTGTCGTCACATGATATACATCGTCGTATTGCACAGCCCTAGTTCAGGGTTTTTCTTTTTTTTTCGCTTTGTCTCCATCCAAAGAGGAAAAAAGGACCACAGAAACGTTGTGGCTGTTTGCACTGTGATCATAAAAGCAGAAGTGACCATTCTGCATTTGAGGTTAACTTATCTTTAAACATTTGTGAAACATGTTTCACAGATATCAAATGAGGAATAAAAAGGGCTTTTAGGATGTGGGTATGTACGGGGGATTTCTGTCTTTTTATTTTCAGTGATCTGGAACGTTTTGATTTTGAAAATCAAAAATCATTTTGGTGTGAAGCGTTTTTGAAGCGATCCAGCTGCAGAACTGTCGCTCCAAATGCTCAAAATTCCAAATTCTTCACAATCCTTCAACTTTCACACTTAAATACAGTGCACTTTGGTTTGTTTGTTGCTCTGTCTCTCCCTGCCTCACTCTTTCTGCTGTCTCTCTCAATTTGTTTCATCTTTGGTTTCCCTTTGGATTCTGGGAACAGAGCACAGTTGAGTGCTGACGCTGGCCAAAGGAGACCCTCTCAGAAGGAGAAGTATGTTAGCCCATAGGATCATCTGTCCTCATTGTAACATCCCACCCTAGACCCCCATAAAGCTTCTGGATTGGATGAAAGTGTGTTCGACCTGCATGGTTGCATTATCCCAAAGTTTGTGTCATCCTGGGCATCCCGTGAAGAATTCATCATCCAATCAGAAGACGGTCCAGTGCATGAGAGTGTGTGACTGACCTCTGCAGTGTTTTTTTCGCTGGCCTCCATATCATGGTGCCTTTTGTTTCCGCTCTCCGTCCCCATTTTGACCTGGTATTAACTCACAGAGAATTTAGGATTGACAAGCAGGACAGCTTCATGTCATAGCTGAGAGAGAGAATAACGTGAAACACCCTCACTTTCATCTCACTACCCCAGAGGAGGGATGATAATGCGTGTGTTCATGTATTCATACATGGGTTTGTGTGTGTGCATACATGTCAGAGACAGCTGTGTTTGCGTGCTTGCCCGATTGTCTGTATTGAGTTTGCCTCTGGCATACATTAGAAACATCCAACATTGCTGTTATTTTACTGTGCTATTTTTGTTTATCTGTCAATAGCCCTCCACCTGCCCTTCCACCAAAGAAGCGTCAGTCAGCCCCTTCGCCTACACGGGTCGCAGTGGTCGCCCCAATGAGCCGTGGCTCCAGTCTGCCCTGCAGCGTCCACAGACAGGTGAGGGACTATGGTCCATTATGGGGTAACTTCAGCGCCAGTTTGAGAACATATCAACTTCATGTACAAGAAAAATAATTCTAACTTTCTCTCTTTGTCTGTGCAGCAGCAGGACTATGAGCAAGAGTTCCTTCAGAGGCGTTTCTCTGGGGGGAGCCAGTCCTATGGCGGTGACTCTCCACGACTGTCTCCGTGCAGCAGCATGGGGAAACTCAGCAAGTCTGATGAGCAGCTCTCCTCCATGGAGCAGGACAGTGGTCAGTGTTCTCGTAACACCAGCTGTGAGACGCTTGGTAAGACCACAGACAAACAGATGGTTGGGGTTCTAAATCTGAATCTAGCATCGAATCCTCCTATTTAGTTCAAATCCTTTTGAATTTGATAAGGCATGGCAATTTTTCGATGAATTAAAGTTATAAAAGACCAATTTCAAAGATTCAGCTTAGATCTGTAATCAGCGTTTGGTGGCTACATCCTTTACTTGTGGTCCATTTAATGCTCACATTAAACATGGTGTTAAGCAGCATAGAATATAAAATGTTGATTACAAGTACTAAAGATCCAGATGCATAACCATTTAAATTTAAAATATTTAAAGGTATGCATTAAGAAACTCTCCTGCATTTGACATGATCAAATGATCATTTCTCTTGAGAGGAATCATTCTGTGCTGTTCTTGTTGAACTACAGAAACACACGGTCCATTTGCGGTCATAGAGTGGCGTTATGGAGTGATGTTTCTTTTCACTCACAAACCACACACCGAGACACTAGCTTTGCAAAGAGCACATTAACCAGACTGCACCCAAAAGTTTCCGTGCACTGTAACCATAACAGGATTAGAGTTAGTTAGCTCAAGCTAATGAAGTCAACCGCTGGTGTCATTTTAAAGGTAGTATTCCAGGTTGGTTATAGATATGAGTCCTGCTTATGTTGCCTTAATGTTTTCTGCACTGGTCTTTGCTAATGAAGAACATGTAGGGGACATAAAGGATTAATAGATGATTTATTAAGGTCAGAGCTGATCAAATCTGGGTATTTAGCAGCAAAGAAACCAGTTATCGGAACCTAACAAACCTTTGCTAGTGTGTGTCATTAAAACTGTTCGTCTCATCAAGTTGCTTAAGTTACACTCAAGTTGATGATTCAGTCTGAATGTATGATGAATCACAATTTCATTTGTACCTTTTCTTAACCTTTTCAGACAACACAGAGAATTACGACCCGGATTATGACTTCCTCCACCAGGACTTGTCAGTTGGGGATAACCTACCCCCAATACCGGTGGGAGGGTGCCTGAGCCCCCTGCCTGAGTCTCACAGCGAGTCCTCTTCCCCAGTCCCCGGACAGCATCCCTCACATCCTCGCTTCAGCGCCCCTCCACCCCAGCAGCAGCCTGAATACTGGACCCCGCAACCCAATCAAACCAATCCCTTACAGTCACGCATCAGCGCACCTCCTGCCCTGCCCCAGAAGAAGCGGCGCAGCACCCAGAC
Organism: Pagrus major; assembly: GCF_040436345.1. Lineage (NCBI taxonomy): Eukaryota > Metazoa > Chordata > Actinopteri > Spariformes > Sparidae > Pagrus > Pagrus major. Next base: position 20,019,568 of record NC_133226.1, read on the forward strand.
GCCGCCCTTCCCTGACGCAGGATCCAGGGTGCTGTATGAACGCTACCCCTCCCAATATGACAACTTGTCAGAAGAGGAGCGACACCCTACGCCGCCATTTCCCCTTTTCACGCCCATTTCACCCATGCCCCAGACAAATGGGGGCGTGTTCGTCGCCCAGTACATAGCCAGCGAGAATGCAGATGTCCCCGCCAGCCCACCACCACTGCCAGAAAAGAAAAGCAGACACAGTAAGTGAGGGAAAAGAAGGGGATACGGGACATAATGAAGGAGTGATGAAAGCAAGGAAGAAATCCTTTAAATGAGGCAAAGGAAGGGACAAAGAATCTAATGTAGGGAAGAATAAAGGGAGGGATGAGGATGATTTAGGATCGGACAGTGGGACACTGGCTCCACTTGGTGATTAGTTCATTGAAACATAGCTTATGTCAAGGAAATATTACGCTGTGAATAGGCAGGAAGTGACTACCAGGATGTGCTACAATGGGTCCGACTCCAAGGGCAGAGAGGGCAACATTTGGTCATTTCCTGACACACCTGCTACATCACTTCCTCTCAAGCTACTGTATTATGTCATTCCATACAGTTGCCTCTTCCTGTGAGTGCAAAAACTTATCACAATGTATGACTACGTGCAAGTATGATTTCAAGACTGGGGTGATGTCATCAGGGTGATCTCATCTTGGGACTAATACGTGGATATTGATGAAAAGTACAATTTGTTGTCAATCCTGATAAAATTCCAGATCTAGTGGATTTATATATGTTTGATATTGGATTAGGCCTGATTGAATTGATTGGGCCTTAGTGAAGGTATGCACTCTGAGTGCAATTGTAGTTTTTAATAGGGATAAAAAGTCAATATATTGCTGCCTTTGCCCCTTCGATTTTTACCATTTGTTTAAAAAATGTGTCACTTGTAAGTCATTTTAAACCTAACTTAACCTAACCCTAATCCAAAACAAACAATACATTCTTTATGATCTAATCCATTTCCCTCCTCCAGTCCTCCAGTACATGCAGTTTGTGGAAGACTACTCCGAGCCGCAGCCCTCCGTCTTCTACCAGATGCCGCAGAGCGAGAGCATCTACGAGCAGCGCAACAAGCGCTTCCAGGAGGTCTATGGCTTCAACGACTCCTTCAGCAGCACTGACTCAGTGCATGAGCCAATGCTGCCTCCAGCGCTGCCCCCGAAACAAAGGCAACTGGTAAGAGACCTCTGCATGTGCAGTTCGGTGCTTTGATAAAGAGCATCTTCTCTAAACTACCACGGTTAAAAGTAAATGTCTCTTGCAAGAAATGGTTTGGTTAACTAATTTGGACTGTATGAGCAAAGCTGTAATTAAAATTCCTGAAATTGTTCACTTCGTCTTCCTCAAATTTTGACCAAAACTTTAAAGCTGTGTAGCCTTCAGATGGTTAGAATCATGTGATAGAGAGTGTTGTAATGACCGGCACATGTGAACAATATAAACGACCCTCTGCAGTAGAGCTCGGTGCACGTCCCGACGTCTTCGTGCTAGCTGGAAAGGAAAGAGTGGGAAAGAATGCAGATTGCATTCTGGGGCTAAGTACATTTCAGTGGTAATCTTCATCAATTTTCTCTCCAGCCTCCTCCAACCTTATTATCTCTCTCACCTCTTCAGTCCCTCTGCCTTAATCTCTCTGTCTCCCTCACTCGCCGTTTTTGTGACTGAAGCAGATGTCTGCGCGCACACAGAGGTGTTTGGTTGTTAGTCAGAGATAAGACCAGCCTTTATCAGCCCCACATCAGATCCAGTCCACTTATCTTAATCTGGGTCGGTGTCTGGGTTAATTGAGACAAGAGTCTGACAGACTCATAGAGGAAAGAGAGGAAGAGACATGATAGGACAGGTCGTAGCAGGGGAGGGCTCACTGTGATGAGCTATGTGAGTTTTAAACCTACAAAGACACAAAAAAGTGTGAGTAGATGCAGTATGAGGTCTGACACTATTGTCTGCCAAAGTTATAGCTGTTTTGGTTGTTGTTATTTTCAGTTAGATATTTGCGCATTTCTTTTTTCTTAATGCTCTTCTCACTGGTTTGGAGTGGGAGGGGCTCAGTTAGAAACATATGATGTCAGTACTTATAAACCAATCACAGTTTGGTGCACAGCATTTGAATTGGAATCTGATGACCGTTGAGTGGTTGTTTGGTTAGTTTGAAGCAAATCTGTTCAAGCCATACTCACACAGTCCTGATGAAACAGATTAGATTTTTGAGTGTTAAACTGATAGTAAATTCTACCTAAAGGTGTTTTAGCCCTGATTGTCACTTACACAGTCATGAATATTTAATGTGACGTACAACATAAGCATCGGGCAGGACTTTCTAAACAGTAACAATAACGTACCATCTTTTACTGTTATATGATGGTTGATCTCGTCTTTTGCTCGGAGTGCAAGGGGCTCTCGGACCTTGCTGACTTCCCAGTTTGCAGACATCAATTCATCACCGTTTCCTCCTCCACTGCTGGCTTCAAGATGTAAACAACAATTCACTGTTCAGGGTGCAACATTTGTGTCTTGTACAGGCTGTAAAGAAGGGGCTATAGAAAGTAGCCTCCTGGAGTAACCATGTTGGTTTACGGAGAGGGCAATTAACTAGTCACAGTGGCCACATTTAGGGAAAATGCAGCAGGTTGAAATGTACTGGAATTTCCCTTTAATAATCACCACTGTAGAGCAGCAGAGCCAGCAAAACATTTGATGTTCTGGTAGATGGTCTGTTGTCTGCCAAATCGTCTCACATGAGACACACTTGCCTGTTTTCCTTCACTAATGCCTGCCATACATATTTGAGGTGACAAATTGATCTGTGGTTGGCCTAAAGCTTTGATGTGGCGAGGACAGTACATTTGTAGACAGTAAACAGATGACACTCCTCTCCAGGGTATAGGTGCATGTACAGTGTCACAGCCCGGTAAAGAAAATAGACTTTGTTGGCTGAGTGGCAGTCTATCCGGGCCACCTCAGAGAGCCTTTCTTCTTTCCCTTTGTCCGCTGGCCTCTCCCTGCCACCACAACTGTGTATTTGGAGCCGTGTGCCCAGCTTTTATTTTTATCATTCTTTTGTCTGAGCGTACTGTCGAGCTGCACTCATCTCCACTCCCGCTGCGAGGCCTAATCTGGCCTCATGTTTTGGACTTGATGAGCTCGTGGCCCAGTGGAATAAGCCTGTTTGCCTCCTCCATAAACCCATGTTCCAGGCTTACACGCTTTGGCGACTTTACACGGCTTTGCAAAAAAAAAAAAAAAGAGAGAGAGAGAAAGAAAAAAAAAAGTCATTTCGGCTGCTGCGTGGATAAGGAATTGGGTGAGGAAAAAAAACCGGAGCGGATAATATTGGCCCGGTTTAGAACGTGTTGTAGTTGGCCTGGTTTCTGTAAAGCGTGACGTTCAAAGAGTTTTTTGGAGTGTCACAGTAGAAAAAAATGTGTGTAACCTGTGTTCATCACATGACCTTCTAACAATTAGTGCTTTCTAGGAAGACTTTGGTAAAACTAAAACAACTGAACTCCCGCTTTCACCACTTTGACTTCACACTGCTGCTGAACTTTGATTAAATCTGCTCTAATTCAGTCTTGCTTACTAGTGTAATCAACTGTCCCCTTTCTTTCTTCTTTTTTCTCCTTTAACACCCTGTTTACCTTCTTTGCCTTCTCATAACCCCCATTTACTCTCGCTCACTTTCTTTTCTATCTTTTCTACCTTTCTTTCTTCCTCTTTGTTTCAGGCCTCCCACTCTTCCTCCCCCTCTTCCTCCTCCTCTTCTTCTCTCTCCTGCCACCTCCAGCCGTCTGTCGCGGCCATGGAGGAGGCGGGCTCTGGGCTGGGCCTCAGCATGTCCGTTTCTAACTCCTACCTGATTGGTCAAGCGTCCTTGACCACACCCACGGTGAGTCCCCCCTCCCTAACCCCCCATGCTTAAACCGCCATCCCTCCACCTCCATTTCTTCATGCCGGTGTGGGTGCTGTGTGGTCCTGGACTGGTCCCGGGGCGGCTTGACCTCTGTGTGCTCCATATGTGATACAGTCTGTTTATCTGCCCCTGCCCCTCTGATGGGGCCATCCCTCATGGGTCGGTCATTTGGTTGCTGTGTGGTCCTTGATTTTGCTCATCCACCCGTCCATGTGTGCATTTGTTTTGGCAGTGTGAAGTTGTTGATTTGTCGTGTGTTGTTTTTTTTTTTTTAGATATATTAAAGTGTGCTGAGTGTGTTGTGGTTCTGTGCAGCCTAGTTTGTGTGTTTGTGTGTCGCACTTTATCAGCCCTCCACATGACAGGTAATTATTTGAGCCTTTTACCGAGCCTGTCACGATAATTACGTTATTGGCGTGTCCTACATATCTTATCATACATATCTTATATATGTATGTGAACTAAATCATTTTTGCTGACCTTGATATTGCCTGTTGTGTTTACATGCATGTTTGTTTATAAGAATGTCACCACCCATAAGAATGGGCTTTCCTGACCATTTTAAGATTTGGGCGTAGCACCAAAATGTTATTTTATTCTTTTGATTGTGCAATTTTACTTCATCAGGGCTCCAGGCTAACTTTTCACACTGGTTGCACTGGTGCACCTTACATTTTCATTCATGTCAAGTCGCACTTTACAGACTTTTGGGTGTGTTTGCAGCCAAAATAGTCACACCCTGGAGCCAGGTTCATAGTTTTATTTTTGGTAGGTTTACACACTATAATGCTTAAAAAACACATCAGTTTCCTCATACTGTCCAGTGCTGCCATAATGTATTCCCCCTCTGAGACGCTCTGTTTTAACTCCTGTCTCTTTAAGGCAAGCCTCCCAAATACCCAGTCTGCTCTGATTGGTCAGTTAACACAGGCCTGAGCCAGCACCGCTCACCATGTCTCCGTCTGCTCTGTCCTTTTTTCAGCTTCCAGTTAGCTTCACTTCTATCGTGATTATAGGCATAAATTAAGCAAATGTGTGACAAAATGACGTAGTGATGTCACAAAGTCAGGCACAAATACTAAGAATTAAAAGTTTATTGCTCTTTGAAAGACTATACTGGCATTATTATGCAATTGTATTATCATTTAATCAGTAAAATGTATTTCTTGGACAAAATATCCTCCGACAAAAATGTAGTTATCGTGACAGGCTTGCTTTTTGCCTCTTTTCAGTTTGCCTCAGCGTTGCATTGGGAGAGTTGTGTGAGTGGAGCAGCTCATCCAAATAGTTAGTTTGTGATCATAAATAACAAAAGAGATCTTTGTTGGTCTAACTGGAGCATTTCAGCCATCAACACGTTCTTGTTAATGAATTAGCTTGTGGTTAATAAATGGTATATTGCACTCACTAGGGCGCACTAGGGCTTGGACTATGTGTTACAGTGGTTTGTCAGTATTTTGGGAGGGGATGACCCATGATGACCCCATGGTGTGCGAGGCACCCAGTGTGGATCTCCCTCAGGATATCTGCAGTGGAATGCAGCACCAGATGGACCTGATGGAAAACACATTCCTCTTGTTTCTGCTCCTCTTCCTTCCTCTCCTCTCCTCTCCTCTCTGCTTCATCCTCCAGTGTCGGTCTCTTGTCCCAGCACTCTCTACTTTCTCCCATCTGTCTAGCCTCCCGTTCACCCTTTGCCATGCTGCAACCTCCCCCCCACCCTCAACCCGAAATGCACACACACCTCCACACCTCCCATTTGTCTGTTTTCTGTGGAATGTTTGCATTCCTCAACTCATTGGGGCATGATGTTTTTTGAGGGGAAGGAATGCCAGGAAAGCTGCTTTGCATATGTGGAATGGAAAGAGAAAGAAATACTCGTACTTGATTTTAAAGTAGAAGTGTCTTTCCCCCTGTATGTGTTGCTGATGTCCCAAATTTATCGGCACTTTTTAAAACCGCTGCTAAGAAAAAGGGGGGACTGATGGTCCTTTATTTTCAACTGATCCTGTGTGTCTGTGCATGAACACGTGCATGAATTTGTGTGTGTGCGTCGGCCGAGTGTGTGCAGTGTTGATCTGTGTATGAGCCTCTCTATGCTGGTATGCTGAAACGGGGCTGAAATGTGCAACGTGTCAAAACAGGTTACCACTAACTCCCCTGCAGACAGGCATCTCCTCCAGTGGCCACACACACACCCACACACACAAACACACACACACACACACACACACACACATTGTTGAGGCACCTTTTCCCGAAACACATACATCCTTCACAGTTGATGCTAGCTTATCTATCCTTGTTGAACATTTCTGTCTTGTCATCCTCCATGTTATCTAACTGGAGATGTTTGTTTGCCACTGGTTCCAGTTTTAAATTTACTGGGAGTGTGTGTGTGTGTGTGTGTGTTTGTGTGTGTGTGCAGTGCATTTCATGTTCAGGCACATCACTCTCATAGTCCAGGCTTAATGGAGGTTTGGAGAATGAGGTGAAGACTTTTTCCCCCTTCCTATTGTTCAGCTTCTTTTCCTATCTGCTCTTTCGTCACCTCTCTGATCCTTTTTAGTCCTGTCTTTTTTATTTTTATTCTTTTTTTTCTCTTTCCTGCTTTCGTTTCTTTCCACCAATCGCAGAGCTTGGACCAGGTTGCCTTGACCAATGCCACCATTCTGGATGGCAGCGGGGGTGGGCCCAACGGTTCCCTGGCTGGCTCAATGGGCTCTGTGGCTGTCTGTCTTCCTTCTGAGTCTTCTCTCACTGACTCTCTCCACACCTCAGCGGTGAGCTTACACAGGATAGATGCTGGAAGCGACAGCATAGGACAGATAATAAAATGTGACACTGGACGCTTCAGGCAGATTACAACATTTTGGTGTTCAGTATTGTTGTTCAGATGTTAATATAGTGACTCATTCACTTAGTGGCATCTTGTTGTAATTATCACTGCCCACAAATTGTCTGCTGTCTGATTATTGGTCTTAAAGAATCCCAGTAGAGCATGTTGCACTGCATGTTCTTTTTGCCAGCAAATACTATTACCTTTACAAATGGCGCACTCCAGTGCCACCTGGTGGTCATGAGCTGGAAAACACACCGCTCACTGTACAACACCAAACCTCGGCTAGCCCACATAACAACACTTGATAGCTCTTTGGCCCTCTCTCCGCTCCCTTACGCCTGGGTTTGTGTCCCTCCTCTCTTCCCGTAGAGCGAGAGCGCGAATGACGAGGGCGGGGAGGGGGAGTACGTCAACTTGTACTCATCCAGCCAGGCCAATGGAGAGCTGCCTCTCTCCCTCAGAGTAAGTAGCTGACCGCCACGGGTGAAAGGTCGATTCCATTTGCAGCATCCCACCGCTTCAGGATATGAATCAATTCGAAATGCAGCAAGGGATTGGAAGCCGTTTGACTGGCAGATATCACTCACAAAAATCATCTGTTGCGCCGAGCAGCTCTCATTGATTCATCTCCCGAACTGAAGATGCAGAAATGGAATGTGAATGCAGCCAAACCTGACTGAGCATGACTTCAGGTTCACGGGTTTGCCTGCAAAGGGACTCATGTGCTGTGGTTGGTGTCTGTGGAGAAAGATGTCCATGTGTATGTTGCTCTGACTGCCTGGCAAGGTGATTGCTGTCTCTCTGGCTGCGCTTCAACTGTAACGAGCATTTAACCTTGTTCCAATCTAACACCTGACATGGGGCTGCTCTAAAAGGGATTCTCAATGGTTCACCGGTTTTCAATTTTCCAATAACATTCCCCCATAACAGCTTATGTGCTCTTGTGCATGTGCGACAGCGTACATGTGTGTGTGGTGGTGTTTGTACTCCCTTGGGCCCAGCGCGTGCGTTTGTGGGTGTATTTTAGGCATGTTTGGGCTGTGGTGTGTGTAACTGTAAGTGAGAGCTAGTGGATGTGTGTGAGATTGCGTTTGTAGTTTTACATTTGGTGCAGTTTCAGTGTGTGTGAGTTCTACCCTCTGGTGTCTTTCTGTTTTGGGTTACTGAGGAAAAGTTGCATTTTACCATCACCTTCAACCCTGATCTAAGTCCAGGGATAACATCCTTTGTACACATAGAGATCCAGACATTTGTACAAAGCATCCATCCTCTCCTCAACCAGAAGTGTAGCATGCACTGTTGGTTCATCCGATCTCATCAGTAGCCAGCCTTCTGTCACTGCATGGAACCACTCACCAATGATGTTCCATGTAACCTACAGTACAGATGTTGATTATTGCTTTTCCCTACATTGATTAGGAAACGATCACAGCTGATGATGTACTACAAGACCCCACCCCTCAGATGCCATCCACCAACAGCAAAGAGGCTTTGGACAAGGAAAGGTACGGGTCGTAAAGATCACATCCTGTTAGTTACACTATCATAAATAAATTGTTTACAGTATGTGTACATGTTAAACATGTGACCATTATATGACCAGAGCATGTGGATTTATAGATATGGCATCTCTTTATGTATAACTAAGTATGAAAAAGAACAGAACGTCACTTGTAGATGTGCTGATAAAATCATGCGTTGAAAAGTTAAAGGATAAATTCACCCAAAAAAAAAAAGTTCAGTCATTATCTACTCATGCCCCCTGAAAAAAACTTATAATCTGAGAAGCTCAAATCAATAACTGTTTGATGTTTTTGCTTGAAAACATGACTGAAACTATTTATTAATGAACAAAATAGTTGCCAATTTGTGTTCTGTCAGCTCTACTATACAGTATGGCTTTGGGACACGGCTACGGTCACCACTGTCTTAGAAGGCGGTGAGTGTTTCTGTTCTGATGACAGTTGTGTATTTGCTTCAGGAGGCAGAAGTCGACTGAGTCGGCTGGGAGCGACGAGGAAGACGTGGACGAGCTCTCCCTCATAGACCACAAGGAGATTATGAGCCGGATAACACTAAAACAAGAAGTAAGTCAACAACGTCCATCACTGATACCGTGCCCTGTTTTAAGGAATCTGCTGTGACAGAACTGTTCAGCTCCAGCATACAAAGCACATTTTATCCTGTTAGTGCAGCGAAGGCTAAAGGTCACTGTGAGTCACTCAGATGTGAAATCAGATCCAGAGATCCACCACTGATAGCCGCTGCTGCCCTCTGGAGTAAACTCTGCGGAACTGCACGGCTGAAATTGAGAAACCGCCCTCCTCCTACGCCTCCTCCTCCTTCTTTGTCCTGTGTGGTGCAGTCTGATAGACAGATGTGTGAAAATGCTGCTCACCACTCTGCAAGGTTAGGGGCAATGTGACAGCAATGATTTACAAAAGGAGATAGGGAGAGATCAGATATAGAAGGCAGGAAGATTCACAGTCTGTGATGACATTTAGATCTGTTACAGAAGACATATTGCAGTGGTGGGGCTTTTATCACACACAAGTCTGACTTTTTCTTCGTCATCAGAGGAGCTGGTGCAGGACAGGGAGAGGTGGGGGCCTTTCAGAGAGAAAAAAACAGGCAGATGAAGGGAAGGTGCAAGCTACATTTTGGGCTAGACTGCATCACTCCACATCAACTCTAACCACTCTTTTCTTCTCTCTCTTGCTTCCGATCTCATCCGTCTCTCTCCATCTTTCTGTCTGGCATTCATTTTCTCTTAATATCTTTGCATCTCGCTCACTGTCCTTATTTTCCCCAGAATGATGATGGCCCAGACGTTCGTGCTGGATCAGGAGATATTCTATTAGTCCACGCTACAGAAACAGACCGCAAAGGTACAGTACAGACCACGTTAAGACTCGTACTCAGCCTGTGTGTTTGTATGTTACTGGGCTTCAGGGTCACTGGAGCAGCTTTGTTTTGCTCGCTTGACAGACCTGCATTCATTGTCTATTCAAAGACAGATTTATTTTTTATTTGTAAAGTCTGATTCTTGAGTTTGACTGATGTGTTTTTACTTTGCTAATCTCCTCGTCTGAGGAGCATTTGAGACAGCCTCAGTCTCTGTAATGTGTCAGTCTGGGTTTGCAGCCTTCACGTTTGATGATGTGCTTTCAGCTTTAGTTAGTTAATTGGGAACTTTGGCTGCACTTCAACTGAAATATGCTGCTTTTCCCCTCTGTTTTTGCTCGACAGATCTTGTTTTGTACTGTGAAGCCTTTCTGACAACATATAGGACTTTTATAACCCCCGAGGACCTCATTAAGAAGCTACACTACAGATATCCTTTTCAAATCGCTCAACGTGTCACTCTGAACTTAATCATTGTTTTCTTGGCAGAAGGCTGTTTTTCTCTGCCTAGTGATGTTTGTTTTTTTTAAATCCTTATTTACTAAGGAAAGACTTCTTTATCTTGTTTGCTCTCAAAGATAAATAATCAAAGATTGAGACTTCCAGAAAATCCCTAATACTCTGCTGATGGATACTGTTGGGGACTGTTTGTGTTTGTGTGCCAGGGATCATGAACTTTAACCCTGAGATTTTTCCTGTAATTATCTAAAAGCTAGCTCCCCGGAATCAACTTCAATGTGTAATGTTTTGCCACTGTTTTAAAACATGCTAGCAGCATGACTCCAGAAATGGCATTGTTGATCTGTTGGCTCACCACTTTGTTCCAGACAGACATTTAAACATCGAGACGGGTTGCCATGAAACTTGGCACAGACATTCATGGTGCCCAGAGAATGAATCATTATGACTCCCATGAATTTTATTATATATTCTGCAAAATATCTCAATATGAGATCATGAATCAGATGAATAGGTGCAAATTCTGTGCAGATTTCTATGGTGTCCAGATGATGTGTCCTTATGACTTAATCCCCTGATGAGTCCTCTGGCGCCATAAATTTGACATTCAAGTTAAATGTCTCAGCAACTATTGGATGGATTGCCCTGAACGTTGCGGACCTTCATGTTTCCATCCAGGATGAATTTTTATTACTTCGGTGACTTCTGACTTTTCGTCTAGCTCAAACTTCAGGTCAACATTTCAGAACAAAGTTGTGTGTTTACAGGTCTCGAAGAGTACTTCTATGTGAAAAAGGTGGAACAAAGCCTTTTGTGGCAGGAAGCTGCGTGAAATTTGATAAATTGCCGCCAGTGATGCCACTTTATGGCTGGGTTGCATTGTGGGTAATGCAGGCGCCAGGTTTTGAAAAGTAGAATTGGGGGAGTTGCCATTTAACAGAAACAACTGTTTTTGTTCAATGACTATAACTGTTATTGAAAATAAGTACATTTGTTGTTTTAACAAACATCAGAACAGAAAAGAGAAATGTGTGGGGTACAAGCTAAATGATTATTCCCTTTTATAGTGGAAGGATGCACATTATTTTAAAGGAAAACTTCACAATATCATAAATTTGCAAGAGAGTAAACTCTTGTTTATCACGTTTAATTTATTTTGTACAGTATTGTTTTATTGTCCTTGACCACAGTGCACATACACTAGGTTCTGCCACAGTCCGGACACCTTCAAGAAGCGAGTCAGCAAGAACACGTTCTTTGTGCTGGTTCGTGTGGTTGATGAGCTGTGGTGAGTAACACGGAATTCATTAATAAAAATCATGATGTTGAAACATAAGAATAAAAGTCATTCATATTAGTCTTATTATCTCGCTCACAGTGAACTGGAGCCTTAAATTATGTTTATTTGTACACAATCATCCCAAGAGCTTTATTGTTATTCTGCTGACGGCTATAATCAGAAAAGATGTCCCCATTTCCGTGAGAGCGTCCGGAGAGCTCTCTTTGTTCCAACATCTCCCTTTAATTCATGTTTTATCACAACAACCACTTAAATTGCTTTTTGCCTCCAGCTTGGTGGAGCTGACGGAGGACATCTTGAAACAGCTGATGGACCTGGTGTTCACACTGGTGTGCAATGGCGAGCTCAGCCTCGCCCGTGTGCTCCGCAAGAACATCCTGGATAAGGTGGAGCAGAAGAAGCTGCTGCGTTACACTAACTCCCTCAAGCCACTTGCTGCCCGAGGGGTCTCTGCAAGGTACTGTTGGGGTCCAGAGTCGGGTTCCACTGATACCAGTATGGGATGTGTTGAGTCAGTACCTTCGAGGATAACGAACAGTGTTTTGTTTGACATTTGATAATGTTTCAACTGAATCCGATATTGAAATACACTCCACAACTCTTCTCCACATGCTTTATTCCCCAAAACATTTTAGCTATGTTGCCTTCATCAGGATGATGTCTGAGGTTGTTTCCGGTTTCCAGATTCAGAAATTATAAAATGAGTATAAATACAACAAATGTTTTAGGCCGTCTAAGATGAAAGCTGACAATTGTGAGAAAAAGAAATGGTAAAAATCTTTCATCTTCAATTCAAAATGGTGGTTCGGGATCTCACTCTACCAACAGCAGAATTACTCAGGCCTTTGGCTGCCAAAAATGATCTGCAATACAATGTCAGAAATCCGACTGTGACAGGAAAGGACCAGAATACCCTGGCCAGCTCGGCATTCTTGAATAAAGAAATGGAAAATAGGAAAAAAATAAGCTTTTTTTTGTCAATAATCCAAATGATTAGTGACTTTTAAAATTTTACCAGCCACTCCCAATGATTACCCCTGTCTTCGGCTGGTGAGTGAAGCAAATCTACAAAAGCTACTAAAGCCACTTGCATATTTGCCTAGCATTTGTACTTTGTACTAGTGCTAATTTATTTATGCCCTGCCTGCATGAACAGATCAGATGGATGACCTGAGGTGATAAAAAGCCTCTGCTCTTTATACGTAATATGACATTCCTCGAATTGATATCATGAAATCTGTAACCAAGATTGCAAACAAGATTTAATCAGACACATCTGGCACAGTGTGACATGCAATAAAGTCACACAGTCATCATTGTTATTTCAATCTCAAGGTGCCTTTAAAGCATTTAATCACCATTTTTTTAATTACCAAGCAGCAAAATGTAGTACTCATTTAACCAATTTTTCAGTAGGAGTAGGATCACTTAATATTCATGTATCACAAATGTATTTTAAAAAAGAGCAGGTCATCAATGACCACAATGTTGGCTGTTCAATCCCCACCCCCTCCTGCCCAAATGTTGAAATGTCCTTGGCAAGACACAAAACTCCAGGTTGCACAACTGGATAAATAGGGAGGGTTGCGTCATGAAAGGCACCCAGCATAAAAAATCCTATGTCAAATCAAATTTGCCGATCATAGAATCTGATTTCCTTGCTGTGTTGGGCAGGGCCCAATGTGCCAGCGAGATGGAAAGAGATGATCTGCTGTGGCGACCCAAATTAGTTAGAAATGCAGAAAAAAATAGATTCACGCTCTGAGATTAACTTTCTGACTTTCTGTAAAGAAGTTAAGCTGCACCACATGGACAGACCTGAAAGAGTCCTTTCTGTCAATCGGTCCTGTGGCTACATTTAATGTAATGCAATGTAAAACTTTAAGGTGAAGACTAATACTTTGTGTGTCCTCTCAGGCCTGGAACTCTCCATGACTTCCGCAGTCACGAGATCGCCGATCAGCTCACTCTCCTCGATGCGGAGCTTTTCTATAAAATTGAGGTACAGTTGCTTCTTTGTGTTAATCCTCCCAGTGTTTATGGACATTAATTGTGTTTAGACACTGAGCTCCAACCCAATCATTTCCTCTTCCTGTTTTCCTTCAGATTCCCGAGGTACTGCTTTGGGCCAAGGAGCAGAATGAGGAGAAGAGTCCGAACCTGACTCAGTTCACAGAGCACTTTAACAACATGAGCTATTGGTAAGACCCCAGACCACAAGCTTCATGGCCTCAATTGGTATTCCTGGCTTCCCTCTTACACCATGTTGCCCACATAAATGTTTACACCACCACACTGTTTGTTCCTCTTTATCCTGCAGGGTCCGCTCTTTGATAATCCAGCAGGAGAAAGCCCAAGACAGAGAGAAGCTGCTTCTCAAGTTCATAAAGATAATGAAGGTTCGTCACATTAGACTCAAAAATCCTAATTGTCATGTCTTTTCATTGTTGTTTAACATTTTCTTTTAACACATTTATACAAATTTCTTCTTGCAGCACTTAAGAAAGTTGAATAATTTCAACTCCTACTTGGCAATACTGTCCGCCCTGGACTCTGCCCCCATCAGGAGACTGGAGTGGCAGAAACAGACCTCAGAGGTGAGAGGATTTTGAGGATGTTGCCAAGATCTCCATCTCAGAATCTACACATCTATTTGTATTGATCATAGAGAAGTATCATGATTATGTCTAACGCTTTTCTCTCATATTATTCTATCTGCTCATCCATCTATCAGGGATTGGAGGAATATTGCACGTTGATTGACAGCTCCTCCTCCTTCAGAGCATACAGAGCTGCTCTGGCTGAAGTGGAGCCTCCATGCATCCCGTACCTGTAAGTAAACAAATGTATATGCGCATGTCTGCCTCAACTGAAACAGGAACTTTATCGATTTTCAACCAGCTTTGTATTACTACAATGTTGGTCGTATATGTAAATTCAAAATTATTATCTACATTTTGCCTGCAAAAATCCACCAAACGACACAAAACGTCTCATCTAGCACCAATTTCAAAAATATTTGCATCTTTCTGCTGCACACACAGTCCAGTTATATGCAAGGGCCATGTTTCCAGCGGTGAAATACTCCTTTAACACAACTCCTCCTTCTTCCAGGGGTCTCATTCTCCAGGACCTGACCTTCGTCCACCTTGGGAACCCTGACCTCATTGACGGGAAGGTCAACTTCTCCAAACGCTGGCAGCAGTTCAACATCCTGGACAGCATGCGGCGCTTCCAGCAAGTGTAAGTTCACTTACAGTACGATGAAAGGATGCACATAATGTTGATGTATTATTAGAGAGCTTTGTGGACATCCATCACAGTAATAAATGTCATCATTTGTTTGCCACTGGCAGGAAATACAATGTATGCCTTTCATTAAATTTTAATATTATAAAGCATCACTGCCATCTCCACACAGGCTGTTTATTTCTTCTCACTGAGTGAATGACTGAATTAATCAAACTTCGACCTCTTCTCATCGCAGGCATTATGAGCTGAAGCGCAACGAAGACATCGTCTCATTCTTCAACGACTTCAGTGACCACCTGGCGGAGGAGGCGCTGTGGGAGCTGTCGCTGAAGATCAAGCCCAGGAACATCACCAGGCGCAAGACGGACCGCGAGGAGAAGACCTAGGGCCCGTGGGCCTTTTCCAAGACTGACCTCCAACTGTGCTTCATGACACTAACTCCACTTTACTACAGACTGAGAGAAAAGACGAATGGAAGCTATCCGCTGGAGCTAATGAGAGACTCATTGTGGGGGATGCTGAACAAACTACAGACGACTGAAGCGTGGCTGAGGTTTACAAAGAGCTCCACGGCTCTGGGAGATTATAATTGGGATTACTGCGGCTCTGGCGTTTAGACAGGGGGAGAGATTCAGTGACTATGGTGAAACTGGGAGGAAGCCTGGTGCCAAGGAGGAGTGACGAGTCACACAGAGCGGACAGGGAGACGCTACGGAAATAACCAAAGTCTGCTCCCTGGGCTCTCTGTTTTAGAGTGGAGCTGTTGCGTGTGTGTGAGATTGAGCTGAATGGTCCATTACTCCTCGAGTTGCTCCTTCCTCTTCCTTTATGTATGTGCCATTTGTTGGTCATCTTCTGCAACCCTCTCCTCGACTCACCCCCCGAACAGCAGAACCTCCAGAGCCGCCTGCCCTGAACTGTGACGTCAAGACACAGGCCGCCTACCTGAGAATCTGCTGTGGGGGGCTGTGAGGAGATTTGAACTTGAAGAGAGGATGACCGTTAGAGACTGAGTTTGTTTTGAAACATTTTGTGTAAGAATCACGTATGGTTATGAAATGTATTATATACAGTGCTCCTTTTGTTCTTAAAAAGGATGTTTATGCTTATGAGAAGAGCTTAGCTTCTCCCAAAGTGCCATACATATGTGCACTAAAAAAAGCAAAGCAAAAACACAAAAAGATAAATTACTAAAGATGCTGTGATCTATGTATGTCATACTGAATCATTGTGTGCCGTGTTCAGGTGTAGAGAACCATCAGGCAGTCACAATCACATCCCAGTCCAATGTCGGTGTGTGAACGAGTGTTTGCGTGCGACTGAAGTCCTCGGCGACTTGTGTGTTTGTCATTCCAAAATGTGCTGTAGTAAAATCATTTCGATCCCTTTTTGGGATAATGGTCAAAACCAACACATCACACTGTGCTATCAAACTCCAATAAAACAAACAGCTCTGTTTCTATACACGCTCTCAGAAGTTTCATTTTCATTTCAAGTAACATTTCATAGAATTTCCATTTATTGTTGTACAGAATGGTCAGTGGAAAATGAACTTAAAAATTAAGGCATGTATTGAACTGTAAATCAAAGAGGAAGCACTTGATACCACTCAAGGTGTGACATTACTTAAAGGATGAGTTCACACAAAAATAAAAACTCAATCATTATCTACTCACCCTCGTGCGGGTGGAAGGTCGGGTGAATTTTCACAGCAAAACAGCGTTAAAGCATTCTCCTCAACAACTGAAGTTGTTGGGGACTTGTTTTAAAATGTTATACAACCGCAAAAAATATTATTAAATACCCTTGACGTACGGTCAAGCTTGTGCACCCACTTCAAACGGGCTGTGTATTATCACTTTTAGCTTAGCAGCTCAAGTGAAGATTTTGGTTTTAAAAAGGGTGTGAATAAAGTCTTATCAAATCAGTTTACATCTCGGGTAATCTGGAGACTTGGATTAAGGTGTATAGAGCCAATTTTTGGTTTTGGGTATTTTTACATTCTAAAACAAGTCCCGAGTACAAGTACAAGTAAGGAGAATGCGGCAAAACACTGTTTTGCTGTGAAGTTCCAGAAATGTTTTGTGAGCTACAAAACTGTTGGCATGTGGGTGAGTAGATGATGACTGAATTTGCATTTTTGGGTGAATTTAACACGCAGCCATCTGGCCAGATGTGATTTAAATAAGTTAAAGCACACAGGAAACGCCGCAGGATAGCAATACCAAATAAGAATTCAAATAATTTAAATGGAATAATCCAAAATGAAGCCATAAAAAGCAGATATAAATATAGGACAAAGTGCAAAAGCTCGACTAAAATTAAACATTTAAATACCCCATAACCCTCCATATCAGTAACAGGTCATCTAACCACAGTCAACACTGAAAAATCAAACCATATTATGGAAGACTGTTACAAGTGAAAAGACTGTTATATTATATATGAGTATTAGCTTGATGCACCAGTAATTACGGTAAAAGATGAAGAGGTCACAGCATTGAATGCTTGTACCACTGTGGGATTGTGGATAATCTTTCCTTTAAAAAATGCCGCAGCGGCTGAGATTGGCATCGCAAGTTGCCGACCCATCCAGCACAATTCAGTAGCAACGATCTGAAAATCTCTAAGCTCATATCATACAGTCTGGACACATCCGTCCACCCGCTCAGTCCTCAGTGAGGCCGACAACTGGGCTCCAACAGCACCCTCTTCCCTGGAGGATTAGCAGCTCCGTTCTGCAGGTCGCTCTGCTCGGCGATGGCCCGTTTTAAGGTCCTCCCGTTAATGGACCCGCGCTGCCATTTGCAGATGTCACCGTTCAGTATGTCTTGGATGTGCTGCACGATGAGGTTGATGGCCACTGGTGAAAGACGGATGATTTGTAAAGAATTCATGCTGGAAAAACTGGCAGAAAAAGCATTTTTATCATAGGGAACACTTACCCATATTGTCAACTCCCCTTGGAATGATGACATCTACATACTTCTTTGTCTGCAAGAGAAACAAATGTCTTTAGATATAAGGGTTGGGAAAAAAAGGCACATGATAGGGCTGTTCTTGTCTGTTCGATTAATGGATTAGTTGTTTGATCTATTAAGTGTCAGAAAAATGGTTAAAAATGTCGATCTGTTTCCCAAAGCTTAAGATGACATCCTCTAATGTCTTGTTTTTGTCCATAACTCAAAGATATTCAACTAACAAGTCATAGAGGAGTAAAGAAACCAGGAAATAGTCACATTCAAGAAGCTGGAATCTTCAAACTCCTCTTCAAGCTCAAACTGATTAATCAATTATCAAAAATAGATGCCGATTATTTCAATTGTTGACTCCGTGATGATCGTCATACTTACAGGCAAACAAAACTCTTCAAAAGCAGGCTTGACGAATGTTGTGTACTGAGTGAGAATCTGTTCCAGGTCCCTCCCTCTGCTCATGTCTCGCAGAACTACAAATGAAATGAGGTGTTTTAATATGCTGTGGCAACAACTAGAATATTGTACACGAGGGAGACATCGATACCTCTGCGAGACAGTCTGACGTCTGAATCTGTGTCCACAAAAAGCTTCATGTGAAACATATCCCGCACTTTCTGCGGGTAGAAGACCAGGATCCCCTCAAAGAGGACCACATCCGCTGGGTACACTGTGATCTTGTCTTCCAACCTGGAAAAACAAACACGGTTTATCATACAGAGGCAGCAGTGAGGAGAATTATTAGATCTGTGAAAACTGGCAAAAGATGTGAAATTCTTCCTTCATACCTGGAATGAGTGACAAAGTCGTACGTCGGCACTTCAACCACCCTTCCCTCCACGATGTCCTTCAAGGTTTTGTACATTAGCTCATTGTCAAATGCCTCTGCAAGATATCAAAGAGAGTTGGAAGAGTAGATGTTAGTGTGGAGACCGTTTGGAGCAAGTTTTCTTAACTGCAGAATTTCCCGTTGTCGTCAAATATCTTTGTTTCTGTAACTTGAAAAGGAGGATTGCAGGTTCCTTCCTAAAAATATGTGACAGTTTGGATACATACCACAAACCGTTCTTCTCTTAATTAAAAAAAATGAATATGAATGTTTTTCTAATACACATTATCAAGAAATGATGATGCAGAACCCTATAAAAATGTATAGATAGACCTATATTATTATCAGAAGTGTGGAACATTCCCAAACATCATGTATCAGTCAAGCTCAAGGACACAGTAATCTAGTACACAATGACGCAATGTTGAGTTCAAACACTGATGGGGAAAAACTGTGTATATACAAGGATTCATTTCAGGGTCTGGAGTGTGCTATGTGTATTGCTCAATATCAGTCTATTAGAGGAAGATCCAGTCCAGTCCAACAAAACAGTCCAATGTTATTTTTGCTGCTGATTTCATGATCTCATATTCCAGTAACAGAATAACCTCTGAGGAAATGGACACAATTACACTATAAGAGCATGCAAAACAAGAATAAATCCATGTCAGGATTAGGATGTAGACAGGTGGGAAATGTGTAGTATTGTTGTATGTTTACAAACACATCAATGCACAAGGACTCAAGGAGGAGGAGGAGGAGGAGGAAAAAGACCACTGTGGCCTTACCTGGGTGATCAAAGTTGTACTGGCCCTTCAGAGCCTTCGCCTTCTGATCCGGAGTCAGGACCCTGTAGAAGCTGTCCTGGCTCACTATAGCCACCTTCCTCTGGCGGTGGTCCACCTTGTTCTGGCCCAGGAGCTCCATGATCTTGGCGCAAACTGTTGACTGTGGCAGAAAACGTCTTTCACTCAACTATTGTTATTTATGACCCGTCACACTGCTTTATTAGGTTACAATATCTGTAACTTTGTGGGAACAAATGTCTTTAAGTTTGGAGGGAAGTGCGTTATCAGTGACCTTCTCAGTGTAATGTTTATCAGCTGACTATCCGCTGGCGCTGCGAGGGAAACGAGACATTTATTACAGCAGCTAGTTAGCCGCATGAAGCGTTAAAAGGTCACGAAGAAGTGTTGTCAACAGGCCAGAAATGTAATGACTGAATGTTCTCGTGCGTTAATGGATAATAACAAGAAAATATTAGCTAGCTGACCGAGGGGGGCGTGACAGCCGCTTTGACAGTTCGATTAGTGCTAACGTTAGCACTGCTAGCTACACGGGATGCTAATTTCCGTCATCGGGAGATCCTCGGGCTGAAAATGGACTGACCTTGCCGCTGGCGGTTCCTCCGCTGACCCCTATGAGGAAAGGACGATGCCGGGGCCTCTCTGCCTCGTCTAGGGCTCCGACAGCATCCATCGCAGTCCTTTAGTTGAGGAAGACTGCAGAAATCTAGATAGCCCGGCTGCTTGCTAGCTATCTATTGCAATAACAACGCGCAGTTCTCGCGAGAGCTCGCGGTCTTTCAGCAAAAAAATATCAACACAGGAGGGTTTGGAGCGGATTGCATTCAACATTTACAGAAAATAACATAAATCACTAGTTATACACATTTTGAGCCGAACTGCATTCAATATTTAGATAAAATATAATGAATTACTATCTCCACACATCATCGGCACAATTTAGTGTTTACTTTTGGTTGTAGTTAGACACTTTTTGAAGGGATACTTGTCTTTTACTCATTAATGTGCAATCACACACATTAGCGATTAATTTGTGTTTATTATGAAATTAAATATACACATCTTGATATACATATACACAGTACAAACACAGTATTATTGTTTTTCTGGGTCACTGTCTGATTTCTCTGTGTCTTCAGCATGCTGTGACTTGTCTTTCCTGGATTCATCCAAAACAATCTCCAAAGCAGCACTTCCTTCAACCCTCCTCACAGTCTCTCCTTTGGCAGCAAGGATTTCCTCAATGTTTCTGAAGTGTAAAAAAAAAACAAAAAAAACACACCATATGAATCACTCAGAAATATACTGTGCATGCAGTATCAAAGATGCCTGATTATAAACACCTTATTCTCCTTAGACATGCTTGAAGGGCTGCAGATGTGTTGTTTGTTCACATCGCTTGTGTGATGCATCCTTTGGCAAAAGGAATAAGCTGTGAATAAGTTACAAAAAGTTGTAGGCCAGAAATGTCAGTATTTTTGAGGTCATTTAAAAGCAGTCGCCATTACAGAATCTGTCCACCAGAGTGCACTACCGAGTTTATTTTTGTACTGTAAAATGTCCATCTGTACATATCTTAACAATTCATTAACTGGTGAGACAGAGATAATGATTACAGGAAATAAATAGGGTATTAAAATAGCCAAATAGCTAACAGCCTTGGTTCTCTGTCCCATTCAATAACTGCAGATTAAAACCTCAGTTCAGACAAACATGATGATTCAACGGTTCAGTCTGGCTTCCACCATTCAGAAATATATCCAGAATTAGACCATTTCTCCCTAACAAACATCTGGAAACTAAGATTTATAATGAATAAGATTTTACATTATGTTCCTCCATTATGGCTGTGCTTTGTAAACTTGTAACACCTGTTGTGAACTCTACAAGTTCTCTGTGTAGACTATGTAGACTTGTTAAAAATTCAGTAAAAATACACTTCTCTTTTTTAAAAGAACTTGTTTTTTTATGATTTTATTTGTTTTATGACATTCTGTTTTACTCTCTTTGTGTTTTCTGTTTCATTTTCTATGTTGCTTGTAACTTTTTTCATTCACTTGTTTTATTCACTTGATGTTTTATTCGGTTCTGTAAATAAAGCTTATTGTTATTAAACAAATCAAAATGGTTGTTAGTGTTATTTCTTTTTCAAAAGTCCGTCAAAGCATCAGATCTTTTTTTTTTTTTACTTTTTAAACTCAATTACTAACTCAACAAATATCACCAAAATACTGCAAGATAATTGGATTCATTAAAGTTAAAGTATAAGTGGTATAAATGGTTGTGCTTTGGACCACGGTGAAGTTAGTTTTAGGTTGGTTTTGGACAGACATTCACTCCGTAGACACCCACCCCCCAACCTGCTGCCATCACTGGGTGAAACTGAGGAAGAGACACTCCGGAGACGCCCACCTCAGTTTCACCCAGTGATGGCAGCAGGAGGACGGTTAGCTCGCCTCCCAGAACTTCGTGCTGTGCTTGAGGCTGACTTAAATTCAGCATTTCTTCTCAATAGCTTCCATGTCATGTGACCCAGTAACTCCAAACCAATGCTGAATTGTATGACTAAATGGGAAAAAATAAGACACACCTTTTTTGATTACATTTTACTGCTTCTTCTATCAATATTTATTATGAAAATACAGCATTTTTCTTTTCAATAGCGTCCATGTCATGTGACCCGGTGACTCCAAACCAATGCCAAATTGTATCACTACACAGGTCACACAGGACACACCTCTTATCAATGCATTTTGCTGCTTCTTCTATTTTATATGAATATTTTGAATTTTAGTTGTATTTGTTTCTTCTTCGTAATTCTCTTGACAATAAACAAACATACCCATATTGTGCTTCTCAAAACTGTAAACACGTTGTTCAGTTTGCTACAAACACTTTGCTATGTTGGTGTGTCCTATGTGACCAAAAATAATAGTGATAAATATAGTGATAAAATGTGTCTTATTTGTCCCATTTAGTCATACAATTCGGCATTGGTTTGGAGTCACTGGGTCACATGACATGGAAGCTATTGAATAAAAAAGTCATTGTCTTATAAAACATTTTTTTGCAAAATAAATACATAACACATTATAAATCAAAATAAGTGTGCTACATTAAATCAGTTTAGTATTTTTTGTATTTTTTAAATCGTAATTTTGACTAATATCATCAAGTCAGCATGAAGACACATTGTTTTTTGTGTAAATCAAACAAACAATAAAGTAATTTATTGATGGTCCCTAAGTCAGCCTCCAGCGGAGCGAGGTTCTGGGAGGCGAGCTTACCGTCCTCCTGCTGCCATCACTGGGTGAAACTGAGTAAGAGACGCCGCTGGGTGTCTCGGGAGTGAATGTCTGTCCAATATCCAACCTAAAACTAACTTCACCTCGGTGTGGGACGGATGTCGTTATGAATAGATGACACATTCTGCTTTATGTTCAGATACACCACCAACCTCTTCCCGTCCAGGTCCGAGAACCAGCCGAGGTTATCAGCGATGATGTGGTGATTCTTACACCCTGGACATGTCACTATCACAACTCCTTTATGGTAAGCCTGCTTGGAAATCATCTGCATGGACCTGGTAGAGCAAACCTGCACAGGTGATACAACCAACATGTCAGATACACAACTTTTAAACACCAGACATGTTGTTTTCTCACTGAATAAGTCCAAGCTCAGGTGTACCTTGCAGGTGTAAACGAGCTGATAATGTTTTGACTCGATCTTTCCAATAGCGTCACCTCTGATACTCGGTGAAGTTGAGAATCCTTTATAACTACTGAGACGAGCTTCACATCTGTCAGCGGGTGACAAAACATGAGAACAACGCTGGTCCTGTGAGGAGAGGGGACCCGTCCTGGCTGCGGTGGTCGGCGGGCGACAGGTAAACACGGCAGAGAGTCGAGACGGCGCTGAACGACTGTGATAACACCGAAACAACCGGCGGACAGTCAGCATCGTCCACGGAGAATCCGATGAACGCAAAATAACACAACATTTATGCACAACAGACATGGCAATTGATGTTTAAGCATAAACGTTACAGGCGATTTCATCACATGGAAAGAGTGGAGACGTTCGGTTTGGTTTGTCGCGGTCTGATGACATCACACGTGTCGGTATTTTCAAAATAAACGTTATTAACCCATTGTTAGCAGGTGTTATTTCAAATTGTTTGCTTAAAAGTAGTGTCATTCCGAACAGAAATAAAAGAAAGGATGCATTAGATTCATTTAAATAGATTTGTGAGAGATTTACATTAATCAGCTTGTTTCTAGAGATTCTGAGATGTGTTTGACAATTAAATAGGCCTATATAAAAATGAGCCATTTTGAGGAAATGCAGTATTTACCAATAGGTTACAAATATTTCAGTTGTGGAAAGAAACTAAGAACATTTACTCAAGTACTGTACAATTTTGATGCAGCCTTTACATGAGAATTTCCATTTTATGCTACTTTATTCTTGTAGTCTGTGTAGATATTGTGTTAAAATATTACTCTGGTAAAAGTGAATTACCCATAAAATATTACCCGAGTAAAAGTCTTAAGTACGGTGGCCCTGACAGTCGATACAAAACATCTCAGAAAACTCAACAACAACAACGATGAAATCTTGTGTTTATTTTGAAATGTTTTGCATTTTATTATGTTGTTGTGTTTGGTAATATCTTGTGTTTTGTGAAATGTTGTTTTGTTTTTTGTAAATTTCGTTGAGTTTAGTGAAATGTTGTTTTGTTTTTTGTAAATTTTGTTGTGTTTAGTGAAATGTTGTTTGTTTTTATGAAATTGTATTGTGTTTTGCGAAATGGCTGTGTTTTGTTTAATGTTGTGTTTTACAAAATCTTGTTGTGTTTGTAAAATGTTTTGTGTTTTGCCACCATACTTACATTATCAAAAGTAAAAATTTAACTTTTACTTGATAATCAAATTAAAATCAACAGAAAGTTATACATTTTTACATGTATCTATAGACACTATGGGTTTAGTGATTATTGGATGCAATATTCAGCAATTTTCTGATTATTGGAGTCTGTATTTTTTGTCCAATTGCCAATAAAATCAATTAACTTGAAATGGATCTACTCTGGCTGTGATGCAGCATGCAATCTGCAAAGAAACTAGTAACAAAAGTCATCAAATAAAAGTAGTCGAGTAAAATGTAGTGAAATAGAAGGCTAAAGAAGCAGAAAATGGAAATAAAGTACAAGTACTTAGTACAGTACTTAAGCAAACATCCTCTTGTGGAGAAGTCATTTCTTTGAACACGACCATCTTAAGCTGACATACAGATTTTAATATCACCTCTCAGATTTCGATTTTCTTTCCAATCTTACAAATATTTCTGGGAATGCCAGTGCAGCACAGATCTGGGCCAGAATCCTGCTGTAGGCCTGTATTAATATTATTATTGTACTGAGTTGTGCAGACTGTTTTTATCACCTCATTGTTTGCCAATGAGTCAGAGGGAGACAGAGAAGTACAGGCAGATAAGTTATAGCAAAACAAATTCTGCCGCTGTCCCACTTGGCGAAGGCCTCGGCTGCTGCAGGAGTGTACAGCTGAGCTGAATGACAATCAGCACAAATGACAAATTCAGTGAGCTTTTGGAGATTGAAGGGTTTGTTGATTCATCCTGCTTGGAGAAGTGATGGGAGCTTGTTTAGGGGAAACTGCAGTCAGTCTGAAACTGAGAACTGGGACTCTTCCCAGTGCTGACACACTGTCTCTGTGGTGAGGCTACGTGTAGTTTTTTATGTATTCCTACATTACTGATGAGAAATAAATAAAAAGTAGGGATGTCAACATAAGGCTTACATGTAACCCTTTTGATAAACAAGGACAGAATAAATACCCTTTTCTTTAGGAACTCAATAACAAATAGCAAGAGATGGAGCTGTCTACACTAAAACACATGATGTCCAAATGCTGCTGGTTTAAAATCACACTCCAAGCTTGTCTATCTTATATTCTGCACAATTAATTTTAACAGGAAGCATCCATTCCCTATTCATGAGACCTAATTTAAGCAAACATTTATTATTTAATAGGAACAGTCTTCTCTGAAAGTTTGATTGTAACCTTTTTGAAATGCATCACTTCAGAAGTGTAGATGATACTGACTACATTTGCCTTCTGGTAATGACAATTAGAACTTTCTGAAATGTTACACTGGTGAGGAGTTAAAGTTTGGCTAAATTTCACTTACACAGTCCCCACAATTATCTCGATATCTGGCTTATTATTCATTTTGTTGTGTTAAATATCGCTTTGCAAGCCTCCCTCTGTACGGACACTTTTTCGGGTCTGGGTTCAGGGTTTGGTTAGAGGCAGGCTTGCAAAGTGAATGGGATGGATCAGAGGTGAAATTTGACCAAGTGTCAGGGTCAAAACTGTTCCTGCAGAAAGTGTTTAGGAGCATGTTTCAGGCCAGGCCAGAGTCTAACAGTTGCAGCTCTACAATGCTTGAGTTACCGGTTTTGGTGAGGGTTCAACAAGAGGTCACAAATACGTAGTTTCACAATCATTAGTTTTATGACAAACTGCGACTTTCCTGACTTGGAAAATCATATTTTAAAATGACAAACATCATATGTGTAGTTAACGACACAACTCAAGCGGGATCAAGAAAACATTTGTCTCTCTATGATCACGATCAGAAATAAGGTCACATTAGGCTTTCGGCTGTTATCATTACGATCAGTGCGCCGTGCTTTTATTTTGATATCGGTCGTGTGTCGGTACTTCCGCCAGTCTCGTGCAGTCTTCGCGAGAGCCGAACAGCCCGCTCGGCTCGTGTCTCGGAGCTGATTTCTCCTCCGTCACTGGTGAGCGGTGCTCCGGCCCGGTGTCCGACCTGCCGCAGCCGCTGAGAAAACGTTTGAGAAATGTGTCACCCGTGTGCGGAGGTGGCGAGAGACACCAGCTTCATTAAAACAGGTGGGTCTGTTCTGAATTATCTCGTGTGTCCGCGTTAACTAGCTTAGTTAGCTGCGTGCGTGTGTGTGTGTGTGTTTCGGTGTGAATTCACTGCCGCAGTTTGCTAACTGGGCATCGGTATGAGACATCGTTTCCCCCGTCGCCTCCCGGCAGACTGTTGAGGAGACGACCACCTAATGAAAGGTCGCTCTCTGGGTTTTGGATCACATGTTATTACACCGAACCACTGTCGGACTCTCGGATAAATCTCAGGCGAATACTTGATAAAATATTCCAGATTGTATCTGTAACGTTTCGTCCACATTTGAAGGCCAGCAAGGTAACGCTATTCTGGTAATGAAACAAACATTGCCGATAAAACACCGGTATAGTAAACAATAGATATGTAATAGCGTTATAAGTTGAGATCCGTGTTTTTAACTGTAGGTCCTCAAAAACAATAAATCACTGTTTTTTTTAAAGAGGATTTCCATTATGAAATGCAGTGTTTTTTTTTTTTCTGTATTGTTGAATTAATGTTGCCTCACCGTGTTTTCATTGTGACAGGAATATTGCAGCAACGCTACAGTATCGTGTCACTGTGAAATAGCTTACATGGCTGGTGTGATATCTGTACGTGTTAAGATCTTTTATTGTAGTCCTTTCTGATAAGGAGCAAGTCCGGACGTGCAACTAGTCATATCATTCATAAAATATCATCCTGTGCGTTTACAAAATGGTTTTCAGTGGCTCCTTGTCTGTGTGTATCATGAGCATGTGTGAAGATGACATCACCACCAGTGTCATCATGAAAAGGAAAGTAGCTTTTTGTGAGCTAAAACCAGTTAGACCTGGTCAAGACTGAAAACATTGCCCCGTCTGCTCCATGTCTTGATGTTGCAAGTCCACAGTTGCCAGGGCTGGGCAGATGGGCTGAGAACAGAAGCTGTGATAACTCTGTTGTCTCTCGGTGGCCAGACAAGAAGAGTTTTGTTTTTCGAGGAACTCTGTAAATCTCATGTACACGTCTCAAAGTGTACCCAGTCTGAATGGGCTTTAGCAGAACCCAGCAACAGGCAGGTGACTAAAAACCAGAATGATATATTCACCTCTCAAATACATTAAGTTGTGGAAAGGTTGTTTATGCAGAAGAAAAAACAAAAACTTATCGCCGGGAGTTTTAACTATTGGTTGAATTTTCTAAACCATAGAGACTTTCTTGTTAGGGATTCATGGGATAGAGGCGATAAAAGGTATCATCTGGACATAATTGTCCACAGTCTTTGTCAATTTCATCATAAAATTCAGTTCAAAGCGTCCCACAGACTCATTTTTTTTAGCAACGCAGCAATCACTGGCCTTGTTTTACCTCACATAAAAATGATTTGAATAAGTTTCGTGCAGTGGGATGTTGGAACAGTATTTAGTAGTGGTGGATATCCTGACTTATGGTATGAAAGTTGCCCATTATCAAAAGTGTACATTTGCTTAATTTATGCTAAGGCATTTTACCATATTAATGTTATTTAAAAAATAATATTTCAACTTTATATCAAGATTCATGTCTGTCATGATAATAATATTAATAATTATAATAACTGTATAAATCGTTCACTGTGATATTTTCTTAGATGGTTATCGTACTGTGAAAACATTTCCACATTAAAACGTCTTAAAATAAATATACCTTCGTTAAATGCTATGTTTAGTTATGTACTTACATTATCGTAATTGTTTTCAACAATGTTCAATCCCACAGAAATATGTAATTTTATTAACTTAATTAATTAATTAATTATTAAGGTAACAGTGTGTTTTATTTAGTCACTTATTGCCATAACTTCTGGGGAAACATCAAATCATACCTCAGAGAATGAGGAACGAAGTAGGCAAACGTGACTAAACGTAACATGAATAAAACTTTAATACATTACCTCGTTTGTGAAGACATCAGATTGATTTTCATCAGCAATAGTGGTTATTTAACAATGAAGATGATAACTCCCATGATCCCACGCTACTTCACAATGTCATCAAACTACGTCTTTAATTTTCCTTGGTTTACTGAGACGCCTCTTGTGGCAGAAGTTATGTACTGTGCATTTAAGGAGAATATAAGATAGGTGCATTAATTTTTCTAAGGTTGTTGAATTTGTGTGCTAGGTCTGCAACTAATGATTATTTTAATTGCCAAATAATCTACCAATTATCTTCTCAACTAAACAATTAATCATTTATACTACAAAATGTCAGAAAATAGATATTCCAAAGATATTCAATGCTCAATGATCTGAAAAAGAAAAAAAACAATAAGTCATTGCATTGGAGAAGCTGTCATAAATTGTAAATTAGAGACAATTGGCAATCAAGTGGCAAAATAGTTGGAGATAAATTTTGCGTTCATCTTGTTATTCTCTCTTAAAATAGTCTGACACATGGTTGAATTTTCCTTTACATCTAGTCCAGCATATTGTAAGTTGGTCCTGTAGGTATATTCTATGTCTTAGATGGAAATTCCTGAAGTTGTTGCAGGGAGATATATTGAGAGATATACCAAACACAAAAGCATATAACAATCTGATGGGATGTAAAGTTCAAGCCAAGTATTAGCAAAGGTAATGCTGGCATTCATCTGTCTTCAATTCCATCTATTATCTAAATCATCCTCTTCAACAAGCAGGCTGGACCCTGCCTCCGCATGGATTGGTATTAACAGTATAAACTGCAAAGAGTCATAATAGGATTTTCTCTCTCTGTTTGACTGTTGCTTCGGTCAAGAGACACTTGTGTCCTTGAGGGAAATTATAGCTGGCTCTGTAATATATTGGCTCTCACAGTGGCCAGGTTCACCTGCAGCTCTCTCAGCCTGCGTGTCAGAGCCTCATCCACAGAGACTGCCTACACAAAAGCAGCTCTGTTCAGGGAAGTAATGTGCCTGGATAAGGCTACAAACAGGAAGCCAAGAGCAGAGTCACTATGTAATCTAGTCTTGACTTTTTCTTTTTTAATCAAGTTATAATTAGGATTAGGATATCATCTTCAGATGGTCCTGTTTATGGTGGTATGGTGAAAGGGATCAGTAAGTCTTTGGTTTAAATTCTCGAGAGATGTTCCTGGGAACACGGGCAGTGTGATGCACAGACAAGATAAGCTGCTTGCAGACATTGTTTTTTTTCCTGTGCCAGGATAAAGTGAAACAACTCAATATACCCATGACTGTGATTATGTCACACTGAGTTTACTGGAACCAAATAATGGAAGCTCCAAAAATATTAAAACTTAGCCTTGATTTAAAATATATATATATATTCCCCTGGCAAGTTGAAATTGTGAGATAAAAAGTCAAAACTATAAGATAAATGGTGACTTTCCAACTCATAATTATGACTGTGGTATCACATAATTTTGACTGTACATCTCGTAATTTTGACTTCTTATGACGTATTTATGACGTTTATCTCGTAATTGTGACATTTATTATTTATACTTTTTATGTAATAGTATGACTTATCTCATCATTTTGACTTTTTTATCATATAATTTTAACTTTTTATCTCATAATTATGACTTACTATCTCATATTTTCAGCTTTTTATCTAATAATTTCAACTTTTTATGTCATAATTATGACATTCCTATGTTGAAAATATTTTTTTCCATCAAGCTTAGTCTTCAACCTTTTTTTTGTTTGTTTTAACTGGCAGAAATTGGCTTCCATAAAATTGTATGCCAGAGTGAGTTTTTTATTTTAAGACATGCTACATGAATCCTTCCTTGTTACAGTTTACTTAATCTTATCAGTGCGGTCATGTGACAGGCCTTTTATCTGTAGTTTGAATCTAGAGACAACGCCTACTGCTTCAAGTTTATCTGCCATCTGTATTTGAAACAGTGAAAGCGAGAAGATATTTGTTTAGGTGTTGTTCAACCTTTCAGCCTAAACATGTTATTGTACTGTATATCCGGTTTAGATGTGTTATTAGTCAGCAGAATGAATATTGCATTGTTGTTTGTAATACCGAAAGAATGATCACATTTAGAGGTGTTCTGGCAGCTGTTGGGGTCACTGTGTGCTGTAATTTCTGAGTTGAAGTAACAGAGGAGGCCCACAGCGACTGTACTGCCATTCTGGTTTGAACTGGATAAAACAAGGCTTTTTTTTGTGACCACTTGACCAGCTATCCTCTTTCATCCTTTTCCTGTAAGTCAGGGGTAAGTTGAGCAGACAGGGAGAGGTTTTTTTTGCACGTAATAGCTTAGTCTTCAGTTAACATTACGTTTTGAAACAACTTGAGTAAGATTATAAAAACTGCTTCGATTGCTGTAAGGAATTGCATTACTCACACATTAACTGTGTAAGGAAGTAGTCTATTTATGGTTTGACATATGCTCTCAGGCCTAAACGGACGCTTGGGAGAATGTTTTGGTTTTGGGGTTTATTAGTCTCCTGATTGCCTGATCTCACTTGTTATTGCTTGCATTTTGCCTGAAGCGTGTTCAAGTCAAAGTTGTAGTTGTTGTTTTTGACTTGACCTCAATATCCCCACTCATTCTGATCACAAAACTCATCAAAGATAAGAAAGAGCCTTTTGTGTTTCTGGGTTTTCCTCAGATATTTATTTGTGATTTCACACCTAGCATCTAATGATTGAACTTTGTGCAGAGAAATCGCCACACATCAGAAGGAGAAACAATGACTCGTGTGAACATGGCGTGCTGTGTCAGGACCTGTGGTCCTTTTGCTTCTGGCTTGCTCTGCAGTCTCTGAACTGCAGTGTGCAGTTGGTTAATGCTGGATGCCCAGGATATCCCTGATGCACAGCAAATATACAGCAAATGTAATGACTGTGACTCTTTGTGTGCTACCAGTCTGGTAACCTCCACACTTGACCTTAAACATGCTGACTGGGCTCAGTTATCATGTCTAAATTTGAGTTCAGTTCCTAATTGTATTTAGGATTTATTGACTTGCCTGAACCAGAGCTTAGAAAGATCTGTGTGTGATTCTGTCCTTTTTTAAAAAAATGGCTTATAGGATGTTTGGCAAACTGCTATACAGTATATTGGCAGTATGTTGGCATTCAGCAAGCAGTTCTGTTTTCACAATGTAAGAAACCTAGAACCTTAACCCCACCCTTAAACCTTCCAACAAACAGCACTGACATTAAGGAATGGGAATCTAGAAGCAGCTCAAAATTGCACAGTCCTTCTCAAATGCCTCCGAGCTGATCGATTGCTTTTACTGATGCTGCCAAGTTTTTCTTGCAGTTGAGAATTGCAAAACAATGAAGTCAAACTTTTATGTGTTAATACTGCTGAAAACTTTCAGCGCAGAAAGATGATAACAGTGCTAGTTGTAATGTTTGTGAAAAGATTATTTTCAAGTAAGGGTGGAAACACAATGATTATGCTGTAACATCTCTCCATGCAATATGGGCTTAAAATCACAGGAATGTGGCTTCCGGTATAGCTCATGGAGTAATCAGACGCACTTGAGACCACGCTCCCGAGAAAAGTTCTTATTTTCCCACTAAAAACTTGCTAACTAAACTTTAAGTGGAGTATACATTAGATGAGTGGGAAGAGACTCACAAGGGGCCAAAAGAAAGAAGAAAAAATGCCTAAAAATCAAGAAAAAGGCAGTTTGCTGGCGGAGGCTAACGTTAGCAACTCGGGGGCACGACCCTATTTATTGGGACACTGGAGTCAGGACATACAGCAGCACAGATGCGGCATGGCAGGAGTTACACAGACGAGGCTACAGAGTGGACCCGCTGCAGGTGAGGGAGAGAGAGGATTCCTGGATTCCCGCCTTTCGGGGCTCCTCGGAAGGGAGCGGGGACCGCACCGTCAAGAGAATGGCAACGCCTCTGCACAGAGCCAGGGAGAAACTGCGTGAGTTCCAGAGGGATAACACAGAGGAGAATGCCTGAGGTTTTTTCTGCTATACACTAGCAAATGTGTGGTAATTTTCAGAGTTTGATCCTGCCTTGTAATTAATCTTGTGGCCTCACTATTTGATTATCACCGGGAAGAGTGGTCTCAATTACCATTATATTTAAGTTGAACTCATAGGATGGTGATGGTCCTTTTGCTAGAATTAATAACCATCTCTAATATCGGGCCCTCTCTAGATGAGAGGCTTAACCCTCGACCCTCCAACTGGGTCACTCAGGGGGAGATAGATCTCCTCCTCTTTTGGAGGCCTAGGTTTTCTTATGTTTTCTTTTGTAAAATAGTTATGGTTGTTACTGTTCTGTGTTCTCTTCTGGGGGAGACCATAATTATATGTGATGCATATGTCAAGGTCAGATAGCTTAAAGATCACATCCTTGAATGTAAATGGCCTAAGAAATCCAATTAAGAGAAGCAAAGCGTTGGCAAAGTTAAAAAAGGATAAATCACATTTTGAACAAAAATGGCAGAAATGGACTGCATTCAAGGACAAATCCCAACCACAACGGACTTAAAAAAAAGGATTTGAACGTGGAACACATCCCCCAGTATGTTACTGTTTTCATTTTAATTATGTGTTGTCGTTGTTGTTGTTGTTTTTTGTAACATCCACTTTGCGGCCTTGGCCTAGGTGTTTTGTTTGTTACTTGAAAATGGCAAAATAAAAAGTAAAAAAATAAAAATAAAAAAAATCACAGGAATGTGATGTACTGACACTGTTTGCACGAGTTGCGCTGCTTCCCAACTGAGCAGCACCTCCATTTCTGATGTTAAATATCTTTAACAGTGGTTGAACAACAAGGTGTGCAAACAAGTTTTGGCACACCTGAGTCACATGCATGCCTCCTTTCTACTGTTTCTACTCCTTTGTTTAGACTCAGAGACAATGAAACAGTTGCGTTGACGCTGAAAACCTGTGTGGGCCTACCTATTTTTTATTTTTATTTTAAAGAGCAAAGAGTCGTACTAACAAGCAGAATCATTTGTCAAAATAGCTACTGATTAATTTCCTGTTGGTCAACTAATTGTTTCAGCTTTAGTTCAGAGGCAACCATACAGCAGATTTTCCCATCATTTTGTTGAATAACATGTTGAGATTTACCTCAAAACATTAACGTTTCCAAAATCCAGTCCAGCATGTTTTGAACTCGACATGTCACCAACTAATCCCCTGTTTTCTGTCTTTTTTTTAGATAAACCATCATGATTCCCATCACAGAGCTCCGGTACTTTGCTGACACCCAGCCAGCGTACCGTATCCTGAAACCATGGTGGGACGTTTTCACCGACTACATCTCAATCGTCATGCTGATGATTGCGGTGTTCGGTGGTACACTGCAGGTCACGCAGGACAAGATGATCTGCCTGCCTTGCAAGTGGGTGGTCGACAAGTCGTGCGAGACCATGCCCCTCCAAAATGTGAGCACCGCCTTAGCGCCGGAACCAAAAGGCATTCGGTATGACCTCGACCGCCATCAGTATAACTATGTCGATGCTGTCTGCTATGAGAACGAACTACACTGGTTTGCCAAATATTTCCCCTATCTGGTGCTACTCCACACTCTTATATTTCTGGCCTGCAGCAACTTCTGGTTCAAGTTCCCCCGCACAAGCTCCAAACTGGAGCACTTTGTCTCCATCCTACTCAAGTGCTTTGATTCCCCTTGGACAACAAGAGCTTTGTCTGAGACCGTGGTGGAGGAGAGCGATCCCAAGCCTCTGGGAAAAATGAACGGCTCAATGGACAAGAAGGCCTCGTGCGTGAGTGAGGATGTGGAGGCTAGCGTGCCCATGCTCCAACGAACAAAGTCCCGGATTGAACAAGGAATTGTTGATCGCTCTGAAACTGGGGTTTTAGATAAAAAGGAAGGGGAGCAAGCCAAGGCTCTTTTTGAGAAGGTGAAGAAGTTCAGGATCCATGTAGAGGAGGGTGATATAGTGTACCGTCTTTACATACGTCAGACCATCATCAAAGTTATCAAGTTCATCCTTATTATTAGCTACACAGCCTACTACGTACGCTACATCAGGTTCAGTGTAGTGTGCTCGGTGAACATCCAGAAACTAACAGGGTACAGCACGTTCTATTGTGCTCACCCATTAGCAACTCTTTTCAAGATTTTGGCCTGTTTCTACATCAGCTTGGTGGTAGTTTATGGTCTTATCTGCATGTACACTCTTTGTTGGATGGTCAGCCGCTCCCTCAAGCGATACTCCTTTGAATCAATCCGTGAGGAAAGCAGCTATAGTGACATCCCTGACTTGAAGAATGACTTTGCCTTCATGCTACACATGATAGATCAGTATGACCCACTCTACTCCAAGCGCTTCGCTGTGTTTCTGTCAGAGGTGAGTGAGAACAAGCTGAGGCAGCTGAACCTGAACAATGAGTGGACACTGGAGAAGCTGAGGCAGCGCATCACCAAGAACTCTCAGGAGAAGTTGGAGCTACATCTGTTCATGCTCAGCGGGATTCCAGACACAGTTTTTGATCTGGTTGAGCTGGAAGTGCTCAAGCTGGAGCTCATCCCCGACGTAACTATCCCACCAATCATCGCCCAGCTCTCCAACCTGAGGGAGATGTGGCTCTATCACACACCAGCTAAAATTGAAGCTCCGGCTCTTGCTTTCCTGAGAGAGAACCTGAAGTCTCTTCACATTAAGTTCACAGACATCAAGGAGATCCCACTGTGGATCTACAGCCTGAAGAACCTCAGTGAGCTGCACTTAACTGGGAACCTGAGTGCTGAGAACAATCGCTTCATCGTCATTGATGGGCTTCGGGAGCTCAAAAGTCTCAAAGTGCTTCGTCTGAAAAGTAACCTGACCAAGCTTCCGCAGGTGGTGACGGATGTGGGCGTGCACCTCCAGAAGCTCTCCATCAATAACGAGGGTACCAAGCTGATGGTGCTCAACAGCCTGAAGAAAATGGTCAACCTGACGGAGCTCGAGCTTGTCCGCTGCGATCTTGAACGCATTCCACACTCCATCTTTAGTTTGCACAACCTGCAGGAGATCGACCTGAAGGACAACAATCTGAAGACGATCGAGGAGATCATCAGCTTCCAGCACCTGCACCGGCTTGTGTGCCTGAAGCTGTGGTACAACCAGATCGCCTACATTCCCATTCAGATCGGAACCCTCACCAACATGGAGAGGCTGTACCTGAACAGGAACAAGATCGAGAAGATCCCCAGTCAGCTTTTCTTCTGCCGCAAGCTGCGCTTCTTAGACCTGAGTCACAACAATCTGACCAGCATCCATGCTGACGTTGGCTTCCTCCAGAACCTGCAGTACTTCGCTGTGACAGCAAATAGGGTAAGAGGAAAAACATTCCTTTACATTTGTCCAGTCCATGTTTACATTTTAGTGAAAGCTTGTTCCGTTTCCCATGTTCTTAGAAAGGTAATCTGCCTCTACGCCCGTATCTGTCTTTGTCTTCTATGAATAAGATTGGCTCAAAGGCCAGATAAAGTGTTTACAAAGGTCAACACGTATAAATGCTGAGATCTTCATAGGCAGGTTATGGCTTTTAAAGATGTCCACATGACTGAGGCTTTGGCAGATTTGCTCTTGTGTACAGTCAACAAACACTTCCAAAAAATTCTGATTTTAGGTTCCAAGTATAACTTTGAAGTTCTCCAACAGGCTCAAAACGCTGATGTAATCTTGGACTGTTTATCTGCTCTACAGTGACTCACATAAAAGAATGCTTTATTCAGTAGCACACAGCAGTTAGTTGATACTAACTGATAGAAGGAAGCACAGGTTTTCACTGCAAAGTAGAGCTGCACAATATACCGCAATGTGTGGATGCGCAATAGTCACAAGATGTCGCAAGACGTGCAATGTCAAGCAAGGCAAATTAACTCAAACACTTCATACTAGAACTTTTCTGGAAACTCACAGTTTTTTTTCCATGACTGATCTACCAGTGAAGTCTGTTGGATATTACATAATTTAGGCTGATTTAAGGGTTTCTTGATACATGGGAGTTTGTTGCTTTTAAGTGAACCACCAATCACAATCATTCTTGATAATTCAGCAAGCAAACCATGGCTTACTTTGGTTGTTTGATTAATTGATTGAGAATATACTCCACTACAAAATCACCTGAATTACATTCTTTCCAAATAGAGCCAATCTAGTTATCTGGTGAAACTCCCTGTTTTTTCTTAATATGACAATAAACATATACAAAATATCGCAATGTCAGTTTTATCCAACAACGTGCAGCCCTCCTGCAAAGTTAGTTTTCTTTACTTCAGGCCAGTAAATAGAGACAATGATGGATTTCAAAGGTTTTTCAAAGCTCACATTTATGTTTATAATTACACAATTTTTCTGTAAAGTCTAATCAAGCCTCTCCTGTTTAGAGAAGAAAACGGTGATAAAAATATTTTCCATCTCCTGTAAACTCTCACAAGAGGCCTTTTATAGTCAGGATATTGTTTATTTCAGCTGCAAAGATAATTGCCTTAAATACTCTGAGGGCCGTGCCAAATCCTGCTATACAGTCACGGCTGGGTTAGTCCATTTGGCTTTGGGTCAGTCTCAACAAAATGCTCTTTATTTATTAGATGCGCTGAAAAATCAGACAAACAGCATTCTCCTGAAAACACAGTTTTTCACACAGGAGCGTACGGGATCATGTGTTTTCAGTAAAGGCTTCTATTAATGCTGTTTTACTGCGTTTGCTTGTTCACTGAAATAGGTTCCAGCAGGTTTGTGTGCAGCCAAAAATAGCTCCATTAAACGGGACCGTTCTGGTGTCTCTTGTGTTTTTAAGGCCTCTCATGTTTAAATCCTCTTAACACGTTTGCACATTATCAATTCAAATGAGTTGTGTAATTGTGTCCATGTAGGAGGTTTGTATGATTTCTTCGGACATTGTTCATTAGTGATTTAGATTTTGTAGGACACAAAGGCTACAAGATTTCATGACTGGTTTTTAGTTTAAATGATTTGTTGATACGTTTAACAGCCATTTTCTTTTTTGTGATGAGATTTTATACATAAAGGCTGGCAGTACATTTTAAGAGTTTTTAATCTTTTTAGATTTGTTTCCTGTGCTGAGGTCTGAGTTTTATGATGTTTTTTTTTAACTTGGTAACATCTGCATAATCAGGAACTAGACCTGAACCATTCTCTAGTCACTATGGTGGAAACAGCTACCTCATCTCTTAATAACCTTTGCTCATATCTCTAGGACTATGTGTCATTCTCACAGGGCACATGGATTAAAAATTGAACAACTCAGCCCATGTGAGTGCTGTTAACTTCCACCCCTCATTATTCTGCCTCTTATCCTCTCCACTTCAGATCGAGACTTTGCCCCCGGAGCTGTTCAAGTGCAAGAAACTGCGTACTCTGAATCTGGGAAACAACTGCCTGCAGACGCTGCCGTCACGCTTCGGAGAACTGACAGGGTTGACACAGCTGGAGCTGAGAGGGAACCGTCTCGAGTGTCTCCCAGTGGAGCTCAGCGAGTGTCGGCTGCTGAAGAGGAGCGGTCTGGTGGTGGAGGAGGACCTGTTCAACACGCTGCCATCAGAGGTCAAAGAGCAGCTTTGGAGGGCCGATAAGGAGCAAGCTTGAGCCAAATCTCAGTGGAGAGCTGCAGAGGAGAGGAGTTTGATGGGAGAAACAAATGAGCAGTTAAAATTTATGTTTTATTCTTTGGTTCGTCCTTGGGGCCTCCTTGCAGGACTTGTTTTAGACATAGCAGATTGAGTCAGATTACGAGGATTAGACCGATCCAAGATTGGGTCAAAAACACAATTTAGATCCCCTCCGAGAATCAGGAGGTGAGTATTCAAGAAGGGGATGTTACTCAGCAATCCAATTCAACATCATCGAAGTTCGGGGCATATACATTTACCAACAAAACCTTTTTTTGCATTAGGGTACCAGCAACTATGAGGTATCTGCCATTCCTATCAGCGATAACATCAGTGGTTGAGAACTGGACTTTTTTGTTAATTAAAATGGCGACTCCTCTAGCTTTTGAATTAAAGTTTGAGTGGAAGACTTGACTTACCCAAGGGCAATGTAACCTATGGTGATCTTTAATACGAAGGTGAGTCTCCTGTAAAAATACTATAT
Source organism: Pagrus major (assembly GCF_040436345.1). Classification (NCBI taxonomy): domain Eukaryota; kingdom Metazoa; phylum Chordata; class Actinopteri; order Spariformes; family Sparidae; genus Pagrus; species Pagrus major. The sequence goes on from NC_133226.1 coordinate 20,057,861, forward strand.
CAGAGTTTAAACCTTTCAAATGTGTAAAAACCTTAGATCCCTTAACAGGATTACCCATACCTCTGATATTCCAATAAATCTGAGAGGTGTGCCTGACCCAGCAATGCTGGGATCTATATTAACAAAAATGCAACTGGTCATTGAGAGCTGAGGGGGGACAAAGGAGACAGCAGTGTTTCTCACAATAACTAAAAGTTGTTCACAATGGTGTAGCGTCTATGTCAAGTTTTGACATAGACGCTGGCTTCCTCCGCTGAAACAAAGTCCCCGAGAGTATCCTGGAGTTCCTTTTTAAAAATATCAGCAATGTCTTTCCTCAGCGAGGCCAACGACTCAAGCTTGAGGGCAGCGGTGTCAGGGTTAGCGTGCATCGAGGCGGCCTCTGCAGGAGCCGACAGCTCACACGAGGATGTGGTTGGGGTTTGTGGACCAGGCCTCAGTTGTGTCTGAATAGTATTGCGAGTTTTGAGTTCTTTCTAGACATGTTACGCAGTCCAACAAAAAGTACTGCGGAGTAAGACAAGACTAAATATGTGACCAAAAAGCGCAGATGAATTACAATTTTAATCAAAATCGGCAGGAGCTTCCAAACTCACGTCCTACTCCATTAAAGCTCAGCAGCGCCCCCCCTTGCAGGACTTGTTAAAGCACGAATGTGGTGCAAATTTCAAGGATGTCTTTTTTGGAGAGTTTCATGGTCGCCAAGGATCTCATAATCTCATAAACGAGCTCGGTGATGAAAGGTGTTGTAGCAATGTGGCTTTTCTGTAATATCACCCTAAATATAAAAGCTGTGAGGATGCAAGCAGGTGATGTTGAATATGCATGCCTCAGCAGGACCTTGCTAAAGCAAACCTGTTTGTTAGAGAAAAGCAAACAAACAGGAAAATCTTTGCACGATTCAGCCTTGCCAGTGAGCTAAATGTGCTCACAATCATGTGATACATGCACAAATTGAACATGCTCAAAGCAGTGTTTGCCTGACGTTCCTCTGGCCTTGAGACTTAAAGTTATTTAATTACTTTGGAAATTTTTATAGTTGCATTTGCGGTTGTGGTGCAGCGTGGCTCAGAATACTGGCACGTGTTAGTAAATAAATCATAGTGCAACTGACAGCCAATTTGTTGAGGCATGAAGGTTTGGCCTTGTGGTTTTCTCCAGGCTCTCGGTATGCTGCTCAAAGGCATCTTTTTATGTGAACAAAAAGATTCTGTGATCAACAGATCATCCCACAGCTGTCCTCACAGCTTAGGCCTTAACTCAGAGGACTGAGGAACTGACATCAAAGACAAGCTGACAAATATTCAGAAGAAAAAATGGGAAACAAACTCTACAGATTAATGTCAATACCCTGCAGTTGTTTGATTCATAGCTTCAGCCTGTGCGGCAGGCGATTTTTCTTGGCTGTATGGGAGCTGTGATGGAGAAATGCACCATTCTTCTCGGACTCTTTGTTTTCCTTCACTAAACATCATGTCTTATTTAGGCATGTGAAACAGGCTTTATCTTAATTTTGCATGACTAAACATCGCACACATTACTGGTAGGGCTGACCCAAATGCTTCAGAGCTTCTTCAGTGGTGATTGACCTCAAATCAGTATATGGAGGAGGAGATGTTGCATCTGCTGATGGTAAAAGAGGTGAAAGCCTGATAAAGAGAGCGAGAAATCAAGCTCCTCTAGGTAGTGTCTCAGGTAGTCTGAAAACCTGTGCACATTAACACTAGTGAAAGAGCATTTCTGCTCCAAATGCACAAATGTGGGCCCGTGAGCTCAACTTTTCAGACTTTAGAGGCTGGAACAGTTACTGACGTCTCACCCTCCTGTCCTTGTCTCTTACTAGACAAAAATGACAATAATAGCAAAGTGTATAGGTAAATTATGATTTATCAAGTTGGATAGCTTGAGTTGCCCCTCCATGTTGAAGCTTTGAGTATAATTCTCACTGAAGCTAAGAAGCCCCAAAAATGGTGTTTGGGTCAGCCCTAATTACTGGTGTGTCTTACTAAGGTGTGTGAGGTTGATTGTGAGTGACTTGTTAAAATGTATACAATCTGATATCGTCTTGTTAGTGTTGTTCCTGGAATATTGTAAAATAATGTTGCTTCACGACCATCATTGCACCTGACCAATCATGTTTTTGTACTGTCATAGCTTTGCAACTTGGGGAAAAAGACCGTGTGCAAAAATCTGCACATGGGATAAGTTATCCTTTCAAACGTGTTTTGTTGTAAAATGGTATATTTGAACCTAAACCATGTTTTCCTGAACCTAACCAAGATTTATTTGAACCTACAGTGTTTTCCTACCCTAAGTGTTTAATAACCCTAACCAAATGGCAACATAAAACTAAGCAGAGTACAGATGGAGTACAGAGTCCTGTACTCGGCAATGAAGCCATAACGGTTTGTTCGAAATGAGGGCTTTTTTTTATATCTCATAATCAGACATGATGGTCCTGGAACAACATTAATAATGATGTTCATGGAACAGCACCAACATGGCGATATCAGACAGACCATTAAAACACAGCCAATAATTTATTTTGAGTTCAGGATACTTCATTTGGTGGTTTCAAATGCTAACATACAGTTATATCATGTTTGAGCCTGTGAGACAGGCTGTATTGTGATTGTTTCAGCATTGACATATCCTACACAGCTACTGATTTGTTGTTTGTTTAATGATTTATTTTAAGCTTTTTATGAAACATATACCCGTAGTCAAAGATCTTAAGTGATTGTAACTACACAAGGTTTCCAGTTGTGTTTGCTGTACCTTATTTAAAGCTACAGGGTAACAAACGTTCATAAATCTCCCTGTCAGAGTTGATTTATTTGTCTTTATTAAGTTAAAACATATGCAAGCTTGCGCAGCACTAATCATACAAAATGATTGTAGATGACCAGTAAAACAAACAAGAATCAAGGTACTTTTTTAAAATCATGAGACTTTAGATGATTATTACCTCTGTGGCACCTTAAAGTGGATAACTCCTGCAGATGTGAGACAGGAGAGTCTTAATGCCACTCTTCAAAGGTTATGTGTTAATGTTGGTGACTCAAGTGCTCGGCTGTTTGTACGCTAGCTCTTCTATTTATCATGCTCAGTTTGCTCCAGGGAAAACTGAAAACTGGACATTTATCGGCGCTTTGTTTATCCAAATGAGGACAAACAGGAAATTACAGAGTGAAGGAAACAGGCTTTGACCGACCTACATGAGGGAAACTTTTATTCGTAGAGAGTGTATGCAGAATATGTGATTTCCACATCCACGGTCCAAATTAGTGCAACATGTCTGCTTGAAACACTTTTCTTGTTAAGACCTTGGATTTAATAGCATCATTTGGAGTAACCCTGCTATGTTTACCCCAGCCAGGCATCTCGCTGCTAATATGGCCTTATCTTTTACAAGCTGTATGCCCGGTTAATGATCACAAACATATTGTTCATGAGTTGTGTTTTTCATTCATGTGTTGTAAAATGTATGGTTTAATGTCTTTTCTTTCATACATATCAGTCATATGGTATGTGGTCTTATTGTTACCAGATGTTTCTTTTTGATTTTAGCCTTTTGAAAGAGATTGAAGGGAAGTTTGACTGTAATAATAATACAATTGCACCTTTGTTCACGGTGAATTTTGTTTCACTGAGGCCTTGGCTATATCCAAATGCCTTCTAGAGGTCATTAGAGAAGTGCTCCTGGAAGAGGAGCCTCAGTCTTGAATGTGTTGACTAGTAAACAGTTTTAAAGTTGAAAGCAAAGGTCGAAGAAAAAAAGAGCAGATGACTCCGGAGAAATGCAGTAATTTACATCAAATCTCAGCTTTTCCATCATGTGTAACATTTTTACTTAAATTTTGTTTTGAGTGGCATGTGCACCTTGATGTATTTGCTGTGGTTTAATTTTTGTGGTGCCAAGTAAGAGCAAAAACATGTTTATGGTACATTTTGCAGATAGTGACCTGTTGGATGCCAAACAATGACTGCAAATAGGCAGGTAGAATAAGTAATAGCACATTAAACTGCAAATACATACATCGTATACTGCAGTAGCTGGCCATAGATATAGGGACAACGTCACTCCAAAGTAAATCTGATATGGTAACACAGCTCATGGTGCAGTGCAGTTGACAGTGCTGCTGACACCTGAAATCTCCCTCCTGCAGTGCAGCACACAGTCAAATTAAGACTTTCAAACAAAGCCTGTCAGTGAGTGTATCAAGTGTGTTTTGGCCTTAACCTGGTGATTATGTTATTAGAGGTTGGACTAATCCAGTGATTCTCAAACTCTGTCTGGCATGCCCTCCTCCACATTCTTTATCAGTCATCAACAATAATAGGGGAAGAGGGGAATAAAAAAAGGATCCAAGTTGAATTTTTCTAGTGAATAAAAGATCAGCAGGAAACATCAGCAAACACTTGTTTGTTTTTCCTACATAAATCACATTCATTAAACTAATACTCTTTTCACACTAGACAAAAAACTCCACCCACTAACGTCTGGCTTTTGTCTTCAGTGGGAAAAGGTACAACTGACATTCATTCCCACGTCAGATGAATCTTCAGTAGTGGTGTGCTGATCGATTGGGAAATATCGGTACTACTATATCGATGTCGATTGATTTTTGGGGGACACCACAGAAAGTAACTACACTATCACCACAATCCAGTACAAATAATAGAAGGTTGATAGAAACTACTTCTCCTTCTGCTTGTTGTAGTCTTATCCAAAGGGGCCACTGACGAGGAGTAGATATTGATGATGGCTCGTGTGGAGCTTTGTCAGTTTTGAGAGTGTCAACAATGTTGTATGTAATGTGTGTGTGAGGACTTTGAGGTACTGTGGCAACACCACAAACCTTATTCAGTGTCTGAGATTAATCACAAGACAGTATGTGATGAGTATAGCAACGACAGTCTGAAGAAGAGAAGAAAACCCTTTGCTACAGGTACAGAGAGAGAGAGAGTACCTATTGGCAACGTTTCTCACTCATTCATGTCTGTTTAGGCTTCAGTTTGTGCGTTGATGTTCAAACAACAGGAGTTCCCCACTTTTTTAAAACTACGGCGATACCATCCTGGTTTTTATTTGGTATCAGAGGAAATCAGTTACACTGCACATCACTCTGCAGCAGTCGCAGGTATTTTGTCAGCTTAAGCAGTGATGGAAACACAACACCTGGATCGATGTGAAAATTGTCAACGTGATGTGCGTGAAGTTTGGTGGTGCCTAAATAGCTCTCTATCCGTCTTGTTCAAGCAGCACTCAAACATCCGTATTGAGCTTGAAAGAGAGATTGAAATAAAAGATATGAAAACGTAACCACAACATTGTCACTGGCCTCCGTGCTGCTTCATGATCCCTGTTTTATTGCGTTTTGTGACGCCAAACGTGACACATCAGAGAGAAAAAAAAAAGCCAAACTCAATCGCCTATTTTAAGTGGGTTTATCAGCACTTAAGCACAAAGCGCCTATGCTAATTTTGGTGTAAATATGGCATGGTCTAAGTTTGAGAACCACTGGATTACTCACAGTTAAAAACATTTTTATTTATATTTTCTAACCCTAAACTCATTGATGGTATAGTCTTTATTACTTTTGAACTTGAAGAGTGCCACATAAACCTTTCTCAGAGCTTCACTGGGAAATCATTCACACCTTGGATTGGCTTAAATTGCTCTGTACCTACTGATATACTTGTATAATTGGCCTTTCTCACTTTCAGCTTTATCATCAGCACGATGACACATGTGTAGTCAGCCAAATGTTTCTGGGTGTCACTTTCCTCAAATATTTCCACAAATATTTTTGGACAGGAATGGCCTTAGTTCCTGACCTCCAGAGCTGCGACAGTCACTTCCCTTTGAGTCACAAGATGAGCACATTTAACCTGCAGCCTCACTCCCTTTCCTGCATGTCAGCGTCAGAGTAGGTCTGAGATGAGGTCAGTCAGCTGTTTGCAGCACGGAAAAGAGAAGAAGTTTTGGTGACTCATAAAATTCCCCTGGGTTACGTAAAATTCTTGTGCCAGCACTTTAATTAGTATCATGTCAGGACATATAACCTCAATCAATGCATTTTAAAGCTTTGTTTCACTCTGTGCAATTTCACCCAAATAATTTTACTTTAAAATGTTGTGTTAAAGCACAAAATATCAATAAAAGGTCTTCTGTTTTTTATGTCATGCATGCCTTATTTAGCCTAGTTTGTGTGAGGAAACATGATTGATTGATTGATTGATTGATGCAGCTCCTGTCCCCAGAAAACAAGACAGGATTTCACAACTAAACAGAAACAACTCTTAAAAAACTAACACACTGTAAATGGAGGTGTGCTCACCCTCCAACTCGGGCATTGTGTGTAACAGTACACATCATTGTGCTGTTAGCATCTGTAATATTTCTGTATATTTCTGAGTGGTCACAACAACATTTCACTTGAACCCACAAATCGCATTATTAAAGAAAAAACTGCCATGGTTGCATCGACATCTAATCTCTACCTATGTATAAAAGGTTTTTTAAATACATGATTGTATTTACTGTGTAAGATTAGTCCATCTCTGTATTCTGATGCCTGTAGATCAGTTTATTGGTTTCCTTTTTTCAGGGGGTTCACATCCACCACATCCCGCAGCATGAGTTTATTGATTCTGAACTTGTGTGTATTACAGCCATACGGAAAGCCGCCCACTTGACCCCCTGACAGCAATCATTGTTGACTGAACTGTAAGCTGGATGGACAGACTTGTTTTAATCAGCACCGTCTGTATCACACTTGACAAGGCCTTTATTAATGAAATGTTGCCAAGTGGACTGAACACTGGCTTTTTAAGCGGGACGTCTGTAACTATGGACAGCTGAACGTTTGATTTCTAATGTTCAGACCCTACTTTTGTACCATTCTGACACATGATAATAAAATAAACACTTAACACTGAATCCTGTTGGAAAGTGTGTTAATTCCTCATCTGTCCTGAGCCCTAGACCCTTCTCTCTGCTGACATTTTACTGGTGGTCCCAGTAAGTCATTGTAATGACCCACTTAAAGCAACACTGTCTGGTAGCATCTGTGGCCCTAGGGGCGGTGTTCAACATCGTTGGCACTAGTCGACCCTTGTTGGCGGGTTTTTGGCAGTTTGTCCTCAACCTCTTCTCCAGTGCCATTTACCACTTTTTATCAGACATGTTCTCGATTAGAACTGGATGTCCTCTGTCCTGTTTGCAATTTAATCAATTACAGGAAATGCTGTTGAAACGTAAGCGAGGCAATTCAACAGTCAGCCTTCGTTGCAACTAAATGTTTGATGTGTCTGGGCCCTTTGACGACTTTAAAGTTACGTAGTGTTGCTTTAAGTATTTCAAGTTCTCTTGGGTATTTTAATCTATAACAGTGCATCGTATATTGTAAGTGCTACATCGTGGGCAACTGGACTCGTTTCAGTTTCTTGAAGACGTTTCACCTCTCATCCAAAATGATCACCCACCTACAATGCTGTACTGAGTTCCCTCCCCAGACAGTTTAACAACCATTCACACCTGGACTCACCTAGCCCTAACAACCCACGTGAAGGCCGGGTGGGTCCATGACTCACAAGTGGCCCTAAAGAAACTGTGAGGGCACTCCCACACAGGGATTAAAGCCTGCACCTCCCTTCCAGTTAGTTAGAACTGAAGAAGCCTCTTGGATGAGAGGGGAAACTTCTTCAAGAAACTGAAACATGTACAAAATTGCACTTAGAATTACCATGACCAGGATGCCCTTCATCAACAGTGCATCACATGTATTTAGTTTTGTTTGTAACATCTTCATCTATAAAGTAACTAAAGCTGAAAAACAAATTAAAAGTAAAAGTATCTCAGATTTGTTCTTGAATAAAAATCTTGAGTTAATGCAGGAGAGAGCGAGGGCTCTTGTCATAGGGAGAAGTTGTCACACTGAGTTGGTTGTCTTGACTATTTGTATATTTGTTGTTGTTTTTTACTTTTACCTTTCATGCACTGACTCAGATAAAATGTGACAAATGAGTGAAAGTAAAAAGTGTGACGACAGGCCCCACTCTCCCCTACTTGGTGACAGTCCACCAGCACAACCCAGCGTGTCCACTGCAGGCCGCCGTAGTTCATTTGTGTTTGTATCTGTGTTACATCAACAGTGACATCTACAGGTCACCCTGCGCTACTGCAGCTCCGCCTTTGTGTCGCAACGAAGGAGTTAAAGTCCAAAATCCTATTAGCTTACGGCCTCTGTGTATGGTTACAATGGGGGTTATACTTTAATTGATCTCGACACGTCACGTGATCGCAAATCAGTGGCCGCAGGTTGGAGTTTTCAGCCTACATATCTGTCCCATGAGCTGCACGCCTCCGGAGAAGACCGCAGACATGGATTTCATGACGGATCGGGATGTACAGAAGGTGAGCTTTACATCACAATCGACACTAAGGTACAGTTCGCTGCACTTTATGATGAAACAGTCAAATCTAAGACGTCTGCAGCTCTCTGGAGACTCATTTTCGCCTCCTCTATCATCTTCTTGCATGATTGTACTGTTTATTTCATGCATGATAGTATATGTGCACATTTCAGGCTCATTACATAACATGCTGAAGCTACAAGTGGGCTGTTGAAGGAGCTCTGTGCGATCACATGCTGTGGAAAACACCATTTATACGACTAAATGCTCATTTCTTTGCACTGAGACTCTGAAGGGCCCTATCTCTCCTGTTAGTGTGGATATCAGTGATGGAGTGTAAATAAGTATATTTGCTCAAGTACCATTTTTGAGGTGCTTTTGAATTTCTGCCACTTTATACTTCCAGTCCACTACATTTTGTAGAAAAAAAAAGTACTGTATTCTCTCTAATACTTTTATTTTATCGCAAATGTTGTAATTAATTTATTTGATCTGCACTCTGATTAAAAAACACTGATTCAGATGATCAGAAAAATGATGGATATTATATCTGATCTAGTTTACAGTATATACATGTGCTAATCGTTTGATTGACTTTTACTTTTACAAAAGTAATATTTTAACATGATATCTTCACTTTTACATGTTTGCAAGCACAACCAGACCAATATACTGAGACTGAGTTTGTTCATGGAGCAGCTTTCCAGAGCAGAAGTTAGACAATATTTCATAATCAGAAGAATAATAATGTTTAATAACCAATCAATAGTTTGGTTCATTTACAAGCTAAAAAGCCAAATACTCACCTGTTTCTGCTTTACAGCTGAGAAGATTCACTGCACTTATTGTTTTATATGATAGTAAATTAAATACCTCTGAGGTTTGGACTAATAATAATAATAATAATAATGATAATAATGACAATATTCATAAACTTTATTTATATATAAACCAACCAACCAATCAAACTTTATTGATATGGCGAGAATTGAGTTGTGATTGAAAAAATATGGTATGAAAACAGGTTCAGAGACTAATGCACACCAATTGCGATAAAAGGAGTAGTTAAAATAATAAAAGATAAAGAATAAAAGATAAAAACGAGCAATACAAATAATGATAAACATTAAAATAGTAAAATATTGCACGTAAAATTTGACTAAAAACAAGGTTACAACGTGCTTCACAGAAAAGGAACAGCTAAAAACAACACACAAAGAGCAACAGTTTAAAAAGAAGCTCGGATGAAATAAAATTGCGTGAGAGTAAAATGATAAAACCCAGTAACTTATATAAGAATTCATACTTTAAACAATAAAAGCATTTTATTTAAAGCAGCACCTTTGGTTTTGGAAAGTGTGATCAGCATTTTATTTTTTTTTTTACTATTTCCTTACAGTACATAGATAAAACATTTCATCAATTTATTGTGTAAATAACTAAAATCTATGAATCTATAATGTAAATGTTAGTTTTCAGTCCTAGTCTGAATAGGCAGGGCGCAACCAGGACAAATAACTTTGGCCTTTTCTGTGATCCTTTACCGCTTAATCATGTGTTTCAATCAAGAATACATTTAATGTGTAAGTGCAGTACGTTTGACCCTTTACAAGACCTAAATCTGAGACAACAAAGGACCCCTTTTCTACTTGACTTGCATCTTTGTGTTAAAGTGGAAACAGTCATGGGAGATCAGCTCGTCCCAGCTTAATTGAAACTACATGATTTACCCTGAGTGATGCCAAATAATCTACATTGAGTGTGTGTAAATGCTTCACATCTGACCCTGAATTTGACTTAAATCTGATGAACATTTTTGTGCATAAAGGTCGAAATATTCATGAAATAAAACAAAACATCTTGACTGTGAAACCGACCCAGCAGCACTTTCCTCTCTCCTCACAGTACATGGAGGATGGATATGTGGTTCTGGACGGGCTGCTGACCGCTCAGGAGTGTGATGAGCTGAGGCAGAGGATGACGGAGATAGTGGACCAGATGGACGTCCCAGAGTACTGCCGCACCACCTTTTCCACCTATCACGACGAGCAGCTCAAAACACAGGTGACCCAACGCGCTATAACACTGTGAGATGAGTCTTTAACAGTGTCAGTGACTCGGTTTCATGTCATGACATTTCTCTTACATGCTTTCCATCGTGTTGCTCTTAAAGATGCAGGTAAGGTTCCCACTTACGTGCACTAACTGCATCATGTTCATGATCTCGTGTAGTCTGTAGGTCCATTACCCCTCAGCGATTCACAGTGTTTACCTCGACCCTAACTGCCCTTCCTTTCAGGCTAATAGCAAACTCTTATGTCAACATGGTCTGATCAGTGTCAGCAGGGTGAACATTACCGTTCAAAAGTTTGAAATCACCTCTTATATGAATGTTTTTCTTCTTTGCTTTGATTAAAACAACATAATTCAGGCACACAATGTATTATTTATTTTACATTTTAAATAGTTTTGGCCCCAAAACTCAAAGTGTGAAAAACCAATAAAAAGATAAAGAGTCGTCTTCTCAGCCACCTGACTGCACAGAATCAAGCTTTTGTGTCAGGTGATTCCAAACTTTTGAACGCTAGTGTTGCTCTCTGTGATGCAATGATTCCCTGCTGGATCAGGTGACTGATGTCAACCTTTTGACCTGCAGGGAAATGCTGACTACTTCATCACCAGTGGAGATAAGATCCGCTTTTTCTTTGAGAAAGGAGTGTTTGACGACAAAGGTGAGAGATTCAGTCTTGCCTGTCCATTGTATTTATATGGTTAAATTTCCAAATTAGATAGTTAAAGCATTTCTTGTCTTGCAGGGGAGTTCATTGTACCAAGACAGCGTTCACTCAATAAAGTCGGACATGGTAAGGTTTAGAATAATTTCTCCTCAGCCCCATGTACAGAGTCCATAACTAATCCCAGTTGTTCTCTTTTAGCACTGCATGCCTATGAACCATTGTACAAAAAGGTTACACATTCACCCAGAATTCAGGTGAGTGAGCTGTTGAACAGCATCAGAGGATGATGTACTACAGTTATACAATAACCAACACTCACATAAGGGTTGTTTTCACAGGGCATAGCGAAGAAGCTGGGGCTTGTGAGTCCTGTGATACTGCAGAGCATGTTCATTTTTAAGGTAAAGCACTGAAGTCTATCTATGAAATAACCTGTAGTGTCAGCTATATGAGTAGTCTGTGTGAGATATCATTTTTCTTTTCTCTCTCCTCCAGCAACCAGGGATTGGTGGAGAAGGTAAGAAAACAAATATATATAAATATATTAAAAAGAAATTCAAAAACACAAAAAAATCCACTTGAAAAATGTATGCAGTAAACTTTCTTTTCATGAAATAGCCTTGTCACAGATTTTTGTCTTTGTGTTTAGTGACACCGCATCAAGACGCCACGTTTCTGTACACGGAGCCCCTGGGCAGAGTTATGGGGCTGTGGATCGCCCTGGAAGATGCCACTGTTAACAATGGCTGCCTGTGGTTTATCCCGGGCACACACAACAGTAAGCTCACCATATAACTAACCTTGTACTGTTGCCTTGCTCCATTAGTACTAAGCGACTGTCAACAATAATAATAATAATAATAATAATAATAATAATAATAATAATAACAACAATCCAGCCACTATTTTGTCACTCCCAAGGCGGCATTTCTCGGCGTATGGTGCGCACCCCACCGGGCACCTTTCCCCTGACAGACTTCATCGGCCGAGAGCAGACCTATGATGACGAGAAGTTCATCTCTGCACCTGTTAAAAAAGGTAATTCACCTGTGTCATAGGTCTAGTCCACACGTAGCTTACATGGTGTTTTTAAAATAGGTTTAAATAATAGGTTAAAATGACAATGATCACCTTTTCAGAAATATTCTCCGTCCATACTCACACGCCTAAAAACTCAAATCACAAGTACACAACTCAACAAAATATTCAGCAAATTTCCAGTAATATTCAGACATTTTAATGAGGAGATTTTACATATTACATCTTTAATGAATCGACAGAAATTTGATCTACAACCATTTTGACAATAGATTAAATAATGAAGGAATTCATCTGGCAAAAATGCCAAAACTTTGCTTTTTGTAGCTCGTAACATTTGAGGATTTGTTAGATTTCACAGTATATTGATTGTAAGTTGAATATTGTCGGGTTTTTGACAGTTGATCAGACAAAACAAGCCATTTGAAGATGCCATCTTGGGCTCTTGGAAATGATGACTCTATCACTATATCTGACATTTTACTGTATATACTAAACGATTTACTGTACATCGTAAGTATTGTGTAGCACCAAAAAAAAAAGCTGTGAAAGTTGGTCCACTGTTGTACATTTCCAACCCGTCCATCAACCTCTCTGCTCAGGTGGTGTAGTCCTGATCCACGGGGAGGTGGTGCATCGCAGTGCTGAAAACACCTCCGAAGAATCTCGCCATGTCTACACCTTCCACGTCATGGAGTCCCAGGACACCCGCTGGAGCCCAGACAACTGGTGAGACTTTAAGAGTTATTTTTCATGTAAATGAGGTGTTTCCAGGAGATGGTGGTCACAATCAGCACATAGAAGGATAAATGAAAAGTTCAAGTGACACTTAAAAAAAAAAAGAAAAAACAGATTGGAAAGCTGAAAAAGCAATATAAAATAAATTTGCTTAATCCAGCACACTGTTTGCTGCTACAGTTGTGGGATTATAGTTAATTCTAAAACAATAACAGTAGCACAAGGAGTACAACCAAAGTAGTACAAGTAGAGAAGAGTCATTAAACTGACTCCGTAATGTCTGTTATAATGCAGGACGTATCTACAAAGTTAGCTAATGTTAGGCTACAGCTGTGCAGCCTGTGTTGAACTGATTATGGGTGTGTTTTATTGCGTATTAACTCGACTTTTAATTTGTAAGAGGAAGTTTTTGTCAAGTCTTCTTTTATAAGTGACATTGTCTCACTAAGACTCACAGCTGTTTCCATTTCTTTGGTCCTGAAGGTTGCAGCCCACCGAAGAGCTCCCTTTCCCGCCTCTCTACACGAAATGAAGGAGGTATTGAGCATTTTTCGCTGCAGTTTCTGGACAGACACGCAACAATTTCTTTCTTGAAGAAGGACCAACATGTATGAACTGTTTCAACAATTTCTCATGGTGTGTTTTGTACCCTAAAAAACACCTTAATGATGACCAACTCACATTTTTGATGAAAGTTTTTAAAATGAGAATTTTTAATAGACCTGAAAAAAAATAATTTGAATAAAGATTTTTAAACTTTTTGATGGAGACTCCACAATGCAACTTGATCTTTAGATATACTTTTATTCAGCAGCTCCTCTTCAACATCGTCACCAACCGGCATTATTATTGTTCAAGATCATTGTTATGACTCTGTGTCAAAATGAGATGGCAGATTCCTATTTCTTTTTTTCTACAGACAACAGTGAGCATTTCTGTTTTCAAGTACTTTCATTGTAAGACGTATTTTGAACGAAAAACAACAAAATTGGGAACAAATTATTATCACAACTTTCAAACCTCTCATGTCAACTTTAACTCAAGCTGATAAATCAAAGGGTTAGTAATGTTCATGTCATCAGTCAGTCGCACTTCTCAAACATCAAGTGAGAATTCAACAAATTGGACAAAAACAGGAGGCATATCAACGTTATCTTCCTTCTCTGATGCACTCAACATGCAATATTACATTTTTTTTAATAAATGTAAGGATGATGGCAAAAACAACATACTAGTAGGATCATGCTAATAAATTGTTACAACATAAAAACACCAAAGAACTTTTACAGATGAACATAAAGAAAAGGTTGTTCATTAACTCATGCCGAAAACAAGTTTCAGGTTATAAACTGTAGCATCCTCATCTAAGAATGATGAGATGAAACCTGATGACATTTGAGGATAATTCTATAAAGCATATATTCAATAAATTGTGGCACAAAATGTTCAAAAGAAAGGGCCTTATGTTCATCGTTTTGGCCCAAAGCATATCTACAGACTCCAAAACTTTGCAGGGCTTGTAGGCTCAGTATCACAAGGAAATGTATATATTAAGTCTATCTTTAACGGGTCCCATCGAACCTCAGAAATATTAAGCAAAATCAGTTTACCAAACAAAAATATACTGTAGTATACCTGTGTACATGTTACAGTACTGAGTTTCACATTATTGTCATGCAGGAGCATAGTGAGTTTTTGCCATATTGAAGTAAAAATCAGCCCTTATAAAGAAGAGTCGAGAGGGGCTGCTCATGCTTTCATCTACAGCATCTACAACAGTAGGTAATGTGTGATAGAAAATATACTTCTTAAGGCAAATATTTTCAGCAGTAAGTACTTCATATTGCCATCGGGGAGGCAAAATAATCTAATAACAAAAACGTTGGTTAAGAAAAAGACATCAATAAGCTAACTTTAAATAATGTTCTTCAAAGGCAATACAAAGGCATGTATCAATTTGGGAAAAGACAGGAAAACCTCATTGATTTGTCGTTTAGCAGCGTATATACGTCTGTTAGTGTTTTAAAAGGACATTTTTCCGCTTTGCTGATACTATCTCCTGTTGCATAATTCAGGAGTGGTTGGTGTCATAGTCGAGTACCTCGCCGCCAGGACAGTGACGCAAAAGAAACCACACACCACCGCGGCACTGCAGACATGACTCAAAGAATATTTTGCAACTCGTCACCATCTCATTTCTCAAAGCAACTGATACTGAAACGACCTGTGATCTGAAGGCGACAGACTCTAATGTCATGCTATCATCACGTCTGCTGCCACATTGGTTTGTTGACATTAACGTCAATTAACTCGTCGATTAAGCTTTTATCTTTTTCTTTCTTGTGCTAGTAAAAGTGACTCCCCGTTTTGATGAAATCGACTGATTCCTAAAAAGGGACTTCTAGAACTTCTACTATATTTTTTAATACATTTGTTTTTGCCAAATTCAACTCTTTCTCCCCTCAGAAAGAGCTTAGTCCAGTAATAGGGATTTGTTTTTGTTGCCATCTGTCCAGTCAAAGCAACAGCAGGATGAAGAGGTAGAGTGGGAGGAGGAGGTTGTCTATTTGGGAGGTGTAGGCTTCCAGCATGGCCACCAGAGTGATGGAACCAACAATCCATGAGTAGGTGGAGTTCAGATTGATGCTTCCATCAAAGATGAGAAACATGGCGACGGCGATGATCTGTGCGAACACAGATGTTGCCGTCCCCTCCATGGTTTTCTTCGTGCCGGGCCAGCGGATTTCCCCCATGGTGCTGCCGAACACAGACGCCACAGTGTCTCCGACCCCAACAGCCAGCACACCTGCATATGGCACCAGGCCGCCTGCACCGGGAAGTATCCCCTTAGGGGCGCAGGGACTGGGGAACAGCCATATGGGCAGAGACATGCCCAGCAGCAGGTAGACATGGGTCAGGATGAGAGGCCCAGAGTCCCGCTCATCCAGGAACAAGGTGAGCACCTGCCTGAGCAGTTGACCCAGCGGCTTGATCCGAAAGTATCGCGAGTACTCCAGGAACAAGAAAACCGCCAAACAACCCACAGATGCAACGTGAAGCAGCTGCCGGTCGTATATCAGCCCCGGAACGTATGTGGCCACTACGATCAGATGGAAGTACTTCCTGACAACAGTCGAGGCCTGGTGCTTCTTGGACCCTGACTGGCGCTGGTAGTTCTGGTGTAACACAACACAAGTGGCCACGACAGCCAGGAACACCCAGTACCCCAGCAGACAGAGTCTCCTGTCATTTAACGTGACAAAGTCCAGCAGCCACATGATGGGGTGCCGGCCGATGAACAATGAGAGCCACGGCATGAGGATTCCCAGGCCCAGAACTGCTGTCATCATGTGAAAGAAGAGTGATGACACCCAAGTCTCCGACTCCATGAAGCAGAAGAGCAGGGCGAAGAAAACGCCCAGCAGCAGCGACCCCACCACTACAACTGGTAGGAAATAGTTCACTGGATCACCTTTGACCTCTGCCAGGTTCAGGGAGCGCTTGATGAGCTGGTTGACGATGAAACTGATTCCACCGACAATGAGGAGTGCCTCTCCAGGTGTGAAGCAGCGTGGCAGCAGGTAAAGCACAATCAGGCTGAGATAAACGAAGATCAACAGCACCTCTAAGACCTCAATGACCTCAGACACCGTCAGCGTCTGTTTGGTCGTGTAGAGAATCGCGCTGCCAGCCATGCCTGCGATCACGCAAGTGTTGGTGGGTACGGGCCTCGTGATGCCCAGAGCAATCAGGGAGAGAAACAGAGCCAGCATCATGCCTGTGATGGTGACCACCATGAAGAAGCGCTCAAAGTAGACATTCCCTGAGGCATAGCACTTTTCTCTCAGCGCCAGGCCCAGCAAAGGCATCACCATGGAGGCCGGGACGATGCCGCTGTTTGCTGCGGGACGGAACTGGAACACGGCGCCCCCCGACCTGAGCAGACGGTCCCATTTGTGCTGTACGTAGAAAGCCTGGATGAAGAGGGCAATGCTGCACCAGGAGTGCTGGTTCCACAGGGCCATGTGGACACACAGCACCACAGCCAAAACTACAGAGGACTCCACGTACACTGGATTGATCTGCATGACTGCAGGGTGGAAGCTCACAGGGAGGGAGGAGGGTTTGATCTGAACAGATGGTCTGCAACAAAGAAGGCCTTCTTCTGTCAGTTCCTCTCTCTGGCACACTTCATCATTTGGCAGGTATTTTTCTCTTGCTAAGGATATCTAGAAAAAAAAAGAGGGGAAATTAAATCAGTGAGGTTACCATTCAAAAACATCACAAAATACCATAATGAGCTGAGTTGTTGTGAGACCGGGTGCACTGAGTTCATGAGTCATCTTAGCTAATATTAACAGAGAACCTTGCGCATGCTTTATCTGCTTTCTGTCGTGAACTATGGCCACACTGAACATTCACCCAGCCTGTGTGAAATCCACACAGCTCTCTAAGCACGTGAATGAGACCCCAGGAGAAATTCATGCCCTTTCTACATCAGCTGCAACCTTTTGTTCCTGTGGGGGTTAGAAGATGGTATTGTCTTCTAGTGAGCTTAATCGGCTGTGGAGGTTTACACATGGCCATCAACATCTGACGAACATGGCGAAAAGGAGTCATCTCTCACATCCGTGCTAATACAGCCGAGCGGGGCCAGCTCTGCAAGCCAAGGATGCTGCAACCTCGGACAGCATCAAGCTAACGACAGAAATACAGCTGACTCCACCGAGTTAGCATAACGCCACAGGAGCAAACTGCTGGCAGAATGGAAATGAAACCCAGGTTGACAAAGACATGCGTACGTACCACATTAGTGCAGTGTTATCTGGACGAAGGTGTGCTGTGATATGAATCGGTGCCGTCCTTTTTTTGACAGATTCCTTTCCTTTGTCAGCTGTCCCGTTGCTCACACCCAGTAGGAAGGGGCCATATTTGACAGCTGTATCACGTGGTACAACCCTAAAAAAATGTCTCTTAAAGGCGTGGTTTTGGTTTGTTTTTAATTTATTTTTAAAAATATTATGCTTAAATATTTATTTTGTGACGTTAAGAAAGCGCATATTGAATATGTAACTTTAAAAACAAAGGTAGCTACGCCCTTATTTACATTGTAGCAAGTTCAATATTAAACATGAATCGACCATTTTAGCATAGCATAAACGAAAATATAATCATGCCAGGTTATAGATGTGAAGTAAAAGGCATACGTTACGCTTAATTATGCGTGAATTTTTGTTTATAAGACGGATTTGGAAGAATTTAGTGACTGGATTTAGAAATAAAGCTATAATTACTTCACTCCACAAGATGGCGGTCGCTTTATGAAAAAGAAGACGGCGGCGGCGAAGAAGAAGAAGAACGGGCCTATGACGGTAATGACGACGCAGCGCAACAACCAATCACAAGGCAGGAACGAAGATGGCGGAATCGGAGATGAGCGTCAGGTAGGCAGATAGCAACAAACTTTAGTTAACGTCCACCTCATTTAAATAGTTTTTAAAAGTATTCATCAGTGAGTAGACATTTCTACAAAGCGTGGCTGTTTATCGAGTTCGTATTTAGTCTGATCTGCAGTAACGTTTATGTTTGACAGTGTGTCTTTTGAGCTGTTAGCACCACGCTAACCTAGCTTAGCAGCTGCTAACAGTTGAACATTTGAATGGCTTCACAGGAACGCGGTGTGTCAGCCGCATGTCAACAACAGCATGATGACTTCTGAAATATGCATCTGGCTAATAAAATAATATAAGTGCGTACGTTTCTCGTTAAAATGCCTATATGCCACGCTTGGTCGCTTAAAATAATACAATAGTTGGTTGTGACAAAGTAGCAGAGGCTAACGCTAGTGTTTGGGCACAGATAGGACAATGACTTAGTACATTAGCTCAGATTATTTGAATGGAAAATATTACCTATGACCTCTGCACAGTTTGAAAACACACCCACTAGCTGCCACTGAAACTATCCAGTCTTCAACTTGTTAATACATCGTATAATGCGTATTTTTCAGTCAGTTAATATGAACAGACAAGTAATCTATTGTGGAAATTGATGGAGGTATAATATGAAAGGAGAGCATTTGAAAATGCATCCTATGAGCTTTACAATGAATGAGCTATAAAGAGCACAGCAACACAACAGACACAGCCAGCCTTATTAAGGGCTTCAACACGTGTTATATTCATTATATTTTTCCAATAGCTTTGAGATGTAGTGACACAAATAGTCCACCGACTCTCTGTATAAGTGTTTACAAAAATTGTTTCACAGCTGATGTATGGAAAAATACTTTATTATACATGTGCATTTTAATGTCATGACATATGGCTGTTGGTTACATTTTGTTTAAGCTGTTTATAGGTATTACTACTAGTCAGAAATGTTTCTCCTTCCAGATTTTCAGACTGGTGGTACTGGAGTGCCCAATGTTTTCATTTAGGTGCACCCAATAATGCACTGGTCTCACCAGTGTGACCAGTGAAAATGTTAAGTTGCACTTGACAGATTTTTGGCCGCATATTCGACCAAGATAGTTGCACCCTGGAGCCCGGCCCCGGCTTATCCAGCTAAATATTTGACAGATCAAAATACTTTAACAGAGAGATCAAAAGAATAGCTACCATAGTGTAAATGGTATGAAAAATGAGGGTTGACACATGTATATCATCTCAGTGTATGTTGACTTATTGCCCACCCTAATCTGCCTAAAACCTGTTAGCTGAAATTGTACCTTCACATCCGGATTAACTGACTACTGACTGCTTCTTCCCCGTGTTTTATACATTAATATATATGATCACATTTCTAAAATTCCCCTGTTTGTCTCTTAGAAGCTGTCGAGAATTATGGACCATACTGCTAGGAAGATCTGCATTGCGAGAACCGGTATGTCTTCTTGCCACATTTTTTTTTTTTTTGATTTACCATTACTTACAAGAGTGTGTAGCTGACACAACATTTTGAAGTTTGAATCAGAGTTTGAGTTAGGATGGTTTTGACTGGATTAAAAAAATCATCATCTTTTTTTCTGACTGAGTTTGGTTGTACCAAAATCACGGAAATGTATTTGTTGTCCGCTGACAGTCTAGGTATTTAGACAGTGTCACACTAGCCCAAATGACATAATGATTTTCTTTCTTCGTATTATGCAACTTTTGATGGGCACAGGCACAGATAGAGGCAGAACTTGACAGACACTGGGACAGACTGCATCAAGGACTCAATTACTACAAGCCACCCAGGTATGTCACAGTTTGATCCTAACATCAAATGCACTGTTATTCATTACAACCAAAAGAGTAAATGTCAGAATCACTTGTTCTAGCTCATCCTCTGCTGGGAAAGTGAAGGACAACAAGGATGTTGCACAGCCATTGAAGGATTTTGGTCTGAGGATCAGTAAACTATTGGTAAGCGTTAGACTTGAATTCATGGGTTCATTTGGTGTTGCATTTCATGATTTGATCATAAGTTAATGCTTTAATAATCTTACAGGGTCTTGATGAGCAGCAGAGTGTGCAGCTGTTACAGTGCTACCTACAGGAGGACTACAGAGGAACCCGTGATTCGTTAAAGGTGTCTGTTCTCACTTAGTTTTTTTTCATAGCTGTGATGAAATTTGTGTCTGAAATCTTGGTGCACTTTTGCAGCACACAAAAAAGCTACTGCCATGTGCAGCTTTTACAGAAAAATGATAGTATTGAGAAATGTTTTAATGTTTTTTATTGTAGTGACTTTGATTAAGGTCACCTTTTTGCATGAGGATCAAAAGACTCCAAGATTGTTAGAAAGTGTTGTTAAAGATATTCAGCTGGTGACTAACGGAGTCTTTCATACAGGTTGTTCTCAAGGATGAGCGACAAAGCCAGGCATTGCTGCTGAAGGTAAGTACAGCGATCAGCAGTCGTTTACACTGGCTGAATAGTTACACTTGATTCAGCTCAGTTACATTTCAATATTTAATCCAAAAAGTATGACCTACTGTGTGTGTGTGTATTCACAGATTGCTGACTATTACTACGATGAGCGTATGTGTCTGCTCAGATGTGTCCTGCTCTTGCTGACATACTTTCAGGATGAACGACATCCCTACAGGGTGAGAAGCAGCTGGATTTGGGTCACATCAGAAAATTAAAAGAACACTGTTTGCGTATTTCTCACTGAAAATACATCTAGTTTTTCTTACTTCTGTAACATAACTGAGTGTGTGTGTTTTTGTCCAGGCTGAGTACAGTAACTGTGTAAATAAACTGGAGAAGGACCTGGTGAGCAACTACCAGTCACAGTTTGAGAAGCTCTTCAAAGCAGAAGCACCAACATGGGAAACTCATGGAAACCTCATGGTGATAATTTGATTTGCTTCACATTTGGTCATTACGATCTACAATTACCTCAATCATACATAAATATTACTCACATTTGTTCTGTTTGACTTGAAGTTCAGAACCGACAGTGATATTTGTCAAAGGATGTAAAATTATATTATATTTTATTTTAATTTTTTTTATAGACGGAGAGGCAGGTGTCACTATGGTTCCTCCAGTGTCTGAGAGAACAGTCGCTGCTGCTGGAGATCATCTTTCTGTATTACGCCTACTTTGAGATGAGCCCATCCGACCTGCTCAGCTTCACCAAAATGTTCAAAGAACAAGGCTTTGGTTTGCGGCAGACCAACAGACACTTAGTAGACAAGAGCATGGACGCATTGGTTGACCGCATCGGGTAAGAGCACCTCCATAGTGTTAAAACGATATATCTTCCTCCGGGAAGTGTAAATAAAATGTCTGCATCACTGTCTACATAATTACAAATCTGTGAGATAATCTGAAAAGCTGAATATTGGGGGGGGCCTCCATGGATCTGACTTTTTCCAGCACATCCCACAGATGCTTGATCTGAGTGGGATCTGGGGAATTTGTAGTATTGTAATATCAAGTACATTCTTTAATATTTCATTCCTTGTATAGTATTTCATGTCTTGTATGTTTCTCTGGCCTGCAGATATTTGAGCTCTCTCATCCTGGTTGAGGGAATGGACATAGACTTCCTGCACAAGTGTGCCCTGGAAGACCGTACGGAACAACATCAGTTCTCCAGTGCTCCTGATGTCATCAAGGTTCGACCAGAGTCTGTGCATACGATGTAATGCAACTGTAGCGCAATAATACTGAAAAAAAATCCAAACAATGAGCTAAATTTGGCCCAAAGCTTTTCAGGAAAAACTCAAAAGAAAGAGTGGCCCTTTTTAAATGACTAAATGTTTATTAATGACCTCATCCAATCCCTAGTTTAACGTTCATTCATCCAAATTACAGAAAATTATTTCTGAAACCGTATTTCCTCTGTTTCTTTCAGGAGATGGATCAGCTGCTGCTGACATTTGGTGATATCCCTCATCACGGGCCTGTGCTGCTGGCCTGGGTCCTGTTGAGACACACTCTGCGACCAGACGAGACCAGCCCCGTGATCAGGAGGATAGGCAACACCGCCCTGCAGCTGGGGGTGTTCAAGTACATTTCTACTATGCTGAAAGGTCTCGGAGTCTCAGGGAATAATGTAAGAGAACACAGGCACACACAGACAAAACCGTGCCTTTAATGTATACTGTCTTGTCTCAGCTACTACATTAAAACCGTGTCACAGTTTTGCCTCTCCACTGCTACCATTCCTTAAACTGCTTAAATGTCTGGGTAGAACTACATCAAGTGAAGGAAGTCCATTCACAAGGTCTTAATCCACACTTGAATCAAAGGCCAAACAGCCATGGATTTTGTTGTCAGGATTCAGCGTGCTTCTGGTTTTCTTTACCAGGTAGTTAAATTTAATCACATGGGGCCTCAGACATAAACTAGTCTCTAATGAGAGGGCTAGAATGAAAACCACCTGTCAGTAGGAAAACATGCTGCACAGGATTAGTTTATAGTCAGAATCTGAGCTAAATCAATTCTGGTTGCATAATCATGTCCCTCAAGCTGTGGTTTATATCTGCAGCGCAGCCAGACATTTAAGTGAAGACGATGCAGTGAGAAGATATACATCTTCACTGACAATCGGAATGCCTTTATTGTCATTCTAACTCTAAAAACCCTCACATTTTTTCTGATAAGATATGTGACACAGCATCACAAACAGTAGCCACCCGTGTCTCTGCTCAGATATGTGTTTGTATTGTTATACTACATTACGTAATACCACTCTTTGACTCTTTTCCTCCAGTGCACAGCAAGCACAGCAAAGATGTGTATCTACGGTCTCCTCTCATTTGTCATCACTTCTTTTGAAGAGGAAAGCCTACAGGTATACATCCAGATTTCACATGTTTTTATATATGTATATGTTATGTTTATTGTTCCTCAGTCACATCCATATTTGTAACCGATGTTAACAACTTCATTTGTCATAATGCATGTGACAGACTGACGGTGTGGCGACACAGTGCTCCCATCTGATAGATGCTGCCTGTGAGGTCCTCTCTGCTCCCAATCTGGCTGAAGTCTTTTGGGAAATGGTGAGAAAAAAACAAAAATGCGAAGGTTCATCAGAGATAACTTTGGATAAAAACAAAAAAAATGTTGATAGTCTTTACTTTTTGTCGATTTTTTTTAAAATCCAGAAACCGAACATGGGATTGGGAATGATCTTGGACAGTGCAGTCGGGATGTTTCCTCATAAGATTGGACCACTGTTACAGCTTCTAACTGCACTTCTGTCAAACAAGTCGACCGTTAAAAAGGTAGATTACACACATGCATAGACATAAATATTATATATGCTCTTCTTTGCCTAATGTAATTGGTTTAAATTTTTTTTTTTTTTATCTGGCAGGTGTACAACTTTTTGGATAAGATGTCCTTCTATACCCAAGTTTACAAGCATAAACCAAATGATATCATCTCCAAGGATGATGAGACACTTTGGAGGAGACAGACACCAAAACTCCTCTACCCTCTTGGTTAGTTTGTTTGGTTGTAACACTGAGATTTTAATGCGGGTAAAGATTTAGTGTTCCCAAAAATGTCTGGTGATATTAGGCATAATTATAGAAGATTTAAGATTTTTCATGAAGTACCTCCACTCTAACATTTCATCTCAATCATCAGGCACAGGGCAGACTAACCTCTGGATGCCACAGGGAGTGTTGGGCCAGGTGATGATTGGAGGCGAGCAAGGCTACGTGGTTCGGTGGGAGCACTCCTACAGCTCCTGGACTCTCTTCACCTGTGAGGTGGAGATGCTGCTCCACGTGGTTTCAACTGCAGGTACGCAACTGGTTGTACATTCATTCTTACAAGCAGATGGTTAAATCCTTTAAATGTGTTCATATTTAAGAATTGGCCATCTGTCAAATTCATACTCAATCCAAATGGAGCAGCATAGCACCTCAGTAACTGCTAACTGTTATTGCTGAAGGAATCCCAGAAATGTTTAAAAAATGTATATCTGTCAGGGCTGCAGAATTTGTAATTAAGATACTTTAACTGAAACATAATTTAAGATAAGATATATTTACCTTATCTAGCAAATGTTTTTCATTATGTCATCTGATTTGAATTTTTTTCAGCCAAGTTTATTTCTGTTTTTTTGCTTTTCTTTCTTCCAGATGTTTTAGCTCACTGTGCACGTGTGAAGCCCATCCTTGATCTGGTCCATAAGATCATCAGCACAGACTGGACTGTGTCAGATTGTCTGTTGCCCCTCACTTCACGCATCTACATGTTACTGCAGAGGTAAACTAACTTTAGGGAGGCATACCCATCAAACACTAAAGTGTATTTGAAACAGCCTTGACTGTAAACAAGTAATTCATTTATCTTTTAATCTGTGTGTTAGGTTAACATCCGTCATCAATCCTCCAGTGGATGTGATCGCCTCCTGCGTGAACTGCCTCTCCGTACTGGCTGCAAGGATGCCTGGGAAGGTTGGTATGCTGGGTGCTTGTAGTGTGAACAGAAAGTAAAATCGAAGATTTAAAGTCACTGTTCTTGAATCCTCCAAACACACCTCTTATATATCTTCGTTTTTTTTTTGTTTTTTTTTTTAACATTCAGGTGTGGTCCAGTCTGCACCACACAGGCTTCCTCCCCTTTGCCTCCAACCCTTTGACCAACATGGCTCAGTGTGTGAGGTAATTTTAAAAGCTCGCTGTGTGTGCTGCCTAATGTTTAGTTTGTCTGCCAAACATCAGACTTTTATTTCTGGGGGGTAATATAAAGTATTAAACACAACTGTTTTTGTTCTAGTGCTGAAGGGATGAAGGCAGGTAACTATGGCAACCTACTGGTCCAGATTGAGCAGCCAAGGGGGGAGTACGCAGTGACCATTGCCTTCCTTCGTCTCATTACAACTCTGGTCAAGGTAGTAACAGTTTTTACCAAATTAGATGTAAACAACTGCTAAACGTTGGGATTTTTATACAAAATGAATCTATAAATGTGTTGTCCCGCTACTATTATGTACATATTATCTCTCTTCTTCTCTCCCTGTTGGTAAATTTCAGGGTCAGCTTGGCAGCACTCAGAACAAAGGCCTGGTCCCCTGTGTGTTGCTTGTGTTGAAGGAGATGCTTCCCACCTACCATAAGTGGCGTTACAACACCTATGGAGTCAGGGAGAGGATAGGTAAGGGCACATGTCTGACATGACAATGGTTGCGAGTTTCTTTCTTTCAGAATGGAAATGGATGTAAAACTGAATAAACACTTTTTTTTTTATGTTGCTGAAGGTTGTCTTATTTTGGAGCTGATCCATGCCATCCTCAATCTGAGCCCAGAGGGAGAGGATCAGGGCAGGTAAGTCTGTTTAAACTATGTTTTATGTAAATTCAGTCAAATCCTACAAACAGGCTGGTGGGAATGATAATAATGAACATAACCATATCTGCGTCTGAAAATGGTTCATTTAGAAATTAACAATTGTATAATTTGCTAATGCATAGATAGAACTTCAATGAAAAAGTACCTGCACACACTTTTCACCTATGCATTGATAGACTTATTTAAAAGAATTGACAAAAATATACCATTTCCAGCTTTCAAATGTTCTTTTTTTGTTCGTATGATAGTGAACTAAATACAGTGTTTTGGCTTTTGAAAGTTGATTTATTCTTTTCTTTCGTGATGCAGCACCCCCACCCTTCAGTCTCTGTGCATCTACAGCCTGGCAAACACTGAGGCTGGACAGGCAGTTGTCAATATTATGGGAGTTGGAGTTGACACCATCGATGTAGTCCTGGCTGCACAGCCAAGCAGGTGAACAGACCTTGTTGTCCTCGTTATGTTTTCATATAATTATCCCAAATGTTCCATATTTTGTCATCGACTGAAAATTGTGTTGTCATGTTAGGAAATTCAATCGTTATATTTTCTTGTATTTTCTCTCTGTGTTTTCCAGCTGTGGCTCTGAGGGTCCCGGTCAAATCCTGATCCAGACAGTCAAACTGGCCTTCTCTGTCACCAACAACGTCATCCGCCTGAAGCCGCCATCTGACGTGGTGTCCCCTCTTGAGCAGGCCCTGACCCAACATGGTGGCCATGGCAACAATCTCATCGTTGTCCTGGCCAAGTATATTTACCACAAACATGATCCAGCGCTGCCTCGCCTGGCAATCCAGCTGCTCAAAAGGCTGGCCACAGTAAGGGCTTTTGATAAATCAAATAATGACCTGGGGCCTTTCATTTACTCTTTTTGATCCACCCTTGTTTTGTCCCTGGCCAGTATTTGGGACCAATCTTTATTTATACTGCCGGTTTTTATTTGAGAAAATATTAAATACATACAGTATCTATTTGAATTGATGGGTTTGTTTCGAACATGACGCTGTGCTGTTGTTTTGTACAGTAAGTATTGACATTGAACTCATATTTTATCTGTAGGTGGCTCCCATGTCAGTCTACGCTTGCCTTGGTAGTGATGCAGCAGCCATCCGTGATGCGTTCCTCACCCGGCTGCAGAGCAAGACGGAAGACATGAGGATCAAGGTCATGATCCTTGAGTTCCTCACGGTTGCTGTGGAAACCCAGCCCGGCCTCATTGAGCTTTTCCTAAACCTGGAAGTCAAGGATGGCAAAGAAG
This sequence comes from Pagrus major, assembly GCF_040436345.1. NCBI lineage: Eukaryota > Metazoa > Chordata > Actinopteri > Spariformes > Sparidae > Pagrus > Pagrus major. The sequence goes on from NC_133226.1 coordinate 20,084,865, forward strand.
GGTCAAAGGTATGATGTGTAGTGATACAATGAAATGTATTTAGTTTTACTTTGAGTAGTGCTGTATCTGGATTCAAAATATCTATGTGTTCTTTGCTTTAACCTGTAGGAGTTTCTGCTTGGTGAGTGGAGCTGTCTTCATGTGGTGTTGGACCTGATTGACTCCAAACAGCAGGGAAAGTATTGGTGTCCTCCGCTGCTCCACCGAGCAGCCCTGGCCTTCCTCCTCGCCCTCTGGCAGGACCGCAGAGACAGTGCCATCTCCGTCTTGCGTAAAAAGTAAGCACATTATACCTCACTTTGACCTGGAAAAAGATTTGCAACTTGGTGTTTTAAAAGACTGAATAATGGAGAATTATGAATCCATTTCTGCTTTTTTTATTTTTTTATTTTTTTTTATACAGAGAACGGTTTTGGGAAAATTTGACAACACCTCTCTTTGGAACACTCACCCCACCTTCAGATACCACAGAGGTATTTTGCTCTTTTTCCTGCAGCTATAATGATTTCAGGAGTAATTGGATGTCAGATATTTCAATTTGAGCATTTCCCCCCCCCAGCCATGTGTTCTGGAGACGTGTGCTTTTGTCATGAAAATCATCGGCCTGGAAATCTACTATGTTGTTAGGTAATCCCAGAATCCCTGATGTAATAAAAGTGTTTCATATTTGTCACTTTCATTTATGTACAGCTTATCTCACATATAATAATAAATGTTAATTGTGTCTGCGTTGTTACAGTGGTTCTTTGGAGCAGTCGCTGAAAGATGGTCTTCAGAAGTTTTCCAATGCACGACGATATGAGTACTGGTCCCAGTACGTCAAGTCTCTCGTGTGCCATGTGGTGGAGATGGAGGAGGAAGGCATCTGTTACTTCCCTGAGACCCAGATGTTGATCTCTGCATGGAGGATGCTGCTGATTCTTTCCACTAGCCATGTATGTTACAGCAAACCCAGGCCTGGTTAGAATGTTGTAGGTGTTTGGATAAAGGATGCAGGGTATACTTGATCAGAACTAGTTCTTAACATGGGTGAAAAGCTGGTAAACGAATTGTTGTTAACATTGAAAAGTTACAGAAATAGACCAGGAAGAAAAAATAGGAAAAAACTCTGGTTTATTTCCGATCGTGGCTTGCAGTAGGTCTGAATGATTGATTGGTGGTTTTTGAGGGTATAGAAATATTTGGACACAGCTCCTCTAATCTCACTTTGGAAAGGTGTGGGGGTGGAAGTGGGTTTATGAAGCTTTTCTACCAACTGTCAAGCAGTTCTGATGGAGTATACATGAAAGCCCTGTTAAGCCTGCCTCAAAGGAATATTTCAGCATTTGGGAAGTACACTTGTTTTCTTGCCAAATGTTTGATGAGAAGAATGATACCGCTTGTCCTGGCTGGTTCCTTTTTAAAGTCTTTCATGCATTGTAACAGGGGTCCACTTCTTGACTCACACGTTAAACAGTCCAAATCCCACTGCAGCCACTGATTTTGTTGCCTTTATTTGGCTGATTTATTCTTACTTTAAACACACAAAAAAAAAAAAATTAGCCTTGCATCTTTTAAGTTGCATGAAAAAAAATTCACTGGTGTTTTTGCACAAAACCTCATGCAGATGGACCGTATCAAAAAAATTATCTAACAATGAATGTTATATTTTCTGTTTTCAGTCCGATGTGATGCAGGTAACAGATGACTCGACCAAACTGAAGCTTTTCATGGACGTCCTAGATGGGACCAAAGCTGCTGTAAGTCATCATGGCATTACATATGTCTGGTATTTCTCTTACCTTTTACTGCTGTTTTACTTACAAACTCTCTCTCTTTCAGCTGACTACACCCATGTCCGTGCCTTGTCTTCGTCTTGGATCCATGATGGCCACTCTACTACTCGTCCTCCTCAAACAGTGGAAAAGGTGTGTATTCATGCTTTTGACAGCGTCCAGGTTTTGTTTAAGTCTCAGTCAGCAGTTTATACTTGCAATATTCTTGCTCCTTTATCTCTAATAGACTCTGTCACTGCTCTCTTCTGTCTCCAGTGTGGTAGCAACAGCCCCTGACATCCTGTCTCCCCTCTCCCTGATCCTGGAGAGTGTCCTGCAAGCTGACCAGCAGATGATGGAGAGGACCAAAGCCAAAATCTTGTCTGCACTCATTTCTGTGCTGCAGATTCAGGGACTCAACGGTAAGAGACGTGTGTGTCTTCTGTTGTCTGTGTTTGTATCTAATCTTGCAGTTTGTAGTTCAAGGTTTTCATCAATTGATTTCTTTGTAAACTAGGAGGAGATATTTCCCAGCTGCCCCAGCTGTTGTTGTCTGTGTGCGAGACTGTGAAAGACGAGGCCCTGGCGCTCATTGACAATACTCGTCACATGAGCCAGACGGCAGACACAGCGGAAGACGAGGACAGCATGGAGACAGATTCTCCCCGCGGCCCACAGAAGGACCAAAGAGATGGGGTAGGCCACACATTGGCAAATAGATGTTTAAAATGCACTGAATAATAGTGTGACAGTGCACACAACACTGTAAATCCAACATGAAATTAATTTCAGCCTCTTCTTCTTTATCTCAGGTGTGTGTGTTAGCACTGCATTTAGCGAAGGAGCTGTGTCGGACCGATGAGGACGGTGAGCACTGGGTCTCAGTGATGAGGAGGGTTCCAGTCCTCCCCTCGGTGCTCAGCGCTGTTGAGCTCAGCCTGCGATCCAAACACAACCTCTACTTCACTGAGGCTGCACTTCACCTGCTGCTCACACTGGCCCGCACACCACAGGTACACAACACATAAACACACTTTTCTACTGTGAAGTTTGAAGGATGATGTTAGTCTATCTCTAAATATATCTGACTCTTTCCTACCCAGTCTCACAAGTCCATTTGCTCCCTCTGTAGAAATGAATCTTTTAAAATGTGTTGCGATTATATAGTTTTGTTTTTAAATAGGCTCAGCAATTTCCAAAACAGCTGAACATTTAACTTTTTTAAGTAAAAGTTACTTTAACATGCGTGCATTTGCTGGACATTTACCTGCTACTAGGATCAATTTATTGTTCCTTTCATGGGATTTTTTCACAATAAGAAAAATATATAGAATACCTCCAGCATACTCAAATGTGTGTAAATCGATCCTTCACATCAATTAAAGATGTCACACATTGAGAGCGTCTTCATTTGTCCTCCAGGGGGCAGCAGCTGTTGCTGGAGCAGGAGTCATCCAGACCATCTGCCTCCCTCTTCTGAGTGTCTATGAGGGGTCTTCAAATGGAGCATCACAGGTAATAAAAAATGAAATTATAGCGTTCCTCTGTGAAACAATGTTTCTGTTAAAGCATTGCTTAATGACTCAGACAAAACACACTGCATTAACATGATATAACAACACATTATCTGTCTTTGAGCAGAGTTTCTCCCGGAAATCCCAGGACTCCGCCTGCTGGCCGGGGGTTTACCGCCTCTGCATGTCTTTAATGGAGAGTCTACTCAAAACCCTGCGCTACAACTTCATCAACGAAGCCCTGGACTTTGTTGGAGTACATCAAGAGCGCATACTGCAGGTATGACTGTGATGGCATGGAAGTTGTCTCATTGCATTAAAAGGGATTAAATACTGGGGCTCAACTTAAATGTTATAACTGCATTTCATTGTTGTGTGCTGGTAATGTGGATGTTTTTGTTGTCGATAATAATAACAAATTTTCATCTTTTCTGTCCTGTTCAGTGTCTGAATGCAGTGCGGACAGTGCAGAGCCTGGCGTGTTTAGACGAGGCCGATCACACGGTTGGTTTCCTGCTGCAGCTCTCGAGCTTCTGTAAGGAGTGGCAGTTTCATCTGCCCAAACTGCTCCGAGATGTACAGGCAAGTCCAGAGAAGAGCCGCACAGCAGCCGAGATAATACACCAGCTGCAATAGAGCAGTCTCAGTTCAGTATTCAGTTGTTTAATATTTATCTGTCTGTGCAGGTGAACCTATGTTATCTGTGCCAGACCTGCACGTATCTGCTCCACAGCAAGAAGATGCTTCATCACTACCTCCAGGTCAGCAACAAGGACTTTTTTCATATGATTTGATAATGACAAGCACTGTAGTATCATTACATTTCTCAAATAAACTTGGCTGCCACAAGAAATTAAGTAAAAGAGCTCCAATATGTGGATTTATTTAGATAAATAACAACTTTATGTTTGTTTTTTGTTTTCTTTAGGCTAAAAACGGTGAGGCGTTGCCACCTGGTCCCCTCCCCAGGACGCAGCGGCCCGCTCAAACCCCATCTAAAGAGGCAGCAGGTGGCGGGGAGAGAGAGGAAGCCGAGCAGAAGGCCCTGCTGGCTGTGCAGTGCAGTCTTCTGAAGATCCTCAGTAAAACCCTGGCAACACTGCAACACTTCACTCCAGACTGCTGCCAGATACTCCTGGACCAGGTCAGCCTGCTTATTCATGGAAAAACTTCCACTTCCGCTGATATTTATGCTAAGATATGAACACAGAAACATGAAGGAGAATTTTAAAAAAAATGCTGATTTGCATCTCTGCTTGTTTGTCAGAGTATGGACTTGGCAGAGTATCGAACCTTGTTTGTGCTCAGCTTCACAACTCCGGCGTTTGACCCTGATGTGGCTCCTTCGTTTGGAACCCTGCTGGCCACCATCAACGTGGCCCTGAGCATGTTGAGCGAGGTAGATGTCTAATATAATCATATAACTTCAGCTGCAGTCGGCCTACGGGAGATCCCTGATTGTTTTGTGGTGTTTGTTCACAGATGGAGAAGAAGAAGGAACCAGTTTCCTTGAGCATAGTCTCGCTGGCCTCATCAGAGGAGATTCAAGCTCTGAAGTGAGAAAATTTCCCTCCTTAGTCTTTATGCTAAGCTAGGCTAGTCGGCTATTGGCTGTAGCTTCATATGGACAAATGAGAGCGAATTGATCTTAGCTAACTCCATAAAGCATATTTCTCAAAATGTCAAACGATTCCTTTCAGTTGTTAGTTTTGCTGTAGAACATTGAATTCAATTTTTTCTTCTTCAGGTCGTTGCTGATGTTCACCATGGAGAACTGTTTCTACGTGCTGATCTCTCAGGCTGTTCGGTGTCTCAAAGATCCCTCCATCCTACCTCGAGACAAACAGAGGCTCAAACAGGAGCTCAGCTCTGAACTGGTGAGACATCACTAATGCTGGTCATACCCTTTATAAAGGCACTAAATATATATATTGTTTTCTAACCTCTGAGTTTGTCTTTCTTTCCCCTACAGAGCACTCTTCTCTCAAGCCTCTCCCGCCACTTCCGCAGAGGCTCCCCATCCTCACCGGCTAGTGGCATCCTCCCCTCCACCCAGTCCAAACCCCCCACGCCTGGCTCCAAGGCGAGCCACGAAGGCCAGGAGCCGTTCATCCAGCTTGTTCAGGCGTTTGTCAGACTCGTACAGAGATAGATGTACACGGATCCCAGACTCTCACTGTCGTTTTACAAAGCCAACATTGTTTTTGTACCTCAGTAAAAACAACTTTCTGGTGTTATGCCTCATTTTTATGTACAGTTATTGCAGTAGTTAAAAATAGCACAAATTTGTGATCTGCAGTGAGTTTATTCTGTTTGGAGCCATTTCATTTTGCCAAAACTGCTGTTATGACAAAACCTGACACGACCACAACCAAAGTGTTGAAGCCAGTAAGAAGCTGCCTGATTGTCCAAACAAACATGTATAATGAAGAGATCTTGGTGCTACTAAACATCAGTCATTGACTGTGGTTTAACTTTCCAAGACCTAGTTTTATAGGTCACTTTGATGATACTTAAGGACCAGACACGTTTCAAGTGCTACTTAAGAAAAATTAGACCTTTCAAATTTAATCCTCATATGTACAATGACTAGATGTAGTAGAACAGCTCGCTCTGTAAAGCAGCACTGTACTTTTTTCAAACTCTCTTCATTTTAACTAAATCTTGATCTGAACTTTGCTATTTTCCTATCTCTGCTTATAAGTGGCTGCCAAGATTTGTACTAAAAAAAAATGTATATGCTAATAAAGGGACTTTTGTACCACAGTTGAGTTTCATTAAATGTTTTTTCTTTACTGCATTTGAACATAATTCTTTGAACCATCCTATACACAAACTGACCGGTGAAAACAAACAGGTAAAAACAATAAAGTCAGTAATAAAATACATTTTCATGTTCTTATATGCATCATATAAAAAGAATAAAGGAAAAATATTTAAATTGCAGGAGCTACTATTTACAAAGGCATTTTCTTTTTTAAAAAAAAGCTTTTACAACTTCAGTACCTAAAATAAATCAAATTAAAAGGCAGGCATGTGCAATTTAAAGTACAAAAAGGCTTTGATATCAGGAGAGTAAGGTGACAGTCGTACAGCAGGACAGAAAGGCAGGATAGTAAAGCCTGATGAACATTAGGTAGCTACATTATCAAAAGCTGAGTAGCAGCAGGTTTAGTAGCTGCAGTGTAAAGAGGCGTCACTGTTGTGATCCTCGGAGGATTCAGAGAGTCTGCTGCCTGCAGTCCGTCTAGAAACAGCGAGGCTTAGCTGCTCAGGATGCAGGTCTGTAGTGTCCCCTACTGGCCATTGACTGGAACCTCCTGAAACGGAAGTTGACAACATATTGTAACATCAGCCTGCAAACACCAACAGCCACTTCACATTGGCCTTTAGACATGCAGGGTAAAACAAGATGGTGCTGAAGGCATGAAAAGATTTAAAGTGCTGATATTTCACGACTGCCTGCAGAGACATGCACCTGACATCTTGTTGGAAAGGAACAGTTTGACATTTTGGGAAATTAGCTGCTTTGCTTTCTCACGGAGAATAGGGCTTAGTCCACACATATACATTTGTTTTTTTCTGTATTTTCATACTATCACATGGTCATTCACATACAGTGGTCATACATGTGCTGATGTAAACCGAAAGGAGATTTTATATTCTGCATTTTTTTGCTTAGTTACTGAAAATACAATTGTGGCAGTACTGGCTGTAAATTGCTTACAGGTCAGCCCAACCTACATAAAAATATTAACAAACGCCCCTTTTGGATATAATAAACAAATGCCTCTTCCCACTATAATATATAAATGTGCTCCTACAAGCCCCAGGGAAATAAAATGGTAAACTGAAAGTGTAAAGGGGCTTGGGTTTTAAGGGGTTCCCAAATAAACAAAGATCCCTCAAGAAAGATGTGGGCAGCCAAGAAAACAAAATAGGGCCTAAAAAGACCAGAGTTTCTGGCTGGCAATCTAAGAGGGAATGAGGTTCTCAGTAATTCAGGGAGCGATTCAGAATGGGTCAGGGGCAGATTCAGTATGAGGGTGAGAGCCACTGGTATGCCATTTCCCACCTCTCTTAAGCCTTTCCAACAGGGTTTTCTACTTTGAACTTAATACAAAAAAAAATATTTTCATACTTTTGAGGTGCATCATACATGATAATAACGACAATGAAATACTGTATACTATGATATTTTGTGAGATGGTTATCATATCCTGAAAAACCATATATGTGTGGACAGAGCCCATAATGAGAAGGTTGATGCAACACTCACACCTGTCTTTAATATGAAGCTCAACCTAGGAGACGGTTAGCTTAGCATAAAAACTGAAAGCAAGAGGGAAATGGCTCCTTGGCTCTGTCCAAAGGTAAATATAAAGGTTAGGATTAGCCTTGTTACAAGTGGTGTCCCCAATAAACCAAAACTTTTTACACAAGTGTTTTTTTAACCTTTAGGCAGAGCCAAGCTAGCTGTTTCCCATTATTTCCAGTCTTTATGTTAAGCTAATTGTCCTAGCAAGAAAGCTAGTAAGCATATTTCCCTAAATATTCCTTTTAAGATGCCTCCTTTTAAGTAGAAAAGGCTTAGCATGCTTCATAAATGCAGACTTTTTCACACAGTCACTCAAACACAGTATGACACATTTCCAGTTTATTAGGTACGGCTAGCTAAACTTGAATGAAAATGTCCAAAATAGACACAATGGAAGGATTATTACACAACTAGAATTCACCCTAGTTAAACCCAATAAACTGGCAGCCCTGAGTAATATTTTGGTATTTGCTTCATGCAATAGATAAAAGCAAATAAAAAGGGTCTCATGAATCTCATGCATCAGATCACTCTCAAAGCCTGCACTTCAACCACACTAACCTTCGTCTGGTCCTCCAGACACGCCTTTCAGGCCAAACAGGGTACAGTAATTTGTCTATCGTAATTTCACAAAGAGGATTAGAAGGAAAAGAAGAGATGAATTTACCACTGCGGACAAGAACATTAGTTCGACATTGAAGAACTGGTGCATAGATATATATTTGTTTCAAACTCACCTCTAAATTCCCCCTGGCTTTCTTCAACACTCCGTGGGTTAGATACACTAAATGGAGATAAATTTCTCAGTCAAAAACAGAAAGATATTCTATTTACGAAAATATAAAAACAACAAAAAGTAGCTAAACCTCTGCTAAAACAGACAATATTTGACATCTTGGCATGATAAATTACTTTAAAAATTATTTGATCATGAAAATATCTTCTTACGCTGATCGATGATGACTCTTTCCATTCCCTCTTTGAGCTGGTTGGTTGTTCGGAGGCGTTTCACGGCTCCGCTCAGCATCCTCTCCTGCTGTGACAGCCGGCTCTTCAGTCTGGCTATCTCATTTTTCAGCAGCTCATCCTGATATGGAGGATAAAAAGATAAGATTCGATTTGCGTAGATGCTTAATTAGATTGGGTAGATACAGTGTATGTGTTTGTGCACGTCTACCTGCTGGTTGTTGCTGCCGTCCCCTGCTGTGTTACCGGCCGGCAGAGAGACTCTCCACACCAGTTTGAGCAGCCGACCAGCCTCCTCCAACACGTGCTGCATGTTGTTCACGCTGCCGGATAAACCCTTCAGATGCTGCTCTTCCATCATCTGTGAAGGTTAAAACCTTAGTTCAGCCTTCAGTCTTGATATCATCAGTCAGTGCACTGCAAACCACAACTAAAATCTTAAACGTTATACCTTGTTGTCGGAGCCCTGCTGTCTGAACGTGTGCAGACACTCCTGCAGCTGTGTCACCATGCTGTGCGACAGCTTCCGTCCGTCTGAGATCTGCTTGCGGAGGGCGCTGTAGTCCTCAATCAGACCCAAGATATGGCGGCCGTTGCGATTGGCCCACATCCTGTGGCCAGGCACCAGGCGAGAGGGAGCGCCAGAGACGCTGTCGCCCGAGCTGCCGCTGGCCGACCCTCCGTCTACCTCTGAGTGAGCGTGACGTTTCTCATCTGAAAAGATTAAAGCACGTAATGGTGATCTAATCCATGCTTGTATTTGTTCCTACAATTAAATGTCATGTCACTTCTGATGAGGTTTCCTTACCATGGTGGACACTGGTGTATTCGTTGTGACTCTGAAATGAGTGACGGAGATGATCGGCGCCCTCGCGACCCGGTGACCTGCCTCCTTCATCTAAGACAAATGTAAAAACAACACTGACGCGACCTGGCAGATTCTTGTCTGTGTGTCTCAGGTAATAAGCATGTAAGTTTGTGTTTACCTGGCGACGACAGCAAGTAGTTGATGTTGATGGTTTCAGAGCGGTTGGGTCCTCTGAGCAGCTGCTCCTCCAGTCTCTGTCGCAGTGCCGTGTTGGTCTGGATGCTCCTCTCCAGCTGCAGCCTCAGGTGTCTGATCTCCGACAGCAGCTCGCTCAGGTCCACTGAGCCGGAGGAAGGGACGGAGACGGGCTCCTGGGTCGCCTCGCTGGATTCTGCTGAGAGGAGCAATGAAGGAGGGACAAACATCATCTTGTTAGAGTTAAAGAACAGGAAATAAAGGAAACTGGAGCAGCTTGACAGTTAATACTTTATCCAGGAGCAAGGTGAACACTTCTCTTTGCTTTCTGCTGACTCTCAATTTAAAATGTAGTCGGGTTGATTTATTCAAGACGAGACAATCGTTAAAAACTGTCAGTCTCTGTGTCTGTATCCCAAAACTTCACATTTGTGATCATTTTAAAAACAGACTTTCTAAAGGCTTTTAAACAAAGAGAGCACGGCTTTTCCATTTGCGAGACAGTCATAAAACTACTGTTACTGTGTCAAACGCAGCAGGAATAAAAGGATGAAAGGAAAAATCTGAGTTTGGCAACGAAGACTGAGACAGGCTGGATAGTTTCAACTAAAACATTGCAAAATTGAGATGATTTGTCGTTGTTGCTCAGTCACACAGTCTTGTCTCAAACCACTGGTATTTGAACGACATAACACAATTTTAAAAAACTTGGAGTACCTTTGTGTTTCCGAGTTTCGGTCTTGATCTTTTCGTAAACTTGGAGCTCCACACGCAGTGACTGCAGAAGATGCTGGGAGTCTGACAGCTGCTGCCTCTGGAGCTTCACCTCACACTGCAACCTGGAAACATCCACACAAACACACACAATAAATGCAATGATTAAAACAAAGAAAAAAAACCCCCATCTATCATAAAAATAAAAGATTCATATAAACTAATGTATTACTAATGTAACACAGAGGGTCATCTACTCTTAATCCATCGGTGGACAGTACATGTAAGTACTAAATATTAGAAACATATCTCATTACAAATCCTTGTGATGGTCGGATCAATTGTGTAGTCTCGAAAAATGAAAAATCGTCATAAAATTCTTAAAATGAAATAAAGAAAAATGTCTGAAAAAACAAAAACAAGACGCCTTGTTCATATAGTTTACATGTCCACAAAACCACACACACAATAAGGAGACAAGGTACGGAAAGGGAGAGGAGAATTGATCCGACAGTAAACTAGACTCCAGGTTTCGGGTGTCTGCCTCACTCAACTGTGTCAGTAGGACTCGGGGCAAGAGGTCACATACCATCATTATGGTACGTTAGCATGCGTGTGTTCATAAAGGAGCCTACAAATGATGTGGAGACGATCATGTTTCTGAGTTGTACAAATAGAATGGAATAATGATAATAGTAATGACTCATTAGAATGGTAATTAGGAGCCTTGTGTAGTTTCAAGTTACATGAAGAAGAGAAGTAATGATAGCGTGCGTGTGTGTTTTGCTTATTTTGCCAGCGATCTTTCAGTCTTAGATAATGTGTTTGTTAGGTTTTATCATAGTTAGTCATCATGTCGTTTTTTTAGTCAAGTTTTAGTTGACAGTCTGCTATTTTCGTCTTATCTTAGTATAGAAAAAAAAAGTATTATAGTGCAGCTTCAGTCACTGGAAACTCTTGACATTTAAATCATCACACTTTTATAATAATTAATACAGTTTCATAAAAAATGTTTTGGTAACCTAACTGACGTACTTTGTGGCAATTTTAATGTCACAATTATCCGTTCCATCCATAATTGCGATTCACAATATTATCCCGATAATCATCAAAAATATAAAATAAGTAGAAACTAGTCACTTTAACCTGACATCTGGTTTGGAAACAAATATTTTTATTGTATCACAGACAGGACACACATTGTTTTTTAGTGAAAACCAGAAGCTTAGGCAATATAAATAAAACAGGAAACCAATATAGGACTCAACATCAGCGAGCTACACAGCTTTTCAAGTCAATCATGTGAAAATATTCACAATTATCTCAATTCACAATATTCTTGATAATGAAAATTCACCACAAACAACTTATTGTGAATGTCCATCCCTATTTAGTGGTGAGCACTGATGTATTTTTTCAGCTATTTATGGCCACATTGCTTCTCTTCTTCCCTTCTCAGCCGCATTGCAACGAGAATGAGCTCAAATATCACCTTGTTTCTGTCTCCTAAGCCCTGTTGCTGTCACCATCGTTAGCTTTTACTTGCTTCCTGTAAATTAGTTGATTTAAGTTACTCTGAGTCCTGACTGTTCTCATCGCGTGCTGCGAGTGTAGTCCTGAAATGGCTTGTGCAGCACAGGAAACAGGAAACAGAATTATTTTTTGTCAATAAAAATAAAGTTTTTATTTTTAAAACTTGTTTTAGCCTTGTATTTTGGTCAACAATATTAGTGTCCAGTGCTGTCTCATCATCATCTCGTTGTTGATGAGCATATTCAGTCATAGTTTTCATTATAGATACAAACATTAGCATTTGTGTGTGTGTGTACCTGTGCAGCTCCTCCTTGCTGTATTGCAGTGTGTCCTGCAGCTGGGAGTTTTCTTGGCTGCTGTGCTCCAGCCTCTCTTGCAGTCGGCTGTTTTCCTGCCTCAGAGCTTCACACTCCTTCCTGCTCTGCTCCAGTTTGGCTGTCCGCCTGGCCAGAGTCTCCCGTAGCTTCTCGTTCTCCTTCTGCTTGTCTGGAGAAAGTAAAAACATCTGGAAGTTAGTGTTAAGCGTCGTATCAGTGATAGATTTAGGAAGTGAGTATCTGGAAAAATATTGTTACTTCAGCACTGTTGGCATGAGCATGTATAAAAATGTGTGTTTTACCTCTGGACCCCATGTTGAGCTGCTCCTTCAGGATTTGGTTTTGTCCCCAGAGGAATCGCACCTCATTGGTCAACTGACTCTGCTCCTCGTTGCCGTGGATGAAGATGTTGGTGGCTGCTGAACGTGGGCACATACACACTCGTCAAGTCAACAATAACGGCACGAATGCTTCCTAATAGACAAACAGACGAAGACAGAGAAAGAGGGATTTCAGGTGTGTACCTGGGTCTTTCTCCACCTCGGCTAATCTCTTCTCCAGCTGTTCCCTGAGACGGTCGTTGGTGCGGATGCTCTCCTCGAGGCGCTGCCGCAAAGCTCGGATCTCCAGTAGATGTTCTTCCAGCAAGCCTGACAGACAAACATGAACAAAGATAAATTAAAGGGTGATTTAGTGATGCAAAAAAAACCCCCAAGAGATTAGAAAGGTTGACATATCCTGACTTCTATTAGGGGTTAAGCTACAAAAACACTAGATCCTACATTTCCCATGATGCAACTTGATAACTTATTTTGTTAAAACCTGAGTCTTCTCTGTTGTTTTAAAGTGTATTAAAGAAATTAACTAACTAACCCACATTTTATCCCATATTTACCTGAAGTCATTGTGCGAGGCTGTTCGGCAACATTCCTCTGTGAGCCAATGTCTCCCTCTCGTTTTCGTGCATCCGTCTGAGGCCCTGACCCGTCTTGCTCGTGGCTGTGATCCTGTTCCTGATGGTGAGAGCTGGTCTGGACAATAATCAAACGGTGCAGGTCCAGTTCACTGCGCAGGCTGGTGTTGAGCTCCTCGCTGCTCCTCAGCTGCTCCTGCAGTCGCCCGTTCTCCCTCTGCAGGCCCTGCAGTCTGCTGGCACCGGACACACCTTCGCCCTGAGCTCCTCCTACGGGAGGGACGGCTGCTCCCGGCCAATCAGGAGGTTGTCTCTGGCCTAAGCATGTACAGAAACACAACAACAGGTACATCGATTAAGAGAAAAAGTAGATATTCGCTATCATTTCTCGTGATGTAAAGGGCGTTTTTACATAATTATCAGTGAGAGCTTTTCTGTTACCCCTCATCACTTGTTAATTAAGGTTAAGGTTAAGGTCCCTAAATTAACCCTTGGGGATGCTACACCTGTTATAGCTGAAGTTGATAACCAAAAAAGGCATCCGCTAGCATAAGTAGCAAAAGAAGAAGATGAACCACCCCAAATTAAAGAGCAGGTAATTATATAGTTTCGTAGCAGTAACAGAAATGTGAGTTTGGGTCTGCAGGACTTCTCAAGTATCCACAAGCTTCACTGTCTCTTTTCCACAGGGAAACACAATTTGAAGATTGAACCGGATAGGTGCCACTGAATAATGCAACTTTAAGTGGAGGTGGACTGAAACTGGACACCTGCTCTGTCCTTGGCCGGCATGCTTTGTCCTGCGGGACGCCTCATTGCAACAGAAAGGATCTGAGTGGAAAATAAGTGCCATTACAGGCTGCGAGACCCGGGACAAGGACGCACGTAATCTCAATAATAACACCGAGGCATGAAAAGAGGAAAATATGCATTTTTAATGAAGCAAACTGAGTTAATCTTAGTCTAGAACACAGTATACTTGGCTGGGTCTGTGACACTCTAGACCATAATTTGACTTGGCTTTCACACCCAATCACAATTAAATTCCAGTTTGAGTTTAAGTATTCATCTAGTCTTATATAAGCTTATATAAACATAGCTTTGTGCTTACTGTGGCCTCGATCTCCGCCCTGTGTGGCCGAGCTGCTGTAGCAGGAGGAGGTCCTGTCTGAGTGGTACAGCTCAGAGTGAGAGCTGTGGTGGCTGCTGGGACTTTGGCCTCTCAGCTGGCTCTGCAGGCTCTGGATCACACGGTTTTTCTCCTGCAGCTCTTTCGCCAACCTGGGAGGAGGAAGAGGGGAATTAGTTTGGTTTATACTGTAGTTTGTCTCCCAGAGGGTCCTAGAGCTTGATTGTATCCATCACATTGTTTCGTTGGGCGGTGGAGAGCAAACAAATGTAAAACAGGGAAGATAAGAGCACAAACGCGAGGGACAGAAACACAACTGAAGATGTCAAGAAAAGTGTGTTCCTAACCAGAGGATTTGCCACTTTCAGCAGAAACACACAGCTGGAAAAGTTCACAGCACACGTCATGCTGTCCGTCTGGATCAAACACACTCACATGTCCAGCTGCTCCCTGGTGCATTCTGCCAGGGTGAGGTTTTGCTGGACGAGGAAGCAGACGTGCTGTTGTAGCAGCTCTCTCTCGCCCTCTAGCTCCACACGCAGATAATCTATCTCCTGCTGGATCCTAGCCGGGCTGTCAGGAGGATCTCTCATGCTCTCCTCATAAGACACCAGTAACTGTGGTCTCTGCTGAAGCTCCCCAACGCTGCCCACACCAGTAAAAATGAGGATGACCGTATGTCACTATGAGTAATTTAAATTCCTAATCCAAGGACACAAGACTACCGTGAAAGATTCAGCCGTACAAAGTCAATATTACTTTAAATAAATCTAAATGAAATAGCATTTTTCAGAACCACAGATGCTACCAATCAACCATCAACCCATCAAACATAAGGGGAAACTGCACTTTGCATTCAATGATAATTTACTGTATTTTCCTGCCAACAGTGGGAAATAAAATTGTAAAAACTGTTAAAAAAAAAAAAAGGTTCTCCAAATTTTGTCCAGAGGGTTGAAGTGAACTTATACACTGATCTTGTGTTTAATAGCTTAATAATATATAATAATGATAATGATAGTTCATTTACTTTTCGGAGCTTGAACTGTGGAGGAGATAAATGGATGAACATTGACATGTGGTGTGTGTCTGTGTGTGTGTGTGTGTGTGTGTCCCCTCTAATTTCTCATAGACACCACTGACCCAGTTAGGGGGCAGTCGAACCTTAATGTTTTGATTGCCACAGAAAAAATTAGGTCAACAGCAGGACGCCATTCAAAACCAACAAAACGCACACCGCCCAGGGTCACAAGGCAATTGGCTGGGTGGAGGTCTGGAGGGGGGTCTTTAAAAGGGTCACGAGACAAACACCCAAACAGCTCAGCTAACAACTCTCGAATCTCAAACAAGAACACCAAGACAATCATAGCTGCAGGATGTATGACTGATGATGAGGTCAAAAATAAAACAGAATCATCGCATCTGTGACTAGTATAAGTGTTTTATCACCACAGTTACAACTGCTCATTATTTCAAAATCAACATGAACTATTTAAGACCATTAAAAGTCTCTGGTGTGACGCTTTCCTTTATTTATTTTTTTTAGGTGCAGAAGACTAAATAAAGGCTCATCTCATGAGTAATACCCATGTCATTGAGGGGTTGCTTTTTGTATTACTGCTGGACAGAGCCAGACTGTTTCCCCCTGTGGCTGCTGGCTCCAGCCTTATATTTACAGAACTGAAATGGCAGCGGTATCAATCTTCTCATCAAACTCTCTGCCAGAAAGTGAACAAGCATAATTCCCAAATTGTCAAACAATTCTTTGACCATGTAATTTAAGTATCAGGACGAGTACCTAAGTATTCCTGTAACCTCATATTAAAATGGGCTGCGTGATTAATGGAGACGTTGGCAACAAGCAAACGCAGTATGAGAGTCTGAGACGTACCTGCGAGACAGTTCCAGAGCCGCCACATCCTCATTATCCGGATGAGACTCTCCTAGCAGACAGAGGAAAAGATGCTGTCAAAGACCTGTCTGTGAGAATCAGTTCCGAATGAATGCTCTACTGTGTTTGTCTCTCGGCTGGTGGCTTTCTCTTTCTGAAAAGCATCAAGACATGTCTGCACAAGCTGCTTTTTAAAACTCAGTCCCTGCTTTATTAAGTATTGAGAGATAAAGTATTCGCTTGTTAGCTTATTGTTAGCTTCATATTTATTTGCATGTGTGTTTGTGCTGTATCATGAATCAAATGATATCAAATGAATAACTGTGTTTGTGCAGTGTGGTTGTGATTATCACTATTCCTAAAAAGATGCCCCAGCTACCTTTGTCCAGCCGTCCCTCCAGCCTGTCCAGAATTCCCAGGCTCTTATCCAGCTGCTCTTTGACCACTTCTCCCATGTAGTAGTCGACTTGGCTGGCCTGCAGCAGCTCCTTGAAGGCCTTTCTCAGCTCCTCCAGCTGCCGACGCTGCAGGCCTCCCAGCCTGCGGCTCTCCTTGATCTGCTGCCTCAGTTGTGACAGCTCCCTGGCCTGCGACTGCACCAGAGAGTCCAGTCTGTGGAGACGACAGAATGAGGGCAAGCAGAGGGGGATACAAACACAACAGCATGAGTCAAGATTTGATTGACTAAGCACCTTTAACATAGCCTAAAAACAATATAATATTGATAATGCTGTGATAAAGGCTGTTAACCTCGCAGGTGATGTGGACCGACTGCGTGTCTGCTGTAGTTGTTCACTCATGCTTCTGTTCAATGCCCTCTCTCTGTCCAGTTCCACATTCAGATGGCTGTTTTTATCCTTCATCGCATGCTTCTCCCCCTCGCTTTTCTCCCTAAGCTGCCCACTTCTGTAGCTCCGATCCTGGCTATGGTCCTCTCTCTGCGTCCCCTCTTGATCCCTGACGGTTGAGGGATCAGAGGTGTTGGCAGCGAGGTCACTGGACAGAGAACTCCGACGCAGAAAACTCTGCATTTGAAGGATGAGTTTGGTCTGGTTTTCCAGCTGGACCTTCAGCTCTCTGACTTGTCCCTGAAGCTGAAGAGGGTCTTCAGAAACACCGTACTCATCATAGGCCTGCAGGCTTTTCAGACTGACCTGAAAAAACAGACCGGAGAGGGTTACTAACATTCAATTATCAGTTCCTACTGATACTTTGGGTTGCATACATTTTACAGCGCCAAATTGTCATTAAACAGAATCAAATTTTAAGTTTTATGAGTGAGTTGTTAACTGACAATCCACTAAGCTTTGTCCTCTTCAGTGCTGTTGCAAGTATGATAAGGAAAAATGAAAGCTCTGACTGTTATTTTGTTTGGAAATAGACTTGTTTGGCTTCTTAAATGCTAACTATTGCAGTGCACATTGGAGTGGCTAAAAAAGAGACACCACCTGCCACAGAGTATCTCTCTTAATACAGACGCATGCACTGCTCAACATGTGAAGAAATCCAGAGATCAGCAGACATGCAGTGCTGACTTACAGCTTGTTGAGGGTAGGGGTTTAGCGAAAAGTAAAGTTGAATACCTTGGCTGAGCTGAGAGCTGGGGAACTAGGGTACGGGGTGCTGGACGTTGAGTCCAGGTTTTCAGTAGAGGAGAATGTGGCCTGCTCGTGTTTCAGCAGGGAAGGCAGGCTAGAGGCACTGCAGCTAGGTTTCACACCAACCTCTAGATCTGGCAACACAAGGGACACAAACACAATCAACTAGGGAACAGGAAAAGATGAAAAGATGTAGAGAAGAAATGGTGATTGTGCCATGTGAAGAAATAAAACAACTGAGATACAGCTGGACTGTGAAGTAAGACAGGAAATAAACGTGAAAGGTTAATGAGTGCTCGAAAGACATTCCCAAACTTCAGAGTGGAAGCATGCAAGAATTCGTCAATGCAAAAATATTGACAACCCATTCGAATTTGGGAAAAGTGCAGAGAAATACCAGATTAAAACCAGTAGACAGTGTGAGGTTATGAGACCCAAAGAGAAAACATTTCTCGAGGTAAGAGACAGTTGCCTTTGTTCGCTCCTCATGCAAACATATAGAGAGAATCTATCCATATGGGAGATTAGTGTCCACTCAGCAGACAGACATGCAGTGTCTGTCTAAAGGTCTACCTGTGCTACTGCTCTCTTCCCTATCGTTCTCACTCTTGCCACTGGTTTCGTAACCCAGGTCCTGCAAATCCACCTGCACGCCTTTGTCATCCTGCTCCAGAGCTGGCATTGGAGGCAATACATGTTGGGTTAGGAAGAAATCATATAACGTGTACAGAATCTTGTCTCTCTCCTTTATATTGAACAGAGGGGTTTCACCTTACACGTACATGCTTTGCAGAATCACAAAATCCTTACAAATCCGAATTGTACATGCACAATTCTTACCTTTCCGTGCAGTTTCAGGGGAGGGTGTGTTGGTAAGAGCGGTGGCCAGTTTTTCCTCCAGGCTTTTACATGCTTTCTTCTTCTCTCTCAGTGCCTTATGGAGAGTCTCCAGTTGGACCTGAACACTCGGTGGTAATCCTTTGGCATCCGGTGTCGTCCTGTGGTCCCTGCTCTCCTCTCTATGGCCCCTCTCTTCTTGCAAAGCAGCCTGGAGTTCAGAGATTCTCTGACAGTGATCACTGAAGGCCTTGTAGAGGCGGCAGAGGTTGTCATGGAGCTCTTGGTGAAGCTGTCCCTTTGTTCCAGGTGAAGCAGTGGACTGGTTGCCGCTGGATTTGGTGGATGGCTGAGAGGGTTCTCCCAGTTCCTTCCTCTCCTGCAGGGCTCTCTGAAGTTTATCCAAGTTAATCTGCAGGTCAGGGCTGGACTGTGATGATCTACCAGAAGCCAGTGAGCTGGAATTTGTACAGTGTGCTGCCAGAGAGGCAACAGCAGACTCTGCTGCACTAAGACAGTTCATTAGAACTTTGGTCATCTCCTGATTTAAACGGACATCAGAACCTCCCATTTTTATTTGCTGTTCTCTTGACTCCTTTTCCTTCAGTGACTCTGCTGCCATCTGCCTCGAACATTTACCATTCTGGTCAGCACCGTTACTGTTGAAGCCATGTTGAGCAGCGGCATCTGCAGCTCTCAGTTTTTCCTGCAGCTCGGCATTAAGCCTGTTCTGCTCCCACAGTGCCTCCTGCAAAGAGTCTGCGTGTCG
The DNA here is from genome assembly GCF_040436345.1 of Pagrus major. Lineage (NCBI taxonomy): Eukaryota > Metazoa > Chordata > Actinopteri > Spariformes > Sparidae > Pagrus > Pagrus major. The sequence continues at coordinate 20,104,121 of NC_133226.1, forward strand.
TTGCAACTCCTGCACAGAGTCCTCTGTGCTTCCAGAGCTACCTCTTGGGCTCTGTCTACTTGAAGATGAATTCACCTGCTGCAAGACCGTCTCTATCTTCAAACATAAATCACTGCTTTCTGGATTCTTTTCTTGGCTGTCAGAGGAGGTGATGGCTTTCTCTGCCATGTTCAGAAGCTCTATAAACTGGTTGTTGAGCTCCTCTTTCTCCTGTAGGGCTTTTTGTAGCTCCATGCATCTGCTGTGGAGGGCAGCATCGGAACCCACACAGCCAGGTCCCATGCATGAACTGGTTTGCGACCCGAATCCTCCCTGGCTGTCCAGACTGCAGGCAGTCAGGTAAGCAATGGTGGATTCTGCAGCCTGCAAGGCCTCCACGTACTGGCGATTGAGCCGATCTTTTTCCTGGAGCTGAGCATGGAGCTCTTCCCAGTCAGCTAGCTGCTCACTGAGCTTGTTAATCAGGGCCTCTTTCTCCTGACACTCCTGGTGGAGAAGCTCCAGCTGAGTGAAAAGAGCAGAGTCATCCTGGGTGTGATCCAGTGTTGTTCTGGCTTCGGATTCCTTGTCCGACCCAACTGGACTACCGCTACGATGTTCGTGTCTGAGTGTGGAAGAAGGAGAAGTGCTGTGCTCGGGAGACATGGCTGAGTCTGAGTCTTCGTGAAGTTGCTGGTCGGAACCATAAACAGCATCCAAATGAAAGTGCTTGCTGCTGCTGGACTCCACTCTGAGCCTCACAGGGACCGGGAGGCGAGATTTGACACCCGCCTACAATCGAAACAAATGGAACCGATATTGAAAACACTTGATGTGATGCAGAAAGCAAAGTTTCTTTACACTCTTCCCATAATACAAAACTTACCCCATGCCTTGAGACATGCTGCACTGCACTCTTGTTTTGTGACTGTGGACTCTCCATCCCCTCTGCGGTGACAGGGGTCTCCCCATCCGACACCTCCTTCGACAGATTGCTGACCTTAGAGTGACCTTTTGACTCGACCTGCAGCGTTTCGACACTCTTTCTCAGTTCAGCCTGTCCATCACTGGTGTTCCCTGAGGCGTCTGTGCTCTCTTTCTCTTTACACTCAGTCGATTTTTGTTCTTTCAGGAGACCCCGCAGCTCTGCATTCTCTGATCTGAGTCTGAACAGGACCTCCCTGTAAAGAAGGAAATTCAATCAGTTCACTAATCAGGCAACTGAGTGAAAATTGCTGAACACTACTGAAGAAAAAGACCCACCTAAGCTGTGAAACTGATGTGGCCCCACAATCAGTCAGTAGGGATTTAAACGCCATTACATCCGAGTTCCTCTTCCTAGAATCTTTTTCAACAGTGTCCAAGGAGTCGTTGCCAGACTGAGCATGCTCTCTACTCTGGCCGAGGCCACTGTCCATACTCATATCAACCAACAGCTTTCCAGACAACATCTAAAAAGGGACAGTTCAGAAGTTAAGTTGCATGGAAAAAGGGAATTCTCCAAACTATTAACATCAAATTCTGTCGTAAACAATTCAATAAATGATTCTCTATTTCATACCTGTCCTAGTTTGATGTCTGTCTGACTCTCTTTATCCTGACCGGAGTGACACGTCCTCTTACTGTGCATCTCCTGCGTCTTCTCAAGCTGCTAGAGTAATGGGATGGGAGGCGAGTATGACAAATGTGGCTCGGTAAAAGAAAAAACTTAATGTGGGAACAGAATCCATAAAACAGTGCACAGCAACAGCAGAATGGTATGACGTGTCTAATGTGGCATGGCGAAGAGAGAGCATTTCATGGGACACAGAGATAAAAAAAACAAAGAGGGACTGATTAGGAAAGGTGAAGAGGGAAAAGAAGGTATCTTCTACTACAGACAAGAGAGACACTTGTTAGAGAAATAAGACATACAGTACTACAGAGTAAAGAGACATTACTAACAGGCTCAAAAGAGCAAAGGTTAAGATGTAGGTTCAAAGGTTAGAAAGGAGCTATTAAAGGTGGATGTTAGAAAATGACTCAGACATGATTCATTAAGTATTTAGAAAATGTGGACAAACTGTACAAAGATTTCTGGATAAATGACAGAAAGGTCCTTTATTGTAAGGTTAGGGAATAAACGTTGATGCCTCAACTGCAGCTGTCTCTTTTGTGGCCTCTAACCTGCTTCCAGGGGCTACTGCTGGGCATAACTTGGTCTTCCTTGTTGTAAGCGTCTTGGGCTGACTTCTCCAATAGTGACAGGCGGTTCTGCAGCTCGTTGTTCAACCCCTGCAGTCTGCTGACACAATCCTGCAGCTCCAGCACCTGAGGCCCAGAGAGACTCATTTTTATCCAATCCTGTTTTATGTATTTGGTGACACATCTTTTCAACTACTCAAACTCGACTGTCACATTTACTAGATAGAGAAACAATACATTTATCCAAATGTATTATTCACCTTCTCCTTGAGCTCCTGTGCAGACAGTTGAGACAAGCTGTCATCCTGCCCTTCTCCCACACAGATACTCATGTAGGAGGTCTGATCTCCGATGAAACTCAAAGTTTCACCTGAAAAACATTAGAGTCACATGTATCAAAGACTTCCATCTATAAAAAAAACCTTAGGTATAAGAAGTTGTGTGTCATTTTCTACTCTTACCACCATCATTGGCCCCTCCAACCCCTCCTCCCCGGTTCTGTATGGCTCCTAAGCGAGCCTGCAGAGAGGTATTCCAGCGCTGTGCATCTTCCAGCTGATGCCTCATGCTCTCCAGCTCTTTAGGATCAATCAGGTCCATACCTGAACAGATACACAGAGGGTTCATTTTCTGAAAAGGTAAATGCTCCACTGTCAAAATGCTTCTAACTTAAGAGGAACTGATAGTCTGTATCATTTGTAGTTAAGACTCTGTGTGACTGTGTGGAATAGCAAACAATAAATAGCAGTCGCCCACATCCAGACACCATTTAAGGCGGGTGCTGATCCAATAGAAGAACCTGAAAAAAGTCTGCACACTGTAGCTGCTTTAAGGGCAATTTAATGGCACTTCAGACTGGTTCTGAAGAAGAGCATTCGCTTGAAATATCACTTTTGGATGTGCCAATAAATTGCACTTATGGGAGCTACTGCATGCAGACTTTTTTGTGTGACATAGGTTATTAAAGATGCTGTATAGTGCAGTTGGTTTTCACAACTAAAAAAACATTGGCGTGCTGTTGCAAGAAGCACAGATTACATAATATGACCTCTGGAGAAAAATAAGAGACCAAACTGCTAAAATAAATGTTGATAAGTGAAATAGTAACTAAATGGAAAAAAACAACAACAAAAAACCCCATAAATAAATCCTATTTATTTCAAGAAAGTCAATATTTCAAAAATCAAACTAAACTAAATTTAAACTAAACTAGATTACAATCTTGCGAGAGAAAAACTGATTAATACATATAAAATTCAAAGCTGAATCAGATAAACTAGGGTTGGAAATTAGGAAAAAGCTGCAGAAGGATCCGCGACCGTCGAAAAATAAATATTCAGAAACTTTATAGACATATAAGGCAGTATATTTCAATCCTGCTCCTGGGGGCCCCCTGCCCAGGATTGTAAAACACTGATATAAGGCAACACTTCACCTTTAACCCCCTATTCAGCATTTATAAGCAGTATATAACATTTAAGTAATGTTTATAACACACTACAATATAGTCATGACAGATACAAATGTTTATTAATGTAGCTGTTAAGTGGAGGCTGCTGTATTTCAGATAACGAATGACAGAATGGTAAAACAGATATAATAAGACATACTTGTACGTCTTCATAGGAGAAGTTATGCTTGCTCCCAAATGTTGTGCATTCACACTTTCATTAAACACTTGGCCTTATAGCTGTGTACAGCTACTTGTGATGTGTAAAAAAACATGTGCATATTGCTTATGAATGCTTAATAGGGTACTTTAAGTAAAGTTTTACCATACATAAATATAATCACTGGTTTTGTTTGTTGCATGCAAACAGTCTATGTACTACTGCATATTATTTTCATTATTATATAATCAAATCATAACACAAAACAAGACATGTGGAAGCTGAATCCTTGTTAATGACTGTAGCTACATCTATCTTGGATTCAGTGTGAATGTGAGCCTGTTACTTACAGCTGACCTATTTATACACCTGGCTCTCTTCAGACAGGGGCGGGGGGATGAGTGTGCACACAGGCGAGCACATGCATGCGCATGGGCAGACACTGAAATAATTTGGCTTAGGCGACTACCTGAGTGTACAGTGACACTTTTAATCAGTCTCAAGGCTGTGCTGCGATGTCACACTACATCTGAGCCATTAACTGCGCTAAAATACATAAACCGTGTGACATCAGATACACTTAGGCCTTTTTTTAAAAAAAAAATATTAAGATCTATTTTAGCTGTGCTACTCTACTTTAAGACAATCTGTGATTTTATAGCAGTATAACAACCTTTAATACCTCTTAAAGTCGTTATATAATGACATGCTTGTGCAATTAAATCATGTGACAGATGGTTGGATGGGTTGGATTAATCACCAGAGGGGCTACAGAAAGGTGATGACATCAACAGACAACCAAATGTTTTAATGGGACAGTCAAAAACAAACAGACAGCATGTTAAAGTGAGAAAAAGAAGACCGGCCAACATAAGTCTTTATTCACTTTTTTAGAAAGGACAGACAAACAGAAACAGAGTGGATTAGTGTGAAGCCAGTACATTTAAAAGAGACAGAGAAAACATGTAGCAACTCTACTATGGAAAGAACATGCAGATGAGGAGGTGATGATGTAAAGAACAATGAACAGAAAGATGAAGAGTGGAGGGACCAGGTGTGCATGCTGAACAAAGTAACATAAAAAGAGGATGTGAGCTTGTCAGCAGGAAATATTAGTGGAGCAAACACATAAAAACAAAGACGACAGGTGTGTGTGTATATTAGTGCGTTTTCCCTATGAGCTATGAACGTACGTCTCTATGAGCTATCATTTCCTAACTCTTCAAACAACTTGTGTGATAAACGTGTTGTTTCCTTCAATCATTGTCATTTACCACCCAGTGTGTTTGCACTGCACCTTCTCTGAGTTTGGCTCTGTGTATCTCTCTCTCCAGGTCGTCCCTTAGCTCCTCATTAGTTTTGATGCTCTCCTCCAACTGCTGCCTGAGGAGCTGCACTGCTGTCAGCTCCAACTGCAGAGCATGGAGACGCTGTGCACTGCAAACAACACACATGCATATACACAAAGTAAGGTCTATGCATTAACTAAGTTAGCCTAATCATTAATCATTTCAATTTTTGTCACAGGGACCATCATTCCTACCTGTCCTGCTCCTTTACAGTCCTGACCAGGCTGGAGTAGAGCTGTTGTTCGGCTCTCAGGGCTTTGTTCAGAGCATCATGCTCCTGTTGCAAGGCTATAAGGTTGGGCAAAGCCTTAAGGGAGACATAAAATGAATGAGTAATGGTCTTAATATCAAGGCAGTAAGTGTAAAATATGTTGTTTTTGGTTTCATTCAGAAGAAAAGTTTACTTCTTGTTGGCTGTCTCCACCAATCATAGTTCTCTCTCTCTGAGGGAGGCCAGGGAGTGATCTCTCCATGCCAGAGACAATGACCTGATCCTGGGTATGATCTGCCCGACTGTCCCCTCTCTGACCAAGGCGCTGGTGGAGAACCTGCTCAGAGACATAAACAAAACATGAGAACCAAGAATGCAGAAGAAGAGGCCGCTGAGTTCATAAGCACTCAGAAGAAAAACTGCTTATTCTAAGCTGCTGATTGTTTCCATTGAGCTACAAGAGTTCGACTTGTGAATGGGGGGTATCCTTACATCAATAATTTCATCCTTGGTCTTCAGTGTAGCAGTCAGGGACTCAATATTAGCAGCCTGACCTTCATTGCGACCCTCCAGCTCAGATAGCAATGACTGCAGCTCTGCCAAAGAGATCTGAATACCAAGAAAACACTTGTTAGCGAGAGTCCTGATTATAGACATAGAAAAATGCTTACAACCAACTGACCTTCAGCTCATTCTCCCTCTTCAGTGCTTTGTTCAGAGCCTCAGTTTTCTGTGCTAGCTCCTTCTTCAGGATGACGACTGACTTCTTGGCGAGAGGAATGTTCTCCCCATTGTCCTCACTGTTCCTCCTGGACAGCTCAGCTACAGCGCAAAAAAAATAGAATCAAATGTAGGACCGACATGTACTGACTTATAAATAACCAGTGAGAGGGTTTAAAGGTGCAAAAGGCCTCACCTTCCCTCTCGTCCAACTTCTCCTGCATGATCTGGATGGTTTGCTTGAGCTCCAACACATGATCTGGCTCCTCCCTTTGCCTCACCTCTGCCAGAAACTGGTCCCTCTCCTGACCACGCTGCAGAAGCTTCTGCAAAATTATAAAAATAACAACACATAGATAGTGTAGATTTGTCCAGAAATCAAGGACAATCAAATGACCCAGCAAGCCATTTAAAGTCAGAATGAATGAGTTATTCTCCTTGGGAGTTTTCATTTCCTCTCCTTGTTAAGCCTCGAAGTCAAGCACATTTTACAGCTGAGTGACTGTGTTGTATCCCAGAGGAACTCACGTTGATGATGCTTTCTTTTTCAGCAAGCTGGGCTCGGAGCTCCGCGGTCTCTAAATAACCCTCCTGGGCTGTTGTGGAGCCTTGCCTCTCAGCAGTGAGAAGCTGCTGCTGCCTGTCAGACAGCTGCTTCCTCAGTTCCTGGATCTCTTGAGTGCGCTCAGACAGCATGCGATTGTAATGCTCTGCAGACTCCTGCGGAAGATGAAAGAAAAGATGACAGTAATGAGAGGCGGTGAGGTTTGCCTACATTCTGTACATACGAATGCCTTTTTGTAGATCTGTCAGTGTAAATATCACGCACATTGTAGTGTATGTCTGTCTCAATGTTCAAATTCACTTTTCCATTCACTTTTTTTGTTTCATTTTTTTTGTTTACTTTATTCTTACCACTATTATGTTTTCTGTATCTTATCATCACTTGTTGCTCTAAAGATTAAGTTTCCCTGAAGTAATCTCATTGAAAATGTTTGCATAATTAAATGTTGACCTTGAGAAGCTGGTCTTTGCTGCTGATCGTAGCCAACAGTCCCTCCACAGCACTCTCATTGTCAGCGACCAGCCTTTCCCTGGCCTTCACAGCCTCAGCCAACATAGCCTCGGTGACCTTTAACCTCTGGCCCATCTGTTCAGCGAGGTCACGTGTGTGAGTCTGCGACTGGCTCAGCATTGATTCGGCCATTTCCTGAAAACAAAGTTAATAAAAATCCAAAACTTTCAAGGGTCAAGTATTTGTATATGCAGTATGTGAACTTCCTGGCTCAGAATGGTAAAAAAATGGCTGAGCAGAGGGTATTGTTTACTAACCTCCATATCCTTTGTCTTGCCTTCCAGTGAGAGCTGTAGCTGACTGATGATGGAGTCCTTTTCCCTCAGTGATCTGTTCAAGTTATCTTCTACATCTTGCTTGGCTCTCTGCAGATTCTTTAGAGTGTTTGCAAGATGCTGCAGCTCAACATCCTTCTCCTTGATTAGACTGTCAAAACTCTGGAAGGAGAGGAATGAGCAAACAGATGCAGCAGATTAAAGCCCAATTTCATTTCTAATTACTAGGAAAGGCAAATTCCCAAATCAAACATGGTCATTACTGCTTACATTGATGGTTTCCTCGTTGTGAGAGAGCAAGTTATTCAGCCTGTCGAGGTCTCTTTCCCTCTCCCTCAGAGACAGCTGCAGCTGGTGTATCTCATTGTCTTTCTCCTCAATGGCAGCAAACTTCTCATCCAGTGCTTGCTGTGAGAGAGTAAACAGAGGAATGTCAGAATTAAATTATAGTCACTGTGGTGAGAAGATTACACAGAAGGAATGCGCACCTCCAGAGCCTTCTCCTTTTCTTTCAGCCTTTGCCGCAGCTTGGAAAGCACACTGTCATTTCCTCCCGGGCTTTTGCTTTGCTCAAAGTCTCTGACCATGTTCATGTACTCCTAATGAACACAAACAAAACAATCACAAGATCAATTATCTAAATATAACAAAACCACAGATTTCCTAACTGATAAAAACACAATACACACAGAAATATTTTATCTTTTGCTGTACAATCTGTCTGTATATGTTCGACGTTGTTGTGTCACCTGTAGCTGCTGCTCTTTATCGGCAAGAGTGGATGTGAGCCGCTGGATGGTCACCTCATGGGCCTGCACTTTTCTTTTGGTTTGATCCAGTAGCTCCTGGTACTGGTGCTCTAGAGCACTCTCCCTTTCACCAATCTCACCACTCAGCTTTTTGATCTGATTGTTCAGATCCTGGAGGGAGAAATGATAATACTGTTACAGAAAAAGCCAATATTTGAATCATCACAATTAAAAGTTTTATTTGAGAATATTGACTGGACAACCATCAGGGTCTTACATTCAGGGCCTTGTCTCCCTTCTTCTTCTGCTGTTGCAGGTCCTCCAGTTCCACCTCCAGCTGGTCCTTTGCCTGCTGCAAGTCAGCCAGCTCTTGCTCCTTCCTGTCCAGGGCACGCTGTAGCTTTTGGGCTTCGAGTACCTTGGCATGGTGTTCCCCTTGGAGTTGGGCCAGCTCTGTTTGCTTTTCCATTAATACATTTTGGTGTTCCTCTACTCCCTGAGTGATATATGCGAGAACCAGAGGCTGCGGTGAGTGTTTGTCAATGAGATGGTGATAAAAAAATACTCCAGTTGCTTTACTGTTCGATTTTCTACATATAAAAGATGCAGGATTTACCTGGTATTTCTGCAGCTGGGCTTTATGTGCTGCTTCTCTCGCCTTAGCCAAAGCATCGTCCCTGTCCTCAATCTCATGACACAGCTCTGCAATCTGCGTAATACACACAAAGAAAGAATGACAGACAGGTTGGTGTTAGAGCATTGCATAATACAGAATAGTGAGAGCACAGACAAGTGAAGTCTGTCACAGTTAACAACTGTTATGATCCCCACGATAAATAAAATGTGTTCATGAAAGAACGAATCTCACCTCTTTCTCCTTTTCTCTGAGGACCTGAGTAAGCCCCTGGATTGTTTTGTCTCGCTTCAGAGCATTTTTCTTCTCAGAGCTGAGTTCATCCTCCTTCTCATCCAACTTCACTAACAAGTTCTGTTTATTAAAAAAAGGGATCTTATACAAAGAAACCTAGCAAACGAGACAAAAATATTTGAAAGAGCAAAATGTCATCCCTGTGTACCTTGTTTTGATTTTGGGTATCCTCCAGCGTTTTAGTCAGAGTCTCATTGGTGCTTTTTGTCCGGGTGAGCTCTTCAGTCAGCAGCTTATTGCAGGACTCCAATCGGCTAATCTCGCTCTGCTTCTAAATAAATCCAGAGAAACCACAAAACAGGAAAGGGAAACAATGTTTTAATAGCAGCAATAAGAGGCAAAGCTGTTTTATGCTACATTTCATTACTGATGCTAAAGCACTTTACTCAGCTGGGGTTACTGAGAGGGGCTACCTTTACTCTGACAGGAGTGTACTCATCATCAAATTCCTCTGTCAGGTCATGAAGAGACTTCCATTCTGCCTCTCTGTGTCTGCGCCTGGCTCGGGTATTGTAAGGGCCAGTATTTAATCTCTTCAGGACAGGGATGTGGCTCCCTGCAGGAGCAAAGATTTGCTGCTTGGAGATGCAACGTAGGAGTTGGATCAGGTCAGAGATCACAGAGGGTTGATTTGAGGAGCTGTGGAGCAGAGCTTTGGCCTGAGCCTTTCCTCCTGGGTCCTCAGCGGCACCACGTCTGGAAATAAACAACTTTGGCTCTCTGATTTTAGGTTTGGCTGGAGGGTCTGGCGGAGTGTCTGAGGAAAAGTCTCTATTGAGGGACTGAAGCGAAGTGGAGCGACCTTTAAATCCAGATTTAGGCAGCATGCCCTTACGCTGGATAAGGTCCAGGTACATGCTCTGTGAATTGCTGCGTGTGCCTCGGAGACCAAAGCTCTTCAGAGAGCCATCGAGCCCTGCCGCTGATCCCAGCCTGCTGCTCTTGAGGCCTGAGCGCCCGGAGAATGACAGTTTACTAGAAATTTGATCCAGACTCACACACCTTTTCATGCGATTCGCCACATGACCACTTCCACTCTCGCTGAATTGCTGTCCTTCAGAGGCCAGCTGACGCACAGCCTCATCATCAGGACTGCTCACCCCAGAGGACTTGCGTGGATTCTTCCAACTGGTGCTCTCCCTGTGACTCCTGTCCAGGCCTGGGTTGTTTTTACTGTAGACATGGATGATGCACTGGATCAGGTGATCTTTCTCCGCCTGCAGCTTCTGGATCTGACCGTTGTGTTCATCCTGCAGCTGGCTGATGTTGACATCACACTGTACCACCTTCTCCAACTGGAACACGCATTTCCCACAGAGGAACTCTCCACGCCCATCACGGGTCACCTCCCAGCCGAGCACATGGGACAAGATGACTTGCAGCTTCCTCTTTGCTATCGCGCTGAAGATCCAGCGACACTGGCTTCCTACCACACGAACTCCACAAATACGACACGGCTCCCTCATGGCACCTTAGATCTTTGGATTCCACAGTCACCCACTTAAAACGAGTCCGAAAAGCATCTCACTGACACACACACTGTCCACTGGCGTAACGGCCATCAGCCTGCCAACAGTGAAATAGCCATCTATCATTTTCTCTGAGTGCATCAGCAAGAGAAGCACAGAGGAGAATGACTGAGTGCAGGGCACTATAAGCCCTAAGCCTTTGATAATCCCTGCTCCCGCCTCTATTCCACTCTCCCCCACATATTCAATCAGATCAAATCCTCTAGGACTGCTGCAGTGATCTGTGTTATGGCCGGTGCCAAACCATTTCTAGAAAACGTCCTCTAAAATGCCCTGAAAATCAGGTATGAACGGCAGCCCCATACAGGTGCATCTTCATGGGATGGTTGAAAATGGCAGCAGCCAAATCACTCCTACGGAGTCCATCCTGTCTGGCAGCACATCTAAAAATCCGCTTTAAGATTAGAGGAGGTGTTTTCTGGCAATCGTTGCTGTCAGGCATTCCATTACACCTCTATCCCAGAGAGGCCATTTGAAGTCCTGCCCTGCCCCAAAAGCACCCCTGGTAGACAGATTGGCCTCAATTATTCAAAATGCTTTGCAAAACATGCAGAATTTTCACTGACTAAACACTGGCAGGTAGACTGTTTATTCTCTTTTAATAAAGGAGGATGGACATAAATAACTCAGAGGAACTGTCTCCAGACAGCATGGTAATCCAGTCTTAACTTTGTGACCTGAGTCCAGACGTCAAGACCTGATGAGGAAACCATGGACACTGCCCAACGAGCAGCTCTCTACTGTATACGTCAACAACATATTACTTTCACCAAGAGACTGCATAATGCTTGGATGACCACTTTTAAACTGAACTGCATTAAAATACATAATATCAGCCCAACAAAATGGGTTCAGATTTAGGATATGTAATGCACAGAATTAAAACCATATAGCTGGTATAAATAATATACAGCAAGAGAATAATTTCTAGTCCTCCAATACAGGTTTGCTGTCAATTCTTTAGAGCCTAAAATTACATCTTCAAATTGCTTCTTATGTCCATGATACTGTCCAAAACCCAAAGACTCTTCATTCACTATAAGAAATGACAAGGAAAAGCAGCAAATCTTCACATATAAGAAGGTAGAAACGAATTGTTGCAGCTCTTTCCAAGATTAGAACAACAAACGGGAATACTCAGTCTCTTTACTGAAGCAGGCAACAAAAATAAAAAAGCACCAGGAGGCACACAGAGGGAAACAGCAAGTCATAAAGTGCCAAAGAACTTTTCCTGTGGTTCAACAGAACAACACAGGCAATCCTCTGAAGTTAACAGAACCTGCTTTCTGCACACAGCATAAAACATAGCCTTTGTGCATCGGTTGGTCTGCGAGTGTTTGGGTTTGATTGACGGTTAAGTTAGTTATCTTTTGGTTTGAGGCAATATGATTTCTCGAAATATGAAAGAATGACATAAAAAAGTCTCCCACGGGGAAAGACAAAAACAAAAGATAAGAAAAATGGGAAAATAGAAAGACGCCGACAAAGCTGAGTCTAAGCAGTCAGCCCCATGTCAGTGTCAGCGTACAGTGGTCATTTCAAGGCACACCACAAAAAGATTTAATGAAGAAGTCTCCACAACACCAACCTGATGATCTGGTGTTGTTTGGTCCTCCCCTCTATGTAACTCGTCCCTCAGTGCCTGGGAGACAGAGAGTAAAAAAGGTCACTTAAGCGTCTTTTCATATAAACTAAGCAGTGCTGACATAAGTTTTAGTTATTTAGAGGCTGAACAAAGTGCCACTAAAATGTAATTTCTCTGAATATACTGTATGTACTCCATGGAAACAAATGGCTTCAACCCAAAGTAACTAGGTTAAATAATTTGAGAAGTTTCTTTATCATTTCAGAGGTAAAGCTTCAGAATGATATATCTTTAGCAACATTAGAAAGTCATACCTCGAGTTCCTGATCTTTCTTGGCGATGAGATCAGACAGCTGTTTAACGCTGTCAGCGGACGGCGCATCTCTCCCTTGTTCTGCACTTTTCTTCTGTTGGATTACAGCTTCCTGGTTCTTTAAAGTGATCTTGAGTTGCTCGATGATACTGGTGTGAACAAAAAAATGAAAAAACGTAGATCGTAATCCAGAAAAACAACAACATACCAATGTGCTTCCGTGCTTATCTCCTGTGTCCCTACTTGTCTTTCTCCTGTAGAGCCTGCTGCAGGTCTTGGACTGGGCTGGGGACGGGGGTGAAGGTGCTCTGTGGACCCAGGCCTTGGAGCTGCTTCTCCATGTTAATATTTCTAAGCTTCTCCTGCTCGGCGATGGCTGCCATCTTCTCAACTTCTTCCTCTGCCACTTGCAGAGACTACCATGAGGCAAAAAGACAGCGTGAGATAACTGCCAAAACAATAATCACTAACACTGAATAGCTTTCCTCTGCAGATCAAGTTCATAACTTGAGCACAAAGTAATACATTACACAGGGCAAGTAACAAGTATCTGGACAGTAACTCTAAAATTCCAACTCTAGTGTTCACTTGTTGCTTGAAATGATTTTTTGACTCACCTCTTCTAGGTCAGCTATCCTCTTGCTGAATGCTTCCCGGAGTGCATCCATCTCTCTTTGAGCCTGTTCTCTCAAACGATGGGGTTCTCCTGGTTCTCGACCAGCCAGACTCTCCAACGCTTTCCTGAAGAACAATCACAGGGGAGATAACGTCAGTGCCCATATACATTTTCACCACTAGGCTTCCACAACATCTTCCCGCCTGTGGTTTTGTAGAGGGAAGGATACTCACGATGCAGACACGAGTAGCTCCTGTTTCTCTGCCATGTCTCTCTTCATAGACTCCAACTCCACCTTCAGCTCAATGTTCTATAAAGGGACAATAATCAGTCCATTATAGCACAAATTGTACATCTTAAGTCATCACAAAAAACATATTCCTTTCTTAGAGATAGTTCTCAATGACAGTTGCATTGATAACACGACCAAATTAATAAATCTTAAGTTTTTTGTCTTGCAGTGTGTAGATAAACATAACATTCTTACATGACACTTCACTCCTCAAAAGAGAGAAACACGAGCACTTAGGACTTAATGAGAGCAGGAGATTCCACTGTGCCTACATCATACTCAAACTACAATGAAAAGGCAAGACAGCTGTTCTAAGATCATAAAAGTCCCATTTTGGTTGAACAAAATTCAGCTGTTGTTGTGGCTGAAGTTGAGATCTTAATTAATCCCGGTAGGAAACGCTGAGTCACATGCAACATCAAGGCGCTGAGGGGGCCACATAAATGCTAACAAAGACATAGAGACTGATACACATTTTGCATACTAAAGAAAATACAACACCGTTTTGAATATGTCCTCAGTTGAGTCGTCACATTTCTGCTGCATGCGCTCCTCCATGAAGTAAATGCGCAGCTTCAGGTTAAAGTTCTCTTTCTTCAGGGCTGTGATTTGCTGTGGGTTGATTGACAACACTTTAATATCCAGGAAAATAACGTAACAACAAACTACATTTTATGGGAAAAGCTTTATTAAAACCTTTTAGTCTCTGTCTAGCCAAAAATTTACTTGAAGCATTTACTTTACTCATATTACAAAAGAAAACATGGTTCAGACAAACAATCTGGGTCAAAGAAAAATAGCAGTTAAGCACTTTATCTGTGGAAAATCTCCAGACAAGATGTTTACATGGCAGAAAAGGACCCGGTGTGTGTGGTTATTGTTAAATTGAAGGGAGGCCTTCATGCTTGCATGTGTGTCTGAGTGCAAATGTGTGTGAAGTGGACTGTGCATCATTGTGCTGCAGGCTCAGAACATCATACATCTGGTAATGGGGGTTGGGTAGACTGTGGAAGGGAGGAGGTAGAAGTCTGGACTCCCTCCATAAACCTCTGATAGTGCAGCCAGCATGGCAGCACAGGCCAAAAATCTGAGCATGCATTCCACTCAAATACTCAAATATATGGTTTCAGCTCACCTCAAACGTACTCCTACACGCACTTATCATCACTAAATCTCCATAAATGGTCAGTGCAGCTTGGTTTCAGTCAGACTGAGGATCAGGTTTAATAAATCATACTACCCTGTGTGTTGTGGCAGAGGAAATTTGGCTTTATAACCTCATTCTGTTGTGCTCATTGTTTCAATCTTTTAATAGTTGATGGCATAAAAATGAAAGTAAAATACGAATCATTATCATAAGAGTGATATGTGATATGAAATGTGCTTTGGATGATCCAAGAAACATTAATCACGACTGCAATTTAAAAAACACAGTGCCACTTGATACAAATCACTCACGTTCTCATAGTCCTTCATGGTAAGAGCTTTGATCGGGGACATCTTGTCAGGGAAGGACGGAGCTGTAAAACAACAGAGTGATGCACTTTTACTCATTTGAGTCACAACTATAATACGTTTTTTAGAGCATAGAGAATCTTCCCTGCTGACAGGAATACCTCAGCTGTCAGGAATCTATTCATTTTAGAACGATAAAGAAGAAAGAGAAAGCAGACATTCAGCTTTTAGAGAGCTGCCCTGTTCAGACCAGTTTAAAGCAGCACACAGCTGATCATGTAACACTAGTCAACAACACATTTCACAACACGAACTCCACATTCTCAGTTTGACAGCCTGACGGGAAGAGCTTCGTCACCTCTTACATTTGTATAACTTGCTTGTCTATGTACATTTTATTTATAAATCAGAGACATGTTGCTCTCCATGTCGACTTCAGTGTATAATGCTCTGGTCTTCAATGTGAACAAAAATCTAGATCGCTACAGATGGTATTCATTACCCTTCATTCATTACTCCCTTAATTCCTGGATCTAGTATCTGACAAAACTACTGAGATTCTTTTCGATTTCTCATTTGAAATTTTTGGGTGTCAATACAAACTCTGAGTCTTGTAGATTGACACGAAGAGGAATAATTGGCAACAGATTTTGATAATCCATTCATCATTTATCAGCCAGAACTCCAAACATTTGCTGGTTTCTCTAATGTGAGGATTTGGAACTGATCTGAACATTATTCAAAAATGAACATGATCATTAGTTGCAGCTCAAGTTTACACACACACACACAAACTTTTTTATTATATCATGTCATGTATACATCTTCATATCTTTTATTTTCATGATACTGCAAGCGTCAGTGTTTTGCCTGGATGTCTCTGTGTATTTGTCCACATGAGCAACGTGACAGAAAGCCACAGATGCTGACCTATATCTATAAATCAGTTGTTTACTGGCTTGCGTGTTTTGTTCCAGCCCTGAGTATATTGTTGGCACACTACAAGAGCATGACAATAAATTAGAGACAGGATTAGCTAATTAACATCACCAAGCTAATCCCTTATCAAATCTTTGGAGACACAACTGTGGGAGGTCACAGCAACGATTCAGCAGCAGTATTAATTAATACACAGGGGGGGAAAGCAACCGGAGCCATAAAAAACAACAAAGAAAAGAAAAAACAAGGGAGAACAAATGAAAGTCTTACTGTACCTGTCATGCTGTCTGTGGAATAATCTCCAGCATCTATGGAGTCTGGCAGTCTGCAGCTGGGGACAGAATCGTTTGGTTAGTGATGCTGCCTATCCACTATGAATACATGAAAAAGGATCACTGTTACATATTTTACTAAGACAATTCACACAAATCTAAAAATCACAGGAACCAAAGCAAGCTCCGCTCTCTGTCCTTGCTCATAGTACACACATATACAAATTATTATGGTTTTCCTACATCACAAATGCGCTGTGTTTATGTATTACTCACGCTGGCCAGTTCCACTGAGCCTGAAGAACGCTCCATAAATAGCTTGAGAATGACTCTCTGCCTCATTTACATCCACTCTGGCAGAAGACCCTTCAATGTGAGTGTGTGTGTGTGTGTGTGTGTGCGTGTGTGTGCAAGACCATGTGCCAGTGGCAGCCTAGCTTTCGTATTCAGACGGACAGAAGGAGAGCAAACAGAGAATCCAATGGACGGAGAGGGCTTTCTTTGGTACACAAGAAGACTACTGTGTCTCTGATCAGCTAAGCATCACACAGTGACGGGACGGTGGCGACACTAACAGACAAGGCACAAAGCACCAAACATCAGCAACGCACATCTGGATCACGACAGACACAAACCGAACCGGATTTGTACTACCACAACACAAATATATCACTTTCACATGTAGCAGTAATTCAATTTATTAAGGATTAGTGTGTGATATTCTCCTGACATATCTGGCTTTCAGACGGATACTTTACTTGCAACAACAAAAACATGAACTATTTGGTCCCAAGCTCATGTTCCTCAACCCTGACCCTTGTGTCTAATAATATATTGTCTAGCATTGAACAACTTCCTCCCATACCTCCCCTGGCACTGGGAGCACAGCCACTCTACTGCTTCTCTGGTTTATTCCCTTAGCAAAGCTTTACGGCTCCAGCATGATTTGTTCATATCAGATTGTACTTAAGCTAAGCATTGTAAGAAGACAACATTTTCTGACAAAATGATAAATATATATACATACAGGAGGATGTGCAAATTACATTTTTGTAAAACAGGTCTAGTTTTTGTCTTGTTGTAATTATCACTTGAGACCCTTTCAAAATAAGACCATTACTATTTGATGTTTTGTATTTTATCAGGGCTGGGCAATATGGGCTTAAAATAATATTGCAATATTTGAATGTCAAATTGCGATACACAATAAATATATCGATATTTTCAGATCTCTTCACAAATCTTCATCAATGCTAGGACTGAGCAACAAAATCAAATATCACAATATTTTTGACAGAATGCCTCGATATTGACATTGTGACAATATTGTACTGATGACTATTGGTACTTTAAAGATGTAGTATGTAATAATTTTAAATGCTCAAAAATTTTAATTATCAACCAAATATGAAGAAATAATGTATGTAAATAATGTCTAAACAATACTGATGCAGAGATATCTCTTGGATTCAGAATGCTAATGATGAACAGGTTATAGTCCGTTAGTAAACAACATCAACACTCCCTCAGTGCAGTATCAGCTTACGGCAGTGTAGAGCATGAATTTGACAGGTTGCCAATTCTTACATATCGCACCTTTAACGAAATATTAACACAAGGCGCTTTATGATAAATAATCATCAGTGATGTGGATATAATGACTTAGTAAAGCAGGGTATAAGAACAAGCAGAACAGTGCAGTAAGTTCAGGAAATTACATGATTTTACAGGGAAAGGCAACACTTACGCCATACCACGATATTACAATATCCACAACCTAAGATGATACACAGTCTCGTATCATGATAACAATATACAGCAATATCGGCACATTGCTCAGCCCTCATATGAATCACACGAATATGGCTCTCAACCATAAACCATAAAGACACAGCTCTTCCCCATCTTTGTTTTGCTTTGGCACGAACCCTAACCTTAACACTACAAAGTTAACCCACATGGCGGAAAAATAACACACTACAGTAGAGAAAAGATGATACAACGCCAAAAAAAAAAACCTAAGGCTCCTTAGACTTCACAGTGAATGTTTCTGTATTTAATGTCAAGGTGGTCCTCCATCACCTCTGTGACACAATGTAAAGAATAGGATGAAGAATGTGAGCAGCAGAAGCACAATAATCCTCTACAAAAACCTTAAGTTCAATAAAAATGTGTTGTCAATTGTTGCATCACTGAGGTTTCACATGCCAAGCAACCCCTTCCTGTGTTAATGGAGAGGAAGCACTCAGCAGCCAACGCCACGATAACAGTAAAAGCCCCAAACACAAACATAGGAACACAGCCTCCATAGAAACCAACCGCAAATGAAACTCTCTCATAAAGAATCGATGACATTAAAACACATCTGTCAGTGGTATCGACACCGACAGATGTTTTGTCAGCGCTGCACTTGTAGTAACCCCTCCGGCACCCAGTGGAAACACTGTCAGAGCCTGTAAACAGTGACTTCCTCTTTTCTTCTCATTTTGTTCAGCTGCCAGTTACAAACATGGAACCATGACAGTAGTTAATGGAAAAACAACAATAACTGAAGAGACTCAGCCATATGTATAAACTAAAAGAGTAATGTGAATCAGGTTTCAGAATTACAGAATAAGTAATTCACACCACACATATCAGCTAACGTCTTGGATTACTGAGGCACGCTCACCACCTGGAAGACTTTTACGCAGGAGGACACAGCAGGGCTCGGTCACCTAAAAGGACGCTACAAACTTGAACACAAGGGTGCTATAACTAGCTTCTCTTCTTCTGGAGCAGAGAGATCTACAGACTAGCAAAGCCCATCCGGCGACAGATAATAATGCACAGGTCACCTACCACAGTCACTCTCTTCTCTCGTGTCACGCAGGATGAGAAAGAAATAAATGCGACATGTTAACTCCGCAGTTTGTGCAAAGACTGCCGGGGAGACGTCGCTGCTTCAGTCTGAACCCCTCTGAAAAAGACTGCCTCTGATAATTTCCGCTTTCTTTCGCTATCACAATGACAGGTCAACAAAGCCGACCTACCAATCGCAGTAATATCACGGCAACATCCAATGAGCTGAACATGATTTATAACGGAAATAACTACTGCTAGCCGAAGCATGGCAGGCTTAGTGTACCAATGTTTGTACTGCACTTTTGATGTCTTGGTGAAGTATAAATCCCCCAATTGTCCTTATTTTTCACAGTTTTGAGGCTGAGTGAAACTGTTATTATCTTTAATGTAAGGATTTTGCCAATCTTGATTGAAACGCTGACGTTATTCGTATAGTAAAGTGGAGTATATCCATTCTAGTCAGTCAAATACGTTGCTGCAGACCCAAGAGCAACCTGAAGAGGAAGACCACTGTCAATGTAACGTTAGCTAACTACTAACTTATTACTATGTTAGCTAACGAGAGTAACTTCAGTTTTTCCCAAAGTAATAACTCCATCGAGACTGATATTATAGCTCGCAAGTTAGCTAGCTGTTATTAAATCGTTATGTTAGCGTTTAATGTTATTTTTCACAGATGAATTTGATATGTGACATCCAGATGTCAGATGACCTACTAACTTAGAACCTGGAAAATAAACAAGACCAACAGCTAGCTTGCTGTCGTTAGTTCATTCCTTATGAGACAGAAAGCTAATTACTGGTGGTGGCTAATTCAGTTCAGCGCTAACGTTATATAAAATACATGACAACTTGAGTGCCTCTGTGTTGTTCCAGTTGATAGTCATGGCCCGTTTAACAGTAACTATTTACTGCTTTCGGATTAACTGTGTTAGCTACAACGTACAGCAATGCCCTTACAAGCTAGCGTTAGCCAGCTCGCTAGCTTTTGTTGGTGGGTTTACCTCCCGTTGATGTCCACGGGGAGCGTCACATCGTCCCCCACGACGGAATCCATGACACCGGTTGAGTTATTTAGTTGTGCTCTCCAGAATAATAAGACATTTTACAGACCAAACGGAGCGTAAACTTCGAAAAGCGGGACGGAATTCAAAATAGTCCAGGCTACCGCCATCATGATATGGTAAACGTCACCATTGTGCACGTTGGAAACTGGTGAGGCATTCAGGCTGTGTTGGAAATATTTGACTTATCGACCGCAACACGACGGCGTGTGCCGTAAAAAGAGGAAAATGACGATGTTAAGCTACAAGAACACAGACTCTATGATATGAGTATTGTAAAATCTATCTAGTTATTTGTTTAAAAAGATGCTCGAATGCAAGTTTATTGTTTCCGATTTAAGAATTAAGAATTTCGAGGACCAGAAATGCAGCATTGAACTGGGTGGATACTGGGACCAAACGATTGGCCAAAACAAACACTTGGGGGCGGGGCATGGAAGCTCAAAAATAAAGTCGCTGTCGGATGAAGAATTTGCTCCTGCCATGTAGTCATGTTACCGCCTCTGACAGCACACTTTTAGGAGAAAATCACGTGTTTTTATTTAGTGGGCCCATGAATCCATATCTCCCCGACATATAAACATCATCACGATATAAAGTATAGTTAAACTGCATAATTACATCGCTTGGAATGCATCTGTGGCCTGTTTTAGTCATGCATCCTCAGCAAAATATACGTAAATAAAAAGGACATATAGCTAAAGCAGTGCAAAACTTAATCGTGTGTTGACATATTCATCAAAGAGTACTTTTAAGGATAATTTGTACGTGTGTGGCGAGGGTGTTGGGTGTGTTACTTTGAGTAATTAACTTTGGCTCCTCTAACAAACTAATTATAGCATTTAGTAGATATCCAGTAAACAGTAACGACTACTGTCTGTCTGGGTGTTCACCTATTTATTTCAGGAAACATCTGCAACCTGTAACCAGCTGGTTCAGCCTTGCATGAAATTCATTCAGACAACAATAGCGACATCTAGCGGTGTAACTCTTAATTTCAGCCTGGATTGAGTGCAATTTCAAAATGAACTCCAGATGAACCATGTTGCAGGCTTTTTGCTCTTCCTTTAAGGTGCAGCATGTGGGTTTTGCCTCCACCAATCTGATTTTCTAAGCAGATATACTTGTGTGTTATCGCTCTACATTCAGATACAGACACACTCATAGACATGACACTGGTGTCCAAGGCAAGCACACAGTGATGACCATCATTATGAGTTCATCTGAAACACCCACCACTCCCTTTTCTCCCATAACTGGCTCAGCCCAAGCAGGCTGAGCAATGTGGGCAGAATGCCCCAGGTCTCAAGCTCCCCAAAAGCCTCACTGTACTATGAGGTAATTTGATTAATTGCAGATTTGTGATGGGATTTGCACCAATACAGTATAAAATCAGCCAAGGGCCCGGCATTATTAGGTAGTCTAATTTTGTGGCCATATCATGTAGAGGAGCTCTGTGTCAAAATCTAGTCAAAAGAGCGTTGTGCTCACATGGTACATATTCTCATTAAAGGTGCAATATGTAAGCATTTTTGTTTAAAGCAACACTGCTTAGCCTTACTTTTAAAACAGGTTAAGATAATTGATTGTTGAGTCTCATCCCCAGATCGTCAAATTATGATGCTTTGGGTTTGTGTTGGGGCTGCTACAGTTAGCAGCAGTTAGCTGTAATGTTGGTGATATGCTGCCCCCTATTTGTTTGGCATATGAATTGGACAGGTGGTCAGTTCCTACATAATGCACCTTTAAAATATTACCCCTGTACACAAACATCTGATTGCACTGGACTTGAAAATCTTTGTGCCCACTTAACAGGCAATGGGCTCAACACATCCACAACCCCCCACGAGGCAACATTACTCATTATGAAGTAATGTGAGACATGAGCTTTCATGAATCAACTGGAAAAATGGTGTTGATTTTGTTACCTTGTGGGAAAAGTTACCCTGTCTGCAGTCAAATAGTCCCACCATGTTAAATTAAGCGTACCATACCATAGTTATGTTGCACAACCAGTGACCATCATTACAACTCTCTACATTTGGTACCGTTATTAAAGCAAGTCAATTATCAGACCCTTAACCATTAAGATCTTGAGTGTGCAAGAATGTGTAATTGTTATTTGTACATTCAGAAAACTCTTAGGCTTGTAAATATCAAGTTAGGAGGTACATATTAACTAGGACATTTAAACAGTGGATATTTTATTTGATTTTTTGTGGGTAGTTCAAATAGCTGTTCAAATAGTTGTAAAGTAATAATCCACACACAAATTGAAAGTATTTATTGAACAAATGGACACTGAACAATGAATAAACAGTAGACAGATAAAGGATGTTGGCACCAGAAATGGTCTCATTCAGAGTTTGATGACTTACTGTATTTGGCTGATATTTTCCATACAGGCTTTAATTATTAAAAGGCAACAGAAAATCTTTTGCTCCGAGTCATGTGTACAAATGTGAGGTATTCTTAGCTCGTTTTTAATGTCTACAACAGATTTACAAAAAGAAAGAAACATTTTTCACATATTTGCATAATTCTTTAAAACACAAGTTATAGTATAGCACAGAGTCCTGGTACAGTACATGGTTGGTTATTATCATAGAGGAAAAAACAACATAAAGCAAAAAATAACAAAAATTAAAAAAATAAAAGATAATTAACATTGCAATAAATTTGTTCTCTGGAGCCCCAAATTTACACATAAAAAAATCTATAAACTCCAAGACCAGTTGGGCGAACTGATATATAAAGTTGTCAGAAAGAGTAGTATTGCTTCAACCAACAGAAATTTGCTCAGTCTGCAACCACGTTAACAACATTAAATAACATTAAATTAGCAAGAGGGGATCCACTGTATACAGCAAGGTTTGCACAATTATACACACTTGTGTCCAGCTACAACGAAGAAACTTTTATTTAATTAGAACTATCTCAACTAGTTGTGTTTCTAAAAAATATTACATACAGCTGTGGGGGGCTTTGTACAGAGAAAAAGAAAACTTTATTCTTGAAAAAATACTTCAGACCCTGTGATTTATACTGGATACAAAAGAAGGGAATCTGTTTTTTGGTGTTTATAATTCTCATTAAAATATTTTCAAATTAAAATAAGCATCTCTGTAAAATGCAGCATTGAACAATAAAGAACAGATGGCTGACTATGTCATTGTGGATGGGATATTACCATTCTAGTGCATTATGGAAGCTATGGCAATATATTATATGGACTTTTTAAAATTCATCTAAGCAAGCATGCACTATAAACATCAGAATAATTGAGCAAAGTGGTGTAATTACAGCACTATGGTTAGCACCTTAGATAATTTACTTACTAGCACCATGCATTAATAGAGAGAGGATGGGACAGAAGAAGGGGGTAGTTTTTGGATTCATGGACCCACTCTCCTCTCTCCTGTGGCTCAGTTCTCCTCTGTACCTGTAGTCTGTCTACTGTAAGTGTTGTAGAAGAAGAGACTCCTGGTCCCATGTGGCGCTGAGTAAATAATAACTATTAACCTCCTGTCTTTTATCATAAGTAAGGAAGGAAGGATGCCTGATTTCACACTCCACAGTTGTAGAGAAATTACTAAAACACTACTGAGAACTAGAGCTCCATACCCTTTCTTTACTCTGACCTCTAATCTCCACAACTGCAGATATTCTCCCTAATCATCAGTGGCATCCGGTTCAATAATGTAAGAATAGTAAGTATAGCAATAAGTATTTAATGCACTGACTCTCCATGTTGGACGGCTTGCGTGCATCAGTGTGTGGCTTCAGACGTTGTTACTGAGAGCTGACTGGGTGCCACCGGTTTTCCCGCATAAGAGAGGAAAGTGAAAGTTTTCCCATTTGGAGCACCAGTAAATACAGATGTGACCTCTCCTCAGTTTGCCTCTGGATTCATTCACACGGGCAAGATCACGAGGAGACGAGCACCAATAGCAAATAAAATGGCACCCCTGAAAAATCCTTCCATATAAGTTTAAAATATCAAATTATCTTCTCATTTTCTATTGCACTTGAAGATTATTTCTTTACATAAGATATACATGTATAAACGTTAATAATAAGCAAACTTATATATGTACATTTAACTGATCCCAATTACTTTAATTCTTCTCTTCTAACAGAATTGAATTCCTGGTATTTCCAAAATAAAAGTACACACAGTATACAGACTGTATACAGTTAAAAAAATAAGTTACTCTAATGTCCGCTGATTAACTTGGCCTTGGTCTCCCTTCACTTAGCAATGTTCTAGAGAGAATGTGTGGCATAGAGCCTTTTTTTCTCCAAGCAGGCGTACATATGGAGATCCTTCTTGAAGAGCATGAAGAAGCTAATAGTGCAAGAACTCCCCTGCTCCACCTCAGCTCTTCTGTGTCCCCCCAGCTCCCTGTGCTTCCTCCCTCTGTGTCTGCAGTCCAATGGGAGTTGAAGCAGGATCTGATTGGAGGGAGGCTTGTACTCGCTTGGATTGGAGGAGACTGCTCCGATCTCCACGCCTGCAAGAGGGCGTCACCTAAGGGTGATGATCCATCCCTCCACCGTCAGACGACTTACACCGCAACCCTCACAGGAAGCAAACAGGACCTACTTCTAAATGGTAATGTGAGCCAGGAGAAGTGTTGGGGAGGTTGTAGACATCAACTACAGGGAGCAGGGTGGGATCCAGGGAGTGGAACACAAAATGGGTCTGGTGCCAGCGACCATCTTTTACCTGGAACACAGATGCACAAGAAATTTTTTTAGACCATAACATGAACACCACAAGCAGGATAACAAGTCTGAAAGTCAAGATAGATGCCAACTAAAGGGCAGAAGACGTGTCTTACCCAGCAGGAGTCTTCTAGGACTTCTGGCTCGAGCTCTCCTCCCACCTCGAACACCTCCCCGCTCCAGGCCTTGAACCTCACAGACCCCTGGGAAGCCGGTTGATCCTCAGCTGACCTCCAAACTGAGAAGTTCAGGCAGTGGATGACGATGTGCTGCACTGCCTCTGAGCTCAGCAGGTGCACGAAGTTCAACTGGACACGGCCAACGCTGATTGTTGGCTGCTCAAACAGACAGAACAGGCGCTTGTTAACAAGTCTGGTATGTGCTTCATTCTTTTTGATGACATTGTTATGACATTGTGATTGTTATTATGTCTTAGTTACCTTGGATGCCGTTAATGGCTTCAGGCAAGTCTGTCCACCTCCTGTAAAGTTGCAGGAGACTTCTATTGTATCTGACGAGCAGCCCAGGTTGGGGTCAATCCAATAAGTGCCTGAAAGTATAAACACATCTTGGATTATTTCTCTATTCAAACATAACATTTCTCTCCATCTTTTACTCCAACCCAACATGCGCATCCTCACCATCATTTAACTTCTGTTCACAATTGTGCAGGTCCCTGCAGATGCGGGCGGGGTTGTCCCGAGTGCCCAGTGGGTTCTTCAGGCTCTGGATCAGGTTACTGAGGTAGTGGAGGGTCTTAAAGATCTCTGCACCCTGGTCCAGCATCGGTAGGTCCATCACCGGCTTCTTCTGGGGGACAGACAAAATGATGAGTCTTTGCAACATATGAAGACATAATACAGAGAGATGTTGATGCCATTACACCACCAACCTCAGTCCTGAGTGGGGTGTGTGAATCCATGAACAACAGACCGTCTTCTTGCTGCAGCAAAATAAGAAAATTTTATTACACCAGTGTTGGTGTAATAACAATGTATTTGAAGTATTTTCAGCCATATTGGATGTAATGAAATCAGCAAACAGAACATGACTTACAAATGACAGAGGGATACTCGGGCGACCCTAAGAAGAAAAGAGTTATTTAGACAATGAATCATGAAACTGAAACTGTGTTTGCTTAACCTATGAAACTTTTATTGGTTTTGGTTAAACCTATAAAAGTGGAAACTTACTGGAAGTCCAGGGGGTCCACGAGGTCCAGGAGATCCCTAATAAAACGAAAAAAACATGCTGAATGAGGTTATATGTAGTCAATCAAGCATCCACAATTGAATACAAATGGCAACAGAAAAGAAAACGACGATGCTGTGCAAACATACCCTTGGTCCTTGCAACCCCTGTTCAGGGAGAGAACATAAAGACGTATTTTAAGCCATTATATCAAATATTTTCACAATAGACAATGTAAACAAAGTGTAAAAAACTGAGAAAGAATACATGTGGTTAGAACTTACAGTCTCTCCACGATTGCCCTTCTCTCCTCTAGGACCCTGTAAAGTAACGCACACAGTCAGTTGTGTGTAGAATGAGAGTGCGAGAAATGTTAAAGCTTATCAGTTATAATACATACTGCGCTTCCATTGGGACCAATAATTCCAATTGGGCCACCAACTCCTCCTCTGCCCTGATGGAGAGAAACAGTGAGGAGAAGAAGAATTAAACGAGAGCTTCAGAGCATTTTATCAGTGTTATGTAGATCATTGGTCTACTTACCATTGCGCCCTGCGGCCCCTTTGGTCCCCTGATGCCCTTTGGCCCAAAGTCTCCTGGAGGCCCCTGAAAACAGCAGAGATGCTCATTTATACACACTCATCACACACTCCTGTTAAAAGTTCACATGATTAGATTCGTACGTTTGCTTTGGGTGTCTGCTATAAAATGTTTACATTCTTTATTTGTTCAAAGAACATATATTTGTCTCATACAGTCCACTGCTGCAGCGCCTCTATTCACCCTCCTTCTGAAAGCTCTGTTTTAGTGCCTGTGTCTTTAAGACCCCCCTCCCGACAAGCACACTCTGCTCTGATTGGTCAGCTCCCGCAGGCTTGAGAAGGCACCGCCCACAGAGTTTCTGCATCAGCTCTGTTAGAGTTTTTGCAACCACGGCTGTGACTGAGGATGTTGACTGTGTAGTTGTAACATCACGACTTTACACAAGTCCTGACGGCTTGTTCAAAAGCACATTTCTGAAGACGGGCTGTGTGTATTTTTTTCGTTGTACTTTCATATTTGATACTTTTATTGTATTTTTATAGCACCGAGACCTACTTCATCATTACAAAAGACATGTAAATCTCACCTTCTAATATATCTAATATTTCCAGATGTTCTAACAGATTTTTGGTCGGGTTGTGAAGTCATTTCAATACGCTAAGAATAGATTTTTTTATTGCTGTTTAGTCAATGTACAGTAGAGTGGGCCATATTACAATAAAGGAGGGAACTTTTTAAAAGTGAAGTATTAAGATGGAAACACAGGCTGGTTTTTGGTGGTGGAGTCTGTGTGTGTTTGTGGGAGATGTGCTGCTGTTTGGTGATGAACATACCCTCGGTCCAAAAGCTCCCAGAATTCCTGGAAATCCTGATTCCCCAGTATCACCCTGAGCAAGAATTTAGTCAACAATCAGTAAACCCAGAATCTCCAAACACAGAATGTCATGAAATCATATTGGTCAAGGTCTTAGTAGGTATGTATCTGTGCCTGACACTCACAGGTTGTCCTTTCGGTCCTTGGTCCCCTTGTAACCCTGGGAGTCCCATTCCACCTCTGAAGCCTCTTTTCCCTGAAGGTCCGCTCTGGCCTCGAAGACCCTGCTCACCCTGGATGGACGAATGAATGATCAAATTATATCTAACACTATACCTCGCTCGCTCAGTGGCATTTCATTACAGTTATTCTACTTTTTCATGGATTGTTAACCTGTATGTGTTATACAGTATTCTACATTTCCCTCTTACCTTTGGTCCAATGCCCCCCTGATCTCCTGGGAGTCCCGGAACGCCAGCTTTACCACGTGAGCCAGCTTTTCCAGGAAGACCAGTCTCGCCATCATCACCATGCTCTCCCTAGATAGAGTCATAAAAGCAAGAAAGCAAGATGAATGAGAATCATCCTTAACTTTTGTCCTGATAGTCTGCCCAACAGTACTTTGTTCCAGAGCAGGATATCTACAGGGCAGGTTGCCATGAATTCAATTCATGTATTCATGTTTTCCAGAGGATGACACCTTTCCACTTTGGGCACTTTAAGCTTTGTTCAAGCAACTCACAGGTCAAGATGTCAACTTTTAACACGTTAGATCTCATCTGCTAATTACATTCATGGGTCCCATGGGATAAACCATCTAGTGCTTCATGACAATATCGGCCCTCCTCTAGCGCCACCTTCAGGACAAACCTGGTATTTCTCACTCTATACAGGTATGTCTCTAAACATAGCACATTCATAAAGCTGTTGGTTGTTCTGTCCAACACATGTACATTTTGCATAATGAGTGTCAAGGGCATGTTGACAAAGCCAAGTTTAATGAACATGAGATTTCTTTGGTTCTCTCACCGGCATGCCTTTACTGCCGTCCTTTCCTGGGACTCCATCCACCCCGGGCACACCCTCCTGTCCCTCTCGGCCCACCACACCTCTGGGACCAGGAAGACCACCCCCACCCTGAAAAGAAGGGAGGACTTATCAGAAATCTTTTATTATCTGTCTTCATTCGAGTGAATTAACACAATCAATTTCCCCTGTTTAACTTAATGTATACATGAATTTCGTTTATGCCCCGTCTCCAACAGTTCTAGTCATAAAAACAACATTTTTTAAAGGATGAGAGCAGAGCCTGTGATTTTTACAGGGGGTTAAAAAATTCCAAAATCGAAATATTGGCTGATTTACACACATCTTTTGCAGTGATCCCTGAACTGTGGTTGTCAAACACAAGCTATTTGTTTTCAAAACATGTGTCTTTTGTAATTAAAGACAGAAAGTCGGTTACCTCAGGTCCTTTGGTTCCTTTTTGTCCTTGCTGACCCTTTTTGCCTTTCTGACCCTGAAGAGAGAGAGAGAGAAAACATTTTTGAGGTGAAACTGGAATATTATTGGTCATCACTGTCCCACATCTGCCAATGACCTACAATCTTATTGAAGTAACTGGAGCTAGTGACCAGCATGGCAGTTCTACCTCCCCACTTCCAAAAAAGCCAATGACAGCACAGTACTACTTGTTCTTTTAGGCTGATTAATATTGATATTTCTGTTGGATCTCTGCTATATCAGCTACATTTTTCACTTTTCCAGAGACCTGATCATGTTGTTGCCTGTCCTGAATTGCTTATACCATATAAAAGCATGAACATACTGTATCTTAAAGGTGTAATTTGTAAAATAAGGCCAGAATTTGAAGAAAGTTTGTCTTGTCAGGATGGACTGGGGCTAGCTGGTTAGCATGCTAACTTCAGTGGATATCACACCTTTCTTAACATCATCGCGATAATTTTAGTTAATTTAATGCCATATCTTACAAATTGCTCCTTTAAGCCCTCATGACAGCTTGAACAACAATGGTTGAAGGTTTGTACTGAAACTAATGCAATACAGACAATAAATTAGACCGCATATCCAACTACAAATCCTAACATCTAATTACAGATACTAGTTGAATGTCATGGTGAAATCACCAAATAACAAATACTCTCCTCATCATTCAATTACATAC
The DNA here is from genome assembly GCF_040436345.1 of Pagrus major. Taxonomy (NCBI): domain Eukaryota; kingdom Metazoa; phylum Chordata; class Actinopteri; order Spariformes; family Sparidae; genus Pagrus; species Pagrus major. The sequence goes on from NC_133226.1 coordinate 20,133,571, forward strand.
ACAAACTAAGGATTAGCCATGCCTATTATTTTTCTACACTTGAATCAGACTCAGTAAAGGCAGACTGTCTCTCCTTTTTTTCATAAACATACATCTGATTGAGATTAAAATGTCGTATTAAGTGCCAAGTGCCAAGCAGAGTCACCCTCAACCACACACAGCAAACACATAAATGTTTTTATTTTGACATCCTTACTTGATCTCCTTTGGCTCCTTTGGGTCCTTGTTGCCCACGAGGTCCAGGCTGCCCCTGAAAATGACCAGTTAGGTTAATGAAAGCATATAAAGGCGACCTGTGTACCTGCTGGTTGTTTATGCAGACTTAATGACAGAAGTGTGTGTGTGGAAATCACACGTTTCGACACTCACAGGTAGTCCATGAGCTCCAGATCGGCCTCTCTCTCCATCCACACCAACCTGACCCTGAGAAAGAGTGACGGAGCATTGACTTCATGAACACAAATACCCAAATAAGTTATTTTAAAATCACCTGAGATTATGGTTCTGTACATACTTTGTACCCTGGATCTCCTGATTCGCCTCTTTCTCCTCTATCACCTGGACGACCCTGATAAAACATGAAATATATGAGTAAACTGCAAATGATTTGATTTCTGCAACACTATAGCACCAACAATGGAAGGAGGGAGAAAAGTAAGTCAGGTGTGACTTACTATGTCACCTGGAGGACCAGGAGGACCCTCTACTTTCCCATCATCTCCCTGCTCGCCCTGCCGATGAAAATCAGAACAGTGATGTTAGATGTTTTATTGGGTGTTCCAGGTGATGTGTGGTCAATCCAAACTAGTGCTGGGCTATATACTGGGGACAGACTACTCAAGGAGGAAGATTAAGAGCTCAGAATTACACAAAACCCCTTTCACTTTTTAAGCAGTTGGGAAACAACAGGAGAGACTGGTCTTGACTCTGTGGCCTAGACTGTACACCACTGCCAGATTGACGACATGCACCAACTGGTAACCTTTTCCTCCACTCTGCTCACATCCACACACTCGCAACACACAACACATAGGTGTGATTGTTCATTACAAGTTTGGGGAATCCTACATCAGAGAGCAGACGATAAGACAACTATGGTAGTTTAGTTTAGTTTAGTTTTCATGGTTTTGATTGATGGATGAGCTGAAGAGAGACAGGAAGGAAGGGCCACGGTCTGAATTTGAACCCTGGGTCGCTGCTGCAGGGTCACAGCCTCTATACATGGGGCACATACTCTACCAAGTGAGCTACTCAGGCGCCACCGGGGTGGTTCTTTTGGTGCCACTCACAACCTATGGATCTAATGAACTGAACTGAACTGGACTGCATGGTGGAAACAAGGCTATAAAATGAAACACGTGTACCTTTTCACCTTTTGGTCCTGGAGACCCCATAGGGCCCTGTGATCCCTGATGACCCTGCAAAGATAGACGCAAGAAATAATGTTATGTTAAATGTTAAATCAAAGTCAATTAACCACCACTCATTTACAATCAGGTAATCTTACCTCATAACCTGCAAGACCAGGTTCCCCCTGTTGACCCATTCGACCAGGAGCGCCCTAAAGAGAACAAATATAGAGTCTTCAGTCACTTTATATGTAATTCATTCATTAGATGGCATTCAAACATTCTATGAAAATGAATGATAAATATCTGTATCATTACTGTTCCACTTTACCACGTGTCCAATTGTTCCTCTAGAGCCCTTCTGCCCAACAAAACCTGGAGGTCCAGTCTTCCCCACCGGCCCAGTCTCCCCGAGGTGACCTTGAAGACCTTTGGCACCCTAAACAAATGCAAGGGAGAAGTTACAGAATAGCAAAACACATAGCATTTTTATTCATTTTAATCATTGTTTGTGAAGAATCATCACCAGAGGTGATTTGATGCTCATACCTTTGACCCTAATTTGCCTCTTTCCCCTATTTTGCCAGGTTTCCCTTCTGGACCCTTCAGAGAGAAAACAAAATTAAAAAACAGCTTAACATGGGGTTTGAGAGTCTGTGAGAGTCAGTGTGTGTGTATGAGTTTGACTGAGTGTGTGTGTGTGTGTATGAATTTGACCAGAAAAGCGAGGCCACTCACTCTGACGCCAGTCAGTCCAGGACTTCCAGGTGGGCCCTCCTTTCCCTTTAGCCCAGTTTCACCTTTTTCTCCTTTGTCGCCCTCCTGACCCATGTCGCCTTTTTCACCCTGAGAATATGCACATAAAAACATGACAATAAGTTTCTTCAAAATCATGCAAAAACATCCCTAGCACATTAGCCAACTGCTTTATTGTTTGTTGTCTTCATATCGGATTTTTCAAGTCACCTTGGCTCCATCGGGACCAGCTGGACCAGCTTCTCCCTCCAGGCCTGGCTCTCCCTGTTATCACACACATACAAAGGTTAAAATGTACAGCTCCACTCGTTAAGGATGCAAACTATTTGATGGCTTAAAGCTGATAAACGTACCCGCTGTCCTATCAGTCCCTGCTCTCCGATGTTGCCAGCAGGTCCAATGGATCCCTGACACACAGGTACAAACACATCAGGGCACAGGCAATATTCTTTCGCACTATTTGGTATTGGTTTGACATCATTTGTTTAAATTAGGCATGCAACAGTTTATATTAAACATTAAAACTGCAATAATATATTGTCTCACCTTCTCCCCTAGCTCGCCTGGCAGTCCTGGTTCCCCCACCTTGCCTGGAGGACCCTTTTTATTATAAATACACAAACGATAATGAACAAAAAAATACTGAATGATTTTAAAAAATGAAGGGCTAAAGACTCTTTGGGATTAAAAATGAACAATATATCAGGGATAAGTTCTATCATTATGAGAAAGGGAAGAGAGAAAAAACAAAGAGGACACCTGTAATGTAGGTTAATTACTTTAAAGGACATATTATGCTCATTGTCAGGCTCATAATTTTACTACTACTTGAATAGGTTTACATGCTTTAATGCTCAAAAATCACATCAGTTTTCTCATCCTGTCCAGTGCTGCAGCTCTGTATTCCCCCTCTGTCTGAAACACTCTGTTTTAGCTCCTGTCTCTTTAAGGCTCCCCCCTCCCGAATAACCCATCTGCTCTGATTGGTCCCCACACACATGCCTGAGCCAGCACCGCTCACTGTATCTTTGGTTGGCTCTGTCGTGTTTTCAGCTTTCAATGAGCTTCACTTCTACCGCAAATACAGGCTGAAATTATGCAAATGTGTGACATGGTGACTTTGTGATATCAGGAAGTCACAGAATTAAAGGCGGAACTACCGGAAGAGAGGAGCTCCTGTTGTTTTGGACTTTGGGCTTTTAACTTTCAAGATCTTTTACATGCACAGTAACCTTTATAAAACACTGAAGGAAAGGAAAAAAACGAAAAACTTCAATACTTCAATCAGAGAGCATAATTGATTCCCTGGTGTAAAGAGAACAACAGATGTCTCATATTTAATAATTTAGTAGTCACTATAGCCTTTGTGTGCATGCAGATGAAACTCAGTGCCCTTATCCACGGGGAATATGCATGCATGCAGCGATTGTGTTTGCAAAATCTCTCACCTTTTGACCAATTTCTCCCAACAGTCCCACAGTCCCTGGTGGCCCAGGTGGTCCCTAAAGATGACAGCATAAATCAGATTAAAAACCAACTGGGGATATTTGACACTAATAAATGACAGATCTCGTTTAATAAGCACAGAAAATAGGACATCGCTCTAGTTTTTGATTGTAGAAGAGCCAACAGCAGATACATCAGTAAACCATCTGTACGCAGTTTGGCTATGAATTAAACAACTAACCGTGTCACTGATTAAATTTCTAAAACATTGTCGCTTTGCAATGAATACTTCTTAAAATCAGTGCATATGAATTCTGTTAGCGCCCTGGTTGACTTTCATTCAGCCCAAACGATAGTGACAGTTATTGAAGTCACATGTGTGGTCTTTAATTTTTATATTATTGGTAACGAGCCCAAAGAATAAGTTAACAGCAGAGCTCTCTCAGAGTGCTGTCTATCTCTGTGCAGCACAATATTTGAGACAATGACGAATGATCAGGAGGAGTAAAGGTGATTTTAAACAGTGTGTAAAAGAAAGGATTCATATTTAAAGATGCTTGCCAGGAAACTCCACTTCGTCCTTCCACTGTGATTGAATCTCTATTTATAGGGAGCCACAACAGCTTGTCAACAAACTGTTTATATCCCAAAAACTGCGCTGATAAAAACATATTTGATAGCTTATATTCGACATAATCATGCCAAAACAAACCAAAATACATGTAAAATTAAGTCTCTCACATATCATTTGCCTTTCCTATTGTAGATATAAACAGTCTGCTGTATGAGGTAAACAGCCTTCAGCTGCATGAGTGTCCTCTTGAGATGGTAATGGCTCGAGATCCATGTTTTGTTTAATAGGAAACAGGAGAACATTAGCCTGTGTTTAATTCATACCAGTGAAAACAAAGATGGAATGGCTGCCTGAACTAAATTCAGCGTGCATGATAACTGACGCATGTTTAATCCATCTTTCTGCCTCCTTAAGTGTAATCAAATCAAAAAAACATAAGAAGGACAGTACGACTGTAAGCCAGTCCTTCATGGCAATAATCACACAGATTTCCCCTGTTCAGTGATTTAGTGCTTCTATTAATAATCTGCTTTCTTTTCAAAAAACAGCTCAGCAGGCTCGCTGTTCACTCTCCTGCCACAACAGAACAGATGTGTAAAGGATGAGACAATTATCTGGCTGCTCTGGAGGAAATATTTAATACAGGCAAATACATTCTTAATAACTACCAAAATATGTCTCATAAATTTCTTCCTGGCTGTGATGTTTTGGAGCTAACCGGGCTGGGAGGACAGGACCAGGCTGCTGTTTGTTGCCAAAGAGAATCTCAGTACTTCTAAGTATAGTTATGAAAAATGGGAAGAGAAAGTTTAGGAACACTGCAAAAGATTTTATTTTTTAAGAGTGAGAGAGGGAAAGACACCGAGGCAGACAAGGATATCAAGGTATGTCAGGGGAGGTGTAAAAGATGCAGAGAAGACGAGGAAACTGCTGAGAAATATATTGAAAGGATGGAGAGACGGTTGGAGGGTCATACCGGCTCGCCTGCTATTCCCTTGTCCCCTGGAGGTCCTGAAGGCCCTTGGATACCCTGGAGACAAAAGGTGAGTGAGTTCAGAGTACATGTACCTGCCTAAAGATCATCTAACAGATAAAGTACACGTCGAGTAAGAATCAAATATGCATTTACAATTAAACAAAATACTATTCTATTCTACTGTATTTACATACAGTACACTGCGTATCTATGTTTCTTATGTAATGTATTTGTATCATTTCTATGTATGAGCATAGTGAACTCACAGGAAAACCTTTGGGCCCCACTTCCCCTGACTCTCCGATCTTCCCCTGCAGGGACACAATTAAAGAAGGAATTAGTAAGACAGGATGAATCGGATCAGGGTTCATTAGCATGGATCAGCATGATGCTCACAAAATCAGATTTCAATACTGTAGTAGTATATCAAAACATAGGTTTTGTTTGATTACATCTATTTCACTGAACATCAATTATAATACAATGGAGAATACAATGTACATAAAGATCATGGATTTATTTATGCTCAAATCATTTCCAGAAGTTTAATTACAGGCTGAGTAAATATTCTCAAATCCCACCAATGGACACGTATGTAAATCTGGCCCACAGTCTGCTGAAAACCTTCCAAGGACACTTTTCTCCTCCAAACTAATATGGTGTATCTGACTGTGGGCCTCCATGCTGCTGGTATCATGCAGCTCTTCTAAATCATTCTGATGCCTCGCCTCTCCAGAGGAACATAAGCACCAAGAAATATGTGAGAAAGGAAGGAGTGGAAAAGCAGAAATATACCCCAGTGCTTTACCTGTGGTCCAGGGAAACCTATTTTTCCTGGAGGACCATCAAGACCCTGCGGAGAGAGGGAGGGATGAGAGATAGCGATGTCAGTTTGCTGTATACTCCCTGCCTCCTGAGTGGCTGGAGAAGATGTGCTGCTTGCTATTTTTGGTGCACAAGATCATTTTTCCCATTAAGAATCCATTATGCATGAAGGAGGAAACCATTTCTATTAAATGCTAATCTATGGTCATCACTCTTGTGTGTGCACAGTTTGGCTTTGTGAATGTTTCTAGCTTTACATATGAACCAGAAAAAATGATGATTGATTCATGCAATCAAAGCAGATTTCTTACCGCCTTGCCCTCTAACCCCATCTCTCCTGTTGGACCGTCGGGCCCTATCGCTCCCTGAAACACAAGACAGCTGTCACTTCACCAACAGAGGTCACTGTAACACAGCTAGACAGCCAACAACACTGTAAATAAACATCTCAGTATAGTACATTGATGGCAATAACACCCCCATGTCAGAGGCAAGTGTACCTGTGCCTGCAAGCTACAATTTCTTTTCAGGGCCGAATAAGGATGTAAGTTATGTTAAAGTGTGTGTAAAGGTGAATGTGTGCATACGTGGCTACAGGTCTCTCTAAAGGTTGTCACACATGGCAGTGAAAGTTACCGTCTTGTATTATTTTTGAACTAGAATCAGGCCATGGAGTCTGGATACAGATACATACTGTTCACACTTTAAACACACACACTGTCAGAGCAGTCTGACTGTTTAGATTACATGGGTGCTACTGTCAAACATAATCAATCCAAAGTGCTTATAGGGCTGCTAGTCCAGTGAGCAGCGATAATAAATGGGAAGCAGGCAGCGGACCAGGACAGTCCATCTGCTCTGCACCTGCACCTCTGGATGTTGCCTCACTGTGATGTGAAGATCCTCACTGGGTGATACTGTATGTCTGAATGTCATATTCTAGGGGTTAATCTTAGCTAGATTACAGATTATGAATAACAGGGAGTAAACAGTGATTTTTCAAAGGAGAAAGCAAATATAACATGACGCAGCCACACAGGAGTGTGAGTGGCTGATGACTGAGCACAGTGGGAGTTTGGCCCGTGGAGAGCGCCGCTAGCTGAAGTGCTATAAGCCTATTATACATAGAGCTGGATAAGCAGCGCTCATTAACATTCCTGTCTGGGGTACCTGCTACCCACTGCTTGGGTTTACATAGCAGGATTATCTGATGTTTAGGGAAAATATTCCACCCTATCAGGCCTCTGGAAAAATGGCCTCACTCGAGATATTATGCTTCAAAGTTAATAAAATACATTAATTAGCTGCATTAATTGGTGACCCAGAAGCATGAATTAAAACAATCAAAAACATCTTTTTAAACTAGCTCAATAATAACCCCCGACCGCCAAGAGTAGATGAGATTAATATGCTCTTCAATATGGAAAACATTAGTTGAGGACTTGCAGGTCAGACGTCGTGAGGAGTTATTAAACGCAAATCATGATTAGTCAGACTGGTGATTCCTCATGGCTGTCGTCCACTAATAGGATTTAATCATGCAAATAGCACATAAGCACACTAAAACAGAGAGACAGTGGTGCTTGCTTCCTAGCTGCTCTGATGCCAACATGCAGTTTAAGGCAGTTTTATCTCTTTGTCTCTGATTCCACAATATTTCCATGTTAGAACAAATGATGTCTGGTGCCAATGATGAGTGAGCCCAGATGTTACACTGTTGTCAACATTAAGGCCTTGTGCCTCAAGCCAAGTGGCTAACATCTAAAAGACATATGGTGTTGAAGTCCGTGTAAAACTCGTTCAGAGTCTCATTTGGCAACAGGATGTTTTATCCAGAGTTGAAATCACCTTTTCAAAACGTTCCCAAAAAAGACGCTGAAAGAAACTTGAGAGTGTTTTGAATTTCACAGACAAATCAGTGAGTGAATTATAGGCTTGGGCGACTGGATAGCGATTGGCTCGGTTCATTGTAATGTCTTTTGGGATGATTTTTGTCATTTTATTTAGCTAATTTAATGCTCAAATGAGAGCCACTGATCAGCGACAGACTCTCTTCATTGAGTTAGCCCAGTAGCATGAAGAGGCCAGCAACTGCAGAGAGAGACAGCAGGGAGAGACGGTGTGTAGAGCCAGAATATTTTCACATCCTTCTTAAATTAAAGCTTTATTTTGACTAAAATAAAAGGTGATTGAGGAAAGAACAACAAAGTCGGCTTTGGTGAGGAAAGGAGAGTAGTTGTAAGAATATTTTTAAACAGTCCATAATGAGTCCAATCAGTGGACAAAGCTTGTGCCTAGATTACCCACAATGCAACTTTGCCACTGAGTGACATCATTGGAAGCAATTTATCAGATTACATGCAGCTTCCTCTGGAGCCACAAAAGGCTTTGTGCTACTTTATTCACATATGCAGGAATACTCCCAAAGACTTGTAAACACACTCTCATGTGTAAAATTGGTGGAGTTACCCTTTAAAGAACCAGTCTTGTCATCACTAATGTCAGGACTGGAGACTCCAGCACACCCTGCAGCCTGCCTCACACACTTCTGCATGAATATATTGGCAATTGTGCATTATTTGGCTGACCACTGTTGGGTCGTTGTTGGCTCAACCCTCATGGCATCTCTTAAAAGATGAATAGAGGACACATGAAATCATACATTTTAAAAGTTGCTGCACTCCCTGTGCAGTGGGGGTGAGACATGAGTGAGCGTCTGTGGTTAACCACATTTACTGTCTGTGAGAGAACCACCTCTATGTCTTCTGGCTTTAAACACTCATGTTTCTTTTCGGCATAAGTCATGAAGAAGCAGGCAGATTTACTGGCAGTAGAAGCTGCTGACATTAGTATTAATAGAAAACACAGCTTGAGAAATGTGATTGTGTCCAGGCCAACCACAGTGCGGCACATCTCCCATGGACGTCCTGAGGTAGAGAAGCTCAGAATTAATTCATCCCACTTTCCAGCTGGCTCAGACAACCATAGCGATAAAAGACGTCTTTAAAAAATCTTTGAAAAGGTCAGCGACAGCGTCTGAACTCATTGAGAGAGCATATAAAGGTCAGAGAAAAGCTAACTGACCCCGAAGGAATTCATTTACTGTCTTCTCCATCATTGCCGTCTTCGTCACTCTCAAAATTCACGATTCTTAGTAATCATTGCCTCTAAGTTCCCTTGGAGTCCACTTGGAGAATTTATTTGCTGTACGTTGTTCCAAATTTTATGAAAAAGATTATTTATCTGTCTAAAATTTCGGCTGGTGGTATTAACCGGATACAATTCCAGCTGACGCCTCCCTTGTTTCTATCCCTCACAAAATACTCCGGAGTTGTATCTGATTTCACTTTTATTGAGACTGCCGAGCTGTAATTTGACCAATCTCAGGTGATTACTGCCATCTGTATCTCGAGTATATTAATTCTGTTTTTGTTGACGCATTTTAAATTTATGTTAATAGACTTTTTTCCCCTACAGCAAACTGTTTAACATGTTTTAACAAGAGGTGCACAGGTGTGTCTAATAACACTGATTGCTCCAATCACTTTAAGGAGTGCTGGTGAATCAACTAAACGGAATGCCGCGATAATTATGTTACAAGTTACACCTGTGACCGATGCAATAAATTCGGCACAATGAGAATTGAGATTCTCATTATGTTAAGCTCATTTAATCACCATGCAATCTGTCATTTTAGCACTAAAACTGCACCAAGCAGTGATGTTCAGTACCAGCTCAATGTGAAAAACCTGTCCGCTGAAGGCATTCAGATGTTATTTGTCTAAATAATACTACTGTGATGTGATGGAAAATGGCCAAGAAAAAACCTAGAATGGTACTCAGTAGAGCGCACACCTCTGCCAAGTTCCCAACAGTCCCCTTAGACACCAGCCACCTAAATACACCTGATGGTTTCAATCAAGATCCATGCACTATTCCCTTAGAAATTAAAGGAAATGTCGAAAAACGCTTGCAATGTTAAAGAAAGTAAAAAAAAAGCCTGGATCTGTCCCTTCAAATCAACATTATTCAAACAGCTTCAAAATCATGTTGATGGTACAGTGTCTTATGATAGGGTGAATGGTGTCTCTGTCTCACCACTCTGCCCCCCCATCACTCGTTTACGCACTACGTAACTTCAGTGAGAGGGTAGGATCACAGCGTTACATACATGTTTACCTCAAGATACAAGTATTCAACACATAATATTGTTATATCATGATGAGTTTTGTTTGTAGTTAGCACCTACATTACATCTGACAAACTGTTACAGACCTGAGATCTGTATTTACGACAGTGGTGTTGCACAAATTGCACAAAATGCCAATTTCTGCATAACGTTGCTTTAACTGGATCCACACCAAAAGTTAATGGGGTCTGTTCCCATCTGTCATCCAAGTTTTTGTGGAAATCTGTTCAGTAGTATTTGTGTAATCCTGCTGACAAACCAACCAACCAACTAACAAACAAACAAACAAACAAACTGACATGGATGGAAACATAAACTGTTTGGCTGAGGTAAAAAATAAAAACATTTTAAAAAATGTACACCGCTATCTGATTGTCCTTTCAAATGTTCTCTGTATTTCAGAAATATATACAACTGAGTTGTGATTCCAGGCCTAAAAGCTGCTATTGTGTTTCATGAATGCTGTTTTGAGTTTAAAACAATCTGCTATCCGAGAATCATTGAAGCACTTTAAAAAAGCTGATAAACTGCTAATCCCTCCCATTAATCATGTCCCCCAGTTTACTAAATTTATCTGCAAAGCACCCTCCAGAATTACCACAAAAGCCTGGTCACATTTTCCAGGACAACGAACGTCATGTAGCTGGATTGACGGCGGGTCTTTTCTTACAACTACTAGTCATTGTTCCATTTATATGGAATAAAAACTTTTTGTCTTACATCACTGGAGCTCTTCCAGCAGCTATAATGAGCACTGACTTCTAAAAAGGATGAAACAGACTCGCGCTTTGACTCTGAACCCGAGATTGTGTTACGCAAGCAGCCATGTCCATTAAACACACATGACCTCAGCTCAGAGGCAGTTCCATATCACTTCATTATGTTCAGACACAATTTTTCCAACACACACACACACACACACATTACAGCATACACAAAACAAAGGGGTGCGTATCTACACTTTCTACAAGTTTGATAGCTACAAAAATACCAGGTGTGACACTTCCAACTTACCCGTAGACCTTTGGGTCCTCTGGTACCGGCTGGCCCAGACGCTCCAGGAGGGCCCTGACGAACAAAGGAAAAAGGGGATGAAGAGGAAAAGAGCGGGGGGAAAGGAAAGAGAGAAGGAGAGATTAAACAAAGGTTTACACTGACAGAGCACAGAGCCCCCTGGTTGTTGACCCTGGGGGGGCAGCCTGACCTCGAGAACACACTATGGGGTTTGTTGTTAGATCTGTCACTCACACCAATTAAAGGGCCGGCTTTGGAATCCTGTCCCGCTGCACCCCTGAGCCCCATATTTATGTTTGTTTTGGTGGCTCAGTGGCCCCCGCCTTCCACCATCGCTCAGCCCCGCTCTCTGTCAAACCCGGCTGTGGCAAGGACACAGCGAGGGGAAACGGAGGGCAGGGGCAGCTTCTAATTGGTTATAGGTGTTGGGCTTTTGACTGACGGGAGGGTAATGCAGGTTCAGCAGGAGGCTGCCAGCTCTCATCATGCTCAGAGAAACCTTTTCTGCAGACTGTGGGTTATTAACATGACCATCATCAACACATGCTTTTTGTACACAGAAACAGTCACTCGAAGACATTTTGGTTTGTCAGTTTTCTCTGACATAGCCATCAACGCTTCTCTCAGCCTCAGACTAAACCTAGATTAAACCCTGATGTTGATAACCATACAACTCATTAACTATACACTATCAGTTGTAAATAATCAAGTGAAAAGAAGGGAGTAAGTGTGAGTAAAAGAGTGCTGACTTACTGGTCTTCCCGGTGGTCCTGTAGGCCCGGTTTCACCTGGTGTCCCTGGGTGACCCTATCATATGTACACACACACACAATACATAGATTACAACTGAAACAAAACAGGGAATTATACACTTACAGAGCAAGGACTCGGCAACAATAAAGTCATTAAAGGATAAGTTCACCCAAAAGTTAAAATCTAGTCAGCATCTTTTCACCCTCATGCTGATGGAAAGTCTGGTGAAGTTTTGAAGTCCAGAAAACATTCCTGGAGCTTCACAGCAAAACAGCGTTGCAGAAAGAACAACTGAAGCAGATGGTGATTTGTTTTTAAATGTGAAAAACAACAGAAAAAAAACAACGGAAAATGGCTCCATACAACTTGTCCGGTTTAATCCAAGTCTACAGAAGCCCTGAGAGCCCAAACTGATTTGAAAAGATGTTTTCCATCGACATGGGAGTGCGTAGATACATAGAGACTTAATTGTCATTCTTGGTTGAACTTATCCTTTAAGGAGTATGTGCGTTTGTTGCCACACAAACTATGATAGCCTACTCTAAAACTAAACTAAGCATTTATGTTACAACACTGGAGTCACAAAGTCAAAGACACAAACTCACTTCTACATCCATACAGTTTGATTTTGTTTGAGCTAACAAATTGGATTTCCATCACACACACACACACACGCTCACACACACACACACACGCTAGATTAAGTACAAACATACATCTGCAGAAATGCTCTGCACAGCGCTGGAAACCACATCTACTGCAACAATAAGAGACAATGGGGAAAAAGAGAAAAACAGAGAGCCTGAGGAGGTGATTTTATATCTGAAAACATACTGCTTTTGGCTGCTTTTCTCCCTCTTTTATTGGACCCGCTTTTTGGCCGGCCCATTTGTAAAAGCATAACTATGAAATGGGGAGTCTTTTCAGTCGGACCACTCAGATCGGATAAACGCAATAAAATCTATTCAATGTGCAAACCTATAGCACAGTAGGCTGCTCTGCTTTCATGTATCCACAGGCATAAATCATAAATGTCTGCATCATGAGCTCTCTGTTAGCGGCTATAGATGTTCAGCTGGTCAGCTCCCTTCACATTGTATGATGCAGTCTTTTCCAGAGGGTCTGTTTCTGTTTTGCAGCTGGGTGAGCGGGACAACAGAGCACTTCCTTATAAGTGTGTAAGTGTGTGTGTGTGTGTGTGTGTGGTTAAGTCCTGAGAGAAATCCAGCTGGCTGTCTGCCAGCAGGAAACTTTTCTCTGTTTCAGCAAGAATGATGACTAAATTCTTATCCACTCCAGCCAGTCACACAGTATACATTAGACGGTCCATATCAGATAAAGACAGAGCATGACAGCGCAGCCACTTGCTCTGTTTCAAAGAGGAAGGCAAGGTGTGTGACAGCGAGGGAGTGAAGGCCATGAAACATGGGACCTGCAGGGGCACTCTGGTGTCAGAGAAAATATGGATGGATGCCTAAAAATGTGTCATCTTTCTTTGTTTCATTATTCTTTTGAGCAAATCTGTTGTTTCGGAATGAAACCTCAGCACTTCCTGCGGCCATTTAACACCGTCAAGGAGGCAAATGATTGGAAGGGATCCCTTGGAACTATTTCTTCCTTTGTTTAAACCAACGTTACGACTTTTTCCACTTAAAGGCCTCCTGCCAAGTGCCAAACCACTGCTTAGAAAACATGCTCCTAAATGGTCCATGGTGGGTGATGTACCTCCTTTCGCCTTTGGCATGTCCTTGTGCATTGACCTTATATCACACATCAGTGTATTCCCATGGGAATAACACACACAGTTTAGTTTAAGATGGCCATTTCTTAGGATTTTCTTAATGATACTAGACCCAGAAAGCTCATATTTATGCTAAATTACTTCTTATCAAACTTGTTGATAACTTTTTTGCTTTAACGTATCATTCTGAAGTAAATACTGATTGCAAAATTTGATGGTTGTAGAAAAATGACACCATCGACATATAGGTTGGTTCAATTTAAGGCTTACTTTTGCTATACTATTTGTTCTGCCAGCGGGCTGGATTTTTTCGTAAAAAACAAAAGTCAAATTATGGCACAAAGGAAACCAAAAGAGGAAAAGGCATTGTCTTCCCTAATCGCTACCGAGGTAAACAGGCATTAACTTAATGGAAAGTGCTCCGGTATTGTGTCTGTCCCTCCACTGATATGTGTTTCCACTTACCACCTGGACTAGAGACAGTTCAAAACAACATTCTTTCTAGCAGAACAGTAAGCAACACATCCTGCCTACGTATTAATACAACAAAGTTTTTTACTCTGCCATTTCATAGCACTGAGATCAGGGTGTCTATGTCAACTCGGGATTTTTGCGGTTGTTTTTTGCTTTGGACAGTAGACAGGCTGCTAGTGGTAGCCATTTTGCTAACAGTAATACTGCAGGGAAACATTAGAAAGGGGGAAAGTTGAATAAGTTGTCTATTTCCTCTTTAAATCCGCTCTGTCTTACCGTGGATCCCTTTTCTCCAGGTGGTCCGGGATGGCCCATCTCTCCTCGGTCCCCCTGAGTATACGTGAGCATAACATTCAGTCTTCATGGCCATCTTGTGTCAAACCTCTAACAATGAATTACCATGGAAAGAACGAGTTATTTTACCTTCTCTCCTGCCAGTCCTGTCTCTCCCACAGGTCCGATGAAACCCACCAAGCCCTGAAACACAAGGACTCAATGTTGGATGGATGAATGGATAGACATTTGGAAAAAAATGAAAGTAGCTGTGTCAGGGTTTCTTACCCTTTCTCCCATGGTTCCAACATTTCCTGGGATGCCGGTCTCTCCCTGCAGAGACAAATATGTTACTGGTCATTTGTTTCTAATATAAAATCAAAAGGGAAAAAAATAGATACAGGTATTGACTTTTATTCACCTTAACTCCCTCCGGCCCGACCTTCCCAGGAAATCCTTTTCTGCCCATTCTACCCTGAAACAGGACACAGCACAGACAAATGAATAGTGAATAACAGACATACACTCTGCCTTTAAACGCATCATTACCATTCATCATAAATTCCCAATGAATATAAAGGATCTGCTTCCTGTGAGATGACAGCTTGAAGAGGGAGCAGGGAAGCACTCTGCAGCTGTTGCAGCTCGCTGCACAGTACATACCGCCCAAATATGTAATGGCGTTTACAGGTAATGCTGACAGTACATTTTGGCAGGCTGGGAAAGTGTTCAATGACTGTAATGTTCCTCTTGCACAGACAGTAACTCCAGAGGTTAAGAGGGGGGCTAAGTGCTTTTTTACCAGCAATAACTGCGGGTCACAAATGTGTAAGCCAAACTCCTAAAGACTGCGTGACTCAACAATTCCAAAGTTTGACTCCAGAAAGGTTGGCAGCCTTCATAAGACAGTACAGTCGAACACTGTATTTCACTTAGAAGCACACAGTAAAAGCAGATTCCTACAGTAACATGAGAATTAATATGAGCCGACCAGGACTTCTTATCACCTGATTTGGATTTGAGTCTGCGATTGACCGCATTAACCGAAGAAAGAAACACTTAGAGAAAGAGCAGAAACGGCTCCAACAGAGGGATGGAGAGCAATTGAGAAGGTGTGAGAGATGGTAAGAGAGGCAGAAAGAGGGTGTCATTCGGAGCAGAGCAGGGAAGCTAAAAGACAGCTGGTTGAGGAGACGGACGAGGTGGAGCAGTAGGAGGACCTGTGGCACCTGGCCAGAGATCAATCACAGCTCCTGAAGGAGTCATACACCACTTCCCCTCAGATGGAGGAGGAGATGAGGGGGTTAGAGAATGAGAAGAGCGAGTGGGTCGGAGACATTGCGGAGGGGGTTGGAGTCAAAGAAAGTACAGGGTGACTGGAAGGAGGGTGAAGATGAACTGATGAAGAAAAACAGCTACACCTTTTTATGAAAAAGTAAAAAAGAGTAATGGTCAATTTTCTTTGTCAGTCAATAAAGCATTTGAGAAATAAAGTCAACAAATCTTATAATTCTGCAGCGGCCCATTAACATCTTCCAGCACTTTATAGCAGCTATAAATCTTGCCACCTATAAACATGGTGATGGCAGTTATCACCCCCTGGTGGCCAAGAATATGGATTGCATGCAGTCCTTTGTTGTGGCAGGACGAGACCGAACAACTATCGAATGCAAACCATGAAAAATCCATAATCTACTTTATTCCCTCAAATAAATTGCACATCAACTCTTAAAGTGGCACAACAAACTTTGGGATGCATGATTAAAATTAAGCAATTAAATTGTACTGCATACAGTTTAGGCGAGGCTAAAAGCGAGCCACACATGATTTAAAGTAAGACCATATGTAGTTTACTTATGAAAACTACAAACTAAAAGACTGTGAACTGGCTTGCTGTGCGGCAAAGTATGCAAACAAATTTAGCTTCACAATTTAGATGCTGCGTGATATTTCTAACCCTCTTTAGGCTTCTTCGTCCTTTGATTTGTTTGCCACAGACATACAACGGATATGGAATGAAACCAAACCACAACGATGCACATGATGGATGGTTTGTCCTTCGTGGGATACGGTTTAAACAAACATGCACAAACTTACATGAATGCACACGCAGACTGAATGATTCCCTGTGACTAAACGCACGTGAATAACAGCGATCGCTGCAACCTCAGGCGTTTATCTAATACTCACCTCGAGTCCTGTTGGGCCTGGTGGTCCGATTGGGCCCTCATCTCCCTGGAAACAGATGATATTGATCTTAGCATGAATTATGTTTGGGGACATAAAGCAGCCCTCGGCAAAGAGAAGCCTTGTGCCGTAAAAGTTTTAATGCCTTTTGGCGCTTTGGGGTCGTTCTGATGTGGGCGGTGTCTGACAGTCTTACCTCCAAGCCAGGAACCCCTCGTGGCCCCGGTAAACCTCTGGC
This sequence comes from Pagrus major, assembly GCF_040436345.1. Lineage (NCBI taxonomy): Eukaryota > Metazoa > Chordata > Actinopteri > Spariformes > Sparidae > Pagrus > Pagrus major. Next base: position 20,150,366 of record NC_133226.1, read on the forward strand.
CCCTAGCTTTCCCTGGATGGGTAAAAAGGAGTCGTCAAATAAACGCTAATGTGGAAAGGTAAATGCAGTATTTACACATATGTTTTTAGGCATGAGTTATGTGGCTCTAGGGAAGGCAATGTCGGTCCACCACTCTGGTCTAGACAGAAATATCTCAACAACTATTGGCTGGATTTTGTGCAGGCACAGTCCCAAGAGAATAAAGCCTTATGACTTTGGTGAGAGTCGAACCTTTCCGTTAATGCCAATTCTTTGATTTATAACCAAATACCTGCAAAACTAATACTGTCATCAGCTTTATCTGTACATTGCTTTGAGTGCTAACATAGCAAGCTAGCATAATGAAATGCCTGAAATAGATGCCCAAAAGACCTTACTCACACGGCGGCCATTTTCCTAAGACTGGAAAATTTTAATGCTGGAATAAGGTTACAAGCCATATAAACGTAAATAATATGACAAATCGTTTTAATTTGACAGCTTCCCAACTGATCGACAACTGAAAAGAGGATGGACAGTGAAAATCTGGAGGCACATTCGTTAGCATTCTGGCTAACATTATCGTTTGATTACATGCTGTGTTTCACTTCCAGGTTAAGACAAACCTCCCCAAGATGTGTGTTGACATATCTGAATTAATATACACCTTTTCTAATCGTATTGCATCAAACAGCATCTTATCAAATGGTAACGTTAGCTAGAATGTGGTTGAATGCTAACGTTAGCTGTTGGATGCTAATCGGTTATCAACCTGTTGTTTTAGCTTGAAATATGGTCCGATGTCCCCTCAGATTAAACTATCCATTATTTTTTAAAGTTGCTCATCAATCAGGAGGCAGTGAAATGATAATGATTCATCAGATTGCTTACGTTTATATGACTTACACCCCAGAACACAGCGGTATGATGTTTGAGCTTCATGTCAGAGGAAAATGGCACACAAAGGAATTGTCTATGACAGGCTTATACCAGCTGTCTACATCGGGTGAGTCAGACTACTGCTAGCATGACTTTAGACTCTAAGTCCTGTCCTGTTTTGTGTTTTGAAACATCTGCCAGTTGATAATCTACTCAGCTAAGATGACTCACCTTTGGTCCTTCAAGGCCGTTCTCTCCCGGTGGTCCCATGTCACCAGGGAAACCCTGTCATGATCAGTCAAACAAAGAAATGATTTCTATTGTCCGTCTGACACACAGACACCCACATTCAATACAGCAATGTAAATACAAACCTCTGGGCCTGGAGGTCCAGGTGTACCATCAGGGCCTCTCTCTCCTATCTTGCCCTGGAACAAAGACAAACAAGAACATGAGAAATGTCTTAAATGAATGTCACCCCTTGAATATCTGTCCATTTAATATAATGCTACAGCTTTAAGTTTTAGCTTATGCTAAGCTAAGCATAGCTTATGCTAAGCTAAGCTAACTGCTGGCTGGCTGTAGCCCTATTATGACAGCTTGATCTGCTGATCTAACTCTCAGCAAGAAAGTAAAAGAATGCAATAAACTTAAAGTTGCAATATGTAGTAGGGGCAGCATATAACCAGAGTTACCACTAACTGCTGCTAACTGTAGCTGCCGTTAGCTAATCAGCTCAGATAGCCATGCAGCTAGTGTCTGGACTGGGAGCTTAGAGCAGTGTGGGAGTGTTGGTATTTACACCGCTAACAAATGAGCTATGGACCAGGACTGGTGGGGGCTAGGTGGTTAGCATGCTAACTTAAATAGATATCTCTGCAACACAAAACATACACGTCATCATTTGAAAACTGCTATTTTTTCACATTCTGTTGATTACTTTAGTTAGTATTTATACGAAAATTCTTATATATTGCACCTTTAATCCTTAAGAAGACAACGCAGCATTTTACTGTATTTCTACTAACCTGTGGTCCTGGTTTCCCACGGATGCCTGGTAACCCTGGAGCGCCCTGGATGCCCTGTCCAATACAAACACAACACATAAAAACTAAGACAGAGAGTCGGACAAGTATTCAGAAGCAAAAAAACAGAACCCTGATCTCTTTTCTGGAAAAACAGACATTAGACATGCATGACTCTGCTCAGTATTTCTGTTATCTCTTGGGACCACTCTGTTCTATGATGCTAAAAGGATTGGATTTTGCTTACACACAGACAAATGAGGAGGATTTACATAAGAATTTCCACAAGATGGACACAGCACATCTGGCTAAGTCATTAACGAAGGCACAACAAAGGCTGTGTAACTCTGGATGTGTGTGTGTTGTACATGTGTCGCAGTGGTGCTCTACCTTGTCTCCTTTGTACCCGATCTCCCCTTGTTCTCCAGGAATCCCAACATCACCCTGATGCAGGCAGATGGAAGGTATGGTCGGGAAAAAAAAAGAGAAATGAAGAACATTAGTAGGAAGGTAAGTTTCTACTTCATCAATCACATCTTCATCAACAACGTTTTCCACAAACAATAGTAATTACCAGTCCGTACATTAATGACACACACACATAATTAATCTACTTCATTGCATAAGCCAAGTACTTCATGTGGTGTCAATCTGTCTTACGTAAGGCACTGACTGCAATAATTCTGACACCCACATGTTCAGAGTCATACAGATTAGTAATTACAGTCAGTTATTGATTCCAACTCTGGTCTCAGTGCATAATGTTGATGTACTCTTTTATTCAGACCAGTCATTAGAGGTTACTTAAAGTGGTGCAATCGTGTTTTATTCAATTAAGGAGCAAGATCTTTTCTACGAAGGTGATTTCTGCTTTTATCTGCCCCAGGCTCAATTCTAATTGTACATTTTTCTGGTCTTAGGAGGAGAAACATCAACTGACTACAGCTAATGCAGAATGGTTTAAAGATTGTACTGCTGGCCTTATCTTAAATCTGGGATTTTATATGTACGTTCATTCTTGGGATTGTGTTTCAGAAGCTTTCAAGCAGCTCTCGATACTCGCCCTCGTCAAGGTTGAACAGGCTTTTGCTGTGTGGGCCCCTAAATTGTGAATCCCCCCACTGAAGGAGGGGGTTAGCTTAACTAACAGGGGGAAACAGCTAACCTTGCTCTATCATAAGGTCAGAAAATCTGCCTATAAACATAGACCATTGTATTATCTTTGTTTAATTCACTGAAAAACCGAAATGTGCTGGACTGTTTCCCCCTGTTCCCAGTCTTTATGCTAAGCTAAGCTAAGAGTCTCCTGGCTCCAGCTTCATACGAACAAACAGATATGAGAGTGGTATCCTCTAATAACTAACTAGAAAAGCCATATTTCCTTCATTATCTCAATCTTCTTCGTACGCTTATTCAACATAAGGCCTCTCTTTTTACTCCCTAAAAATGAAATCAGGGCAGGTGAAGGTACATAATACACGGTAGATTTTAGAGAAATGACATAGGAAGGACTAATATTAGTGGAAATCAGAGAAAGCTATCAAATATCATGTTTTCAATGAGCAAAAGAAGTGTGTGTCATTGTGTTTGAAGGTGGGACCTAATGAAAGCATGCTCTATTTTCAAAAGTACAGTAAGATGCAAAGGAGTACATATCCATCACATGCTGTTCAAACACAGGCCAATAACATGAATATTCAGATCACCTTATCACCTTTCAGTCCTGCTTCTCCTGGATTTCCGGGCACCCCCTGGAACAAGCACCAACAGATGAGTTAGAAAGGGACCCCACCAAACCAAACCTCACTTAAAATCAACCCTCGATGGAACACGCTAAACTTTGAGGAGGTGAATGGCCGGCAGATTTCCTAAGCTTTTTTCAGACATTGCCAAAGACTTATGGCTTATTGGCCATTCTCTTGTTTTAAATAAGTCAGAATTGAAGTAAAAGTCAGTCCAAATAAGAGAATACAAGATACATTGAAGTTAACAGTTTCCTGTGTGTTTGTGTAAGATTACCTTCAGTCCAGAAGGTCCTGGAAGGCCCATCTCTCCCACAGGTCCCATATCACCCTGATGCCAGAACAGGGGACAAACAAGAAACATATTCAGATTCAATGATATCATATGCATAAAGTACAGATAAACACATGGCTCAGACAAACAGATACAATGAGTGCACTTCAGTTCACTTTGGCATTCGGTGAAAGCAAGAATAAGCTTCATTGTCTTGCTTCCAGATTATCCATGCTGCCATCAGTCACAAAACAATGGGTGAATAATATACGACCAAATTCTAGAGATAAGGAATTTGTCGCAGTCCGACGCCAAGATTGTGTTTCGTGTGAAGCCTGAATCAAATGATGCGAATGTGACGAATGGCTGCTTGACGTGACATTTTCATTCTCTTCTGCTCTGCACTTTCTTCTTGTAGAGACCTACAGCGTGGCGTTGGCTCGGCGTATTAAATATTTGTCTCTTTGTGAATACGGCAGCATCTGTATGTGTGACAGGGGATGTTACTGGATCACGTACCGCGAAAAAAGAGTTGGAAGGTTAATCTGTTTCTTCTCCTTCAGCTGGGAAAATCTAATAAGCGTTCTAATAAGTTTAACTCAGGATTCAAGTGGAGTGATATGCCTCTAAAAAACAACAGTATCTGTTTTATGTTCTATGGCGCCAGAGGCCTCTAGAGGGCCCACTGACACTTAACTGTCTCTATCAGACACATATTTCATGCTTACCTGTCCAAATTGCAGAAATGCATGAAGAAATACAATATATTGTCCTCTATAATGTTTGAATTAAATTCAGATTCCAGGATTTATTATAAATGCCCGCCACAAGGGGCTCCCAGGTTCAATCCCTGGTCAGTGCAACAACCTTCACAACCTCCATCATATCAAAGCAGGATAAGAGGAAGGCGGTGTGTGTACGTGACACACGGAAAAAAGTCCTTCTTCTTTGTCCTGATAACACTTTCCCTTCTTCAACAGTGGCCTGCCTTCACCCCAGTCCCTTGAGGAGGGTGTTTGTATATTTATATCTTTGAAGTGTAGCTCAGTGCAGTACTGTACAGCACAGTCAGTCAGATGGATGCAGAGGACACAGAGCTCAGAGCAGAGCTGTAATCAGAGAGTCCTCCAATTACAGGCCTGCTGCCACCACCGGTGGCCTAGAATAGACCGGGAGGAGCAGCAGCCATGGGTGAAGACGGGACACGACAAGAGAAACCAGGGAGACGTTATAATCAGACACAATTATGTGGCTGTCGGGGCCGGGCAGGCGTGGAGGGCAAGGTGATGGGTGGGCAGGGGGGGAGTTCCTGTTCAAAAATAGTTAATAAGAGGGAGATTGAAGAGGAAAACAACATGCTTTGTTAGGGTTTGTTTGATTGATCGTACAGTGGATCGTGTCGTGTTTGTAATGAGAGGAAGTGGGAGGTGCAAAAAATTCAGACAGTCAAAATAACTTGTCTGGGATTCCATCCACTCTCACTATTTTAAATATGTTTACAGTGGTAGAGATCATACAGAGGGTGGTTGGTTTCCCACAAAAGTGTCTGGCAGTGTAAATGATGATGAGAGCTAATTGAGAGCATTTTTTCAATTAAGCAGGCATATTCTGTTTAATTTAAATACAGTCCTTTGCAGCTACGTATTTATGGAATAAGTGTCTGAGAAAATAGGATGTTTGAAAGTGAGGAGAGCACTCAGACTACACACAGAAACACACACACACACGAATTGCTACTCACAATAAGCCCAAGAACTCCGTTTGGACCGGGGGCTCCCATCTCACCCTAGTCAGAGAGGAGGAGAGAGAGTGAGTGAGATGAAGGGAGAGAGGGAGAAGGAGCAAGTTTCTGGGGTTATTGGCTCTTTTTTAAACAAACATGCACAGAAGAGTGGCTCAGTGTTCATCACAGCTTATGAGAGGGGGCTGTGTGCATGTATGTGTGTGTGTGTGTGCGTGTGTGTGTGTGTGTGTGTGTGTGTGTGTGTGTGTGTGTGTGTGTGTGTGTGTGTGAGTCTGGGGTGAAGGTGGAGGGGGATGTGAGCCCATCGTCCCACTGTGGCTTTTACAAATCTGCAGGTTCGTTCTCCCGCCAAAAAACAAAATAAATAAATAAATAGAGTTTTGTACAGACATTCTTGGTCCTCAGAGGATGAATCCTAATGACTTTGTCGAGCCAACCTTTTTCTCGAGTGCCACCAGGAGATCAAAAATTATTCTCATCCTGTGAAATATCTCAGCATCTACCAGATGATTTGGTACAAGCATGCATGGTTCCAAGAGGGTGTATCGTTATGACTCCTGACTCTTCATCTACTGCCTTCATGGCTACCAAATGCTAAAGGATAAGTTCCCAAATTGATTTGAAGAGACTAGAATGAAGATATTTATACCCTTGACACATGGTCGAGCTTGTGCACCCAATTCAGACAGGGTGCATGCTAATGTTTTTAGCTCAGCGGCTGCTAACGCTGTTATTTTGTTTTGTTTTTTTGGCTCGTAAAGGGTGTAAATAATGTCTTTTCAAGCCATTTTATGTTTGTTTTTTTCAGTTTTTTTTTTTTTTACAGTTTGAAAGAAGTCTACTTCAGTTGTTCAGGAGGATGCTGCAGCGCTGTTAAGCTGTGAAGCTCCAGAAATGTTTTGTGGACTAGGAAACTTACCCTGACTTTCTATTGGCTTGAGGTTGAGTAGATAATGAGTGAGATTTCATTTTTGGGTGAACTTATCCTTTATGAGGCTAATCTATGAAAGGGGAGATGGTAAATATTATACTTGCTGAACATCAGCATATTAGCATTGCCAGTGTGAGCATGTTACCATGCTGCTGTTAGCAATTAGCTCAAATTCAAGCCTCACAGAGCTGCCAGCATGACTGTAAAGTCTTGTTTGTTAATCATTCATAGCAGATAAAACAGGGATGCTCTGCCTTTTCCCTGCCATTTTATTTCCCAAAAAATTGAAGAGACATCTTTCCCTAGATTTTTTTGCCGGAGAAGTGAAAAGCACATAACTTTCTTTTCTCATAATAATGCATAATTCACACTCCCTCCTCTCAGGGAGAAGAAAAGCAGCAGGGCTGTATCATCTACCAGACTGAACCACTGGAAAAGTCAGAGAAAAGTTTTTCTCCTGTTCATTATGTTTATTAAGTATTTCAGAGTTTGTTAAAGAGCGACTAGCTGATGTATTTATGTTTTTATTTTAGAGCGTTCCACTCTGACTGACGAAGTGCTACATTTTTCAGATTTTTAGTGAATATCCAAAAATAGTAAAAATGCTACGATCAGTTAATTTGATGCCTTCCATACGGACACGAGCATGCGACAGACTGGCACACAGTCTTTGCTGACCAATCCTTTCTTAATTGGGAACAATTACTCAAAACGACACTGTTACATCATTTACTATTCTTGGATAACACCTCCTCCTAACACTGCATATATGTGTAGGTGGCCAGTTCACACATTGGTAGAGAAGAAATGGAAAAGGTTGCATATGAAAGCTAGGAAAGCTAACTGGTCCCCTCTTTATTACTGCAGGTTTTTAAAACGGAGAGCCAAGAAAAATTATCTACAACAGAGGAAGCCATGGGATGAAATTAAATCCTAACGGCAGTAAAGCTTGTCCAGAGCAGAAAACTAACTTCAAATAAAACAGAAAAAACAGAGGCGAACCGCTGGACTGCCAGATGATTTACTCACCGGCGCTGCCAAAATGTCAGTACTAAAACACCAGGGGGGTGGTCGTGTGAGCGAAACCACTGCTCTCCATTTGTGTGAGTGTATGTGGGAGGGCTGCGTGTTGGTGTGTGTGAGCAAACGGATTGGTTATGTATTCAGGCGTGTGACTGTGAGTGTGCGACATACAGGCTCTCCATCGGGTCCAGGTGGTCCTCTCTCCCCAAAGTCCCCTGGAAACCCCTGAGGACAGAGAGAGTAACTTTTATGTTCCGCTGCACTCAAAAAGTGAAAAACTGAGACATCCAATAAATTTAAAGAGTGCTGTCTGCTTCATTAAACCTATAATTAACACAACAATCATACCGTCTAGGGAGAACTTCTTAGCAAAGAGTTGTGTATTTACACACCCACCAGATAAGCAGCGACATAGAGTGCTGCAGGATTTTTGTAGCTTGAACCCGGAAGTTAGCATCCGATTCCCTTGTCAAAAAGCAATTCTTTGGATTATTGCAGAAAAAACTTTTCTAAAGTTTATGAAACTTTTACATTTTGTTCAGCATGATACAGATCACAGATGAACACCACTTCTATGGTTTTTGAACCGTAAATGAAATCGTCAGAAGTAAAAAGCTAACTGTAAACGAACTACATCGCGGTCGCATGACTTCGACATCACAACCCCTAAGCTTCCTACTACACTATACTATACATTCTCATTCTGCAAGTCAGAAAGTTAGAGCTGGAATAGTTTGCAGCTAAAGTTCGCCTGTAAAGACGTCCCCAACCACCTCTGTAGTGTCAGTTAGCCACGTGTTAGCAACCACACGTACACAACGCTTTTTTGATGCAAAACGTGGGGTATTTTATGTCGTAGAACAAAAAAGGAACAGGAAGTACAAAAATGCTAACATTTCCGACTCATCCCTGCAGCACTCTATGTTTCATCCCTGTCAACTCCTGAGGGCAATATCTGTCTCTTTAGCTGCTAAATGCTAATTACTAACCTTCAATAATTAATTCGCAATTAAAGGAAACATTATTAAAAAATATAAACTACAATACTCTTCAGCCACTGATGAAACAGCAGAGATGAGACAGGAGACTGTTGTGAGATGGAAACCACCAGCTAGTCGTTAAATCTGTTTTGTCTGCCGTTTGGTGTTCTGAAGCTACGCTTTTTTTTTAAGGAAAACAACTGCCTGCTGCGTCTAAAAATGAAATTATGGGAGCACTGAGAGTAAAACAAAACAGCAAAATTGAGGACCAGTAAAAACAAAACATCGAGCTAAAATATGCAATAAAGCTCCTTAGCACCGAGGGAGACTGCAGGGTTGGGTGATCCTTCTTTGTGGGTTCATCACTATGAGCAACTCCAACCGCATAAAAGAAGTTATTTGATCTTTGCCAATATAAATAATTTGGTTATGGCTGCTTTAGTGTACAGTAAATACAGTTAAATGAAATGCTAATTGCATTCATTGGCAAAATTAAAGAAACTCCTTGTAAAATATGGCAGAAAAATGCTTTTCATTGGAGGAGGGTGTGTAAAGTGTTACATTTTAAATTGCAGAATCAAGAACGTTTTTTATGATTGTTACGCAACCAAAAGTGCTGCTACTGTAAGTGCACGGCAATTAAAACAATTTGTCTGAGCCAAACATAACATTAGACATAAGCAATCTGAAATATGTACAAAATAAGAGCATAATGGCCCTATTATACGCATTAAATCTATCAGCTGGAGGGCATGGGCAGTCAAATCTTCTACCAAGTCTGAGTGCACTTTCTAAATGCAACTACTAGAGGGACAAGCAGCCAAGTAATTACTCTGTCCATTTAGCAGTAAATGGGATGCTAATCTAAGCTACGCTAACAGCTGCTGGTGCTGCAAAGAGAAACCACATCTGCGGAGAGCGTGAGTGTGCCAATGTATCTTAAACCCTCGAGCATCCAGAACCACTCATAATGGCTACGTTGTGCTATTGTGGCCTCCGCACATTGTTCCAAAATGCTCATTACTGTAGATACCTCCAGTAAATGGCAGTTATTTTTGTAAAAGTAGAGATGTTTAGATATACAGCATGTATACTTATTTCAATCACTGAAGCGACTTAGAAATAGAATCTGCTGACTAAATGTAACTCTGTTGCAAGGAAGAAAACCAGTCTGGGACCATTTTGACATTTTGACTTATATAATCCTTGTGACTGACGGTACGTAGATGTTCAGCTACCCGTAAATCTACCGGCACGTCTCATCAGGTCAATGAGAAAAAGCTCTTCTTCTCTGTTCCTACCCGGCTGTTGGACGACTGCATGGGACTGCTTTATGGTACCAAAAGATTATGCACACAAGGGGAAGCACAAGTGCAACCAAAATCTATGAAGCATTACAGTGACCCAAAGGATGAATCACACAAGCTGTCACCACCGCCAGACAAACTATGGACAAATGTGGGAATCGTAGCTTTGCCAAGAACAGCACTTAAAAAAAAGCCTTTGAAGAGAGTCACATGCTTTTAACTGATGTCAGAAAACTCTGTTCCTCAGCTTCATCACTTAATAGTAACACAGTAGCTCATTCACTGTCAGATATTTGGTTGATGTGAAAGAAAAGCAAGTGATGCGTCTGATGACATCGAGAAGATAAACAAAACCCTCAAGTTAAAACGCAGAACTGTTGGCGATGCACTTTGGAAAACTTTTTTATGGGCGCCACTGTTTTAGATATATCTATTCCCTCATCGGCCTTTTGGTAGATGGCGGGGTGTGTGTGTGTCTGTGTGTGTGTTTCCTCGACAGAGTGCAAACGCTGTGGTTATGGTCATTAAAATGTCTGGCTCAGGTTCAGGTGCTTCTTCTGTTCTTTCTCCTCCGGCTGGGAGGAGAGGGATGATCTCTGAGGGATCATCCTGTAAGTGTCCTAGCTTTCCATTTTCCATGAGAGCAGGAGCACTGAAACCAGATGACGGCGACAATGATGGCGATGCTATGTGTGTTTTCCATTTTGTTTTACAGGTCACTTATAGGGGCTGTACAGCTAAAATGGCCTTTTACACATTGCGAAATGGTCAAAATTACAGGACTCCTCTGCAACACTCTTCAGCTGTGTGATATAAATATGTTACGGGTTGTAATGCATTGTCCTATTTTCTCTGTGGCCTTGAAAAGGCGTGTTTTAGCTGCTGTCATTAAATCATCCAGCACTTCCAGGTGAATACTTTTAGCTTCGCATGACCTGTGCCAAAACTGTGAAACGGCCTTGACACCTTCCTTGTTGCAGGAAAGTGTCTGAATCAGCTCATGATCTTACGATGCAGCCCTATTCGAGTGGAAAGAACTCACACACACACGTGATAAAAAAAAGGCCTCACACATGGCGGATATGTATCCACAGCTACTTCTTAAACATTTGTCTAATTACAGAATAAGCTGCAGCGCTCAAAACCTCACACTAAGCGGACACTGGCTTGCGTGTGTTGAGACGTTTTGCTCTATAAATGCCTTATTTACTGAAAAGCCAATAAGCAACAGCTGCAGAATGATCTCAGCAGCGAGTTCCAGGGTTACACACTCTTTCTGAAACACTATGTCAAACTGACTTTGAACACTATCTGACACACACAACAGAACCGACGGCTTCCTCCAAATGGCTCGGCTCCATGCTGGGGGGGGTGGGGGGTGGGGGTGGGGACCAAAAGCCCTTTATGGCAACAAAAGCCTTTTTCTTGTATCATCCAAGACCCCGACGTGCGGCTGGTGGGACTACACACACATTCTGGCTGCAGTTAACCCTTCCAACAGGCATGGAAATACTGAGCCGACTCAAACGATGACGTAAATGCGGACCTTATAAATTTTCACATGTGTAGGTGATGGAGGCTTTGCACCAAAAGCTCTCAATCTGACCCAATTCTAACCATTCATCGTAATGCTTATTTATATGATTGCCTCATTTGAGTGTGGCTGTGATCATGGAGCATTAAAGGAGAAGTTCACCCAAAAATGAAAATTCAGTCAGTATCTACTCAGACATAGTTCCATAAATGTTTCTGCAAAAATTCAGCAGACTTTCCATCTTGTTTGGGGCTGATTAGACAATAACAGAGTTTTCATTTGCAGATGAACTTGTCCTTTGAGATCTATAATCGCACTGTTGGTTGGTATCAATCTCCCAAACTCAGTCTTATCTTTTAAAAGTCAAATATAACAAATGGTACATCAGGGCTCCAGGGTGTGATTATATTGGATGCAAATGCGCCCAAAAATACGTCAAATGCGACGAAACATTTTAATTGGTCGCACAGGTGCACCTGAAATGTAGTTATTTATTTTTAAACAATTGAGGTTATTGCAACTACATGTTGCGTGTGCTGTGGTTCAAATAAGAAAAAAACATGTTTTTGCACCTTTATTCCTGTTTACGATAATTTACATAATGCATTAAGAAATCAAGTTAAAATGTATTATTACTGTAGGTGCACCTAAATGATGTGCTGGTGCGCCTAACTGAAAAAGTTAGGCGCACCAGTGCAACCATTCTGTAAAGTTAGCTTGGAGCCCTGTACATTCACACTCCATCAATAACACCCCCAGCACAATTCATCACACTTTGGTAAGATTATCTGTAAAGTATGTTGAGACAAAACTTTACCGGCCTACCCATCTTGCCCCTCTTCCCTGGTTCGCCGGGAATGCCCTGAAATTCGAAACAAGAGAGAGCAGAGGCGGAACAGAAAACAAAGCAGAAGGGGGAGAGGAAAGAGTTCGAGGAAGACAGAAAAACAAAGAAGAAAGAGAAAAAAATACATTATGTAAAAAGCATATCAAAACCAAAACATAACACACTTGGTCGTGACTGATTGAAGCCCAAAACACACAATTAAAAAGCCATAACTGTGAGCTTCTCTCAACTCCTGCTTCAACAGATGGGAGGAACAGCTGACTGCAGCTGATCCAACATTTTCCCAGCCTATTATGAGGGATTTAGGCCTCCATCTAATACATATATATATGTTAAATAAACACCAGTTTCTCCTGGGAGAAGACAGGCAGACACCGTCTCTTGTGTGCAGCTACAGTATAAGGTGTGAACCATCCTGCTTGCTAGCTGGCTGGCTGGAGAGGTCGTGATTACAGCCTGCTCTGTGCGCTGACGCAACCCTCTGGAGCATGTCATAAGTAGGCTAATCGCTTCATGTTTTAGAGGCTGTACAGAAGGAGGGAGGCCTTGATGAGTTCAGGCAGTTCAAAGGCTCTAAGAGGGGGCTTTTATCATATGAGTCATCAACACTCCCACGCAGCCTTATACAGCAGCATCTCTCTCGGACAGCTGGGGACTGTATCCCGCTTTATAACAACAACAAGACAGCTGAATGGGATGGCAGGAGATGCACTGTTGTCATCCCATAGGACCATTAACTGGGTTTTAGTTAGTCACTGTGCATTTTTTTGCAATTATCGACAGTGCTCGAGAGAAATGACACATTTGGTAAGAACTCACTCTTTCGCCATCAGGCCCAGGAAGGCCAAAAAGCCCCGGGATTCCAATGAAACCCTGCAGGAGAGGAGAGGAGAAAGGAGGGAAATGGGATGTGAGTATTTGGACGCTGTAAAAAGCAGCAGGAGGAACAGCAACTCCCATTGGCTCGTTTCAGGGCCCGACGGTCCAGCATGGATAGGGTGGGATTCCATGAAGAACCAAGCCATGAGGCAAGTGTATATGCCCATGGACTGCATGGTGCTGGCTTCCACGATGTAGTCCAAGGGCACATACCCTCACGCCAGGGATCTCTGTAGGTGGCCAGGACATCAGACTGAGCTGTCGGTACAGGGTGAGACACACACACAGAGGAAAAAACAAGCACAAACACCACAACAGTTGAACACCAGAGGAACGTTTAAGATAGATGCCAGTTTCAGGCGAGTCGAGCGTGCACAATATGGAGTGCGCTGCAAAAGAGAGTGCAGAATATTTGGAAAGGTGGCTCAGTGAGAGAGAGAGCGAGGACTAGAATGCCTCCTTAAGACAGCAGGGCCTCATACGGAGCTTAAACAGGAAATTCCAGCCAGTGGGGGCAGGGGAGGCTTTGGAGCAGCCAAGGGGAGCTGATAAAGAACCTTTATTGGAACGCAACATAAAAATCACTGTTTGTGTCCCTGAGCGTGTGTTGCTTTGTTTGTGTACTTAAAGGGTGTGTGTTTGTGTGCGGAGGCTTATCAACAGCGAGTCTTTCAGTATGTGTCTGTATACAGTAATACAATGTTTACATTACGAGTAAAGGCTCCCAAGTTTAGCGCTCTATTAATAGGGAGTGAGTGTGTATGAATGTGAGTTGGATGTTGCTGCTTCTGGGTGCACATACCTGTTCTCATGCAACAACATGTTTACAGCGCAAATCACCAACAGCCTTTAATCAAACAACTTTCTGCGTGCTTAAGTGACATTTACAATCTGCTTCTATAAAATACTGCATAATGAAAAGTGTCAGAAAGCTGTCAGGCTGACCTCCTTGCCTATAAACATACTCAGTGGTCCCATCAAAGCACCAATGTTAGTAATTTAGACAGATAAAATCAAACTGGAGCAGCACAGTTGAAAGGAAGACGTTAAGGCAACTTACCCGAACGCCTTTAGGCCCTACTGGTCCTATAGGCCCCGGTAAACCCTGGAAAACAAAGAGAGGAACTTTATTTCAGCAGTTCAACACTTTTACCGGTTTACACCTGAAATAATGTTTTCCAAAATTCAATGTGATTGTGCATCATGAGGGCATTAAAGGACAGGTTCACCCAAAAATGAAAATTTAGTCATTTTCTACTCTCCCTCATGCCGATGGAAATTTAGGTGAAGTTTTGTAGTCCACAAAACATTTCTGGAGCTTCAAAGCAAAACAGCGTTGCAGCGTTCTCAGAAACAACTGAAGTAGATAGGGACTTGTTTTAAAACATTAAATAGAACAACCGAAAACAACATAAAATGGCTCAAAGTCTCCGGAAGAGCCAAGATCCTGAAATGATTTGAAAATACGTTATTTAGTCCCTCGACGCACAGTCAAGGTCGTGCACCAATGCTAATTCTTTTAGCTTAGCAGCTGAGCTGATTTTGGCTTTAAAAAGGGTGTAAATAATGTCTTATAAAATCAATTTTGTACCTTGGGGCTTCCGTAGACTTGGATTACTTTGATTACTTGGATTGTTGTTTTTTACATTTAAAAACAAGTCCACATTTGGGTGAACTTGTTCTTTAAGTTGCAGGCCAAAGACTGCAACTCATGGTCATTAAAATAAAGTGATACAATACATCCAAATGACTTGAATCACATTTATCAGATAGTTCGAAATATCCCATTTTATTTGATTAATTTTGCTCATTAATTATTAGTCCACATACTGTAGAGGGGCTGGAGACAATAACAGGTACTCCTGTGTAATATACTGCATTCCAGTGCAGTAGATGTGCAATAAATGCACCCATTCAGCTTCAAATTTCTGAGGCTCTAGCCTCTGATGTTGTTTTCTTGGACTGCTTTATTTTTTAAAATATTCCAACTCCTCTATACAGTATTTACCCAAATATTTTTCCTCCAAGTCAGCTGTTCAACATAACCTAATTCCACTTGGCCCTCTGCCCTTACTATGGCCCTGACTACAACTGTACCAGTCACAGCAGAGGATTTACTGCACCTGCCTGCCAGGATAACCTTTGGCACCTGGGCTTCCGACTGGACCTTGCTCTCCCTGCAGGGAAGAAAGAGAGAGAGAGAGAGAGGGGTCGAGAGAGGGGGAGAGAGGGGGGAGAGATGGAGAGTGAGAGAGGTGGGGTGGGTGATCAAAATTACAGAAACACAAACACAGGCAGGCCATTCTGTACAGCAGCAGAGAGGGAGACAGAGCAGAGAGGATTTACTACAGTTAAAACTGTATAATGCTACTGTGCAGTGAGTAGATGAATGTCTTTGTCACTTAATCCCCTTCTTACTATCATTACTCCATTGGTTTATTGTTAATTCTGTAAATTCGTTGATCTTTATACACTGAAAAAGTAATTATACCTAAAACACTGACTGTAAGAACCTTAACTTGATCTAAATTTTTGATCTTATTTTTCATTCATCACAAGTTCAATGTTTTCTAATCATGTTGAGTCTGTGAATATATTAAACAACTCAGTCCGATCACATTAAATTCATGCATTAAACATTTCATTATTATACATAAAATTAAAATCGTTTTTTCTTTCACATCTAGTTAATTAACTGATTTACATTGACTCAACATGATAGAACTTTGCATTAAATGAGACCCTTTGCACTAAACTTATACAACAGAATTAGAAGGAAAATGTACATGTAAGATGTTTATAGGTGTTTGGATATAAAATCTTAATTTGTAGAGTAACTGCTATCTATAGCTCAAAGGGTAACTCAAACAATTTAACACATTCAAGTGTGTTTACAGGTCTTGGGGAGTACTACTGCATATTTAAAATAACAAAACCAAAAATTAGTGTAAAGCCTTTTTCAGCCCCAGAGGAAGCTGCATGTAATCTGATAAACTGCCTCTGGTGATATCACTTAGTAGCCACGTTGCATTGTGGGTAACGTAGGAGCCAGGTGTTAAAAAGCAGCTAGCGTTTGGACTAATTATGGACAAATGATGACAGAATTGATACGAGGACCAGAAGCATCGCCTCTTTATTTCATGCTTTCATCTTCCTTTTCAAAACCTGACATTACCCACAATGCAATGTATCAATCTATCAAATTACATGCAGCTTCCTCTGCAACCACAGAAGGCTTTTTACTACTTTTTTTCCACATGTGCAGTATTACTTAACAAGAACTGTAAACACACTTTAATGTGAAAAATTGTTGGAGTTACCCTTTAAAGTAGTGGAGCAAAGAGGAAAAGGTTTGAAATAAAATTAAAATACTTCAGAACATAACTTGCCTACGTTTTTATAAGTTATATTCAACCACTACACATCACCCATTCCTACCAAGGCTGCTGAATACCAAGACTCATAGCTGCTGAAAGTTCTTTTAAGATGTGGTCTGTGTATAGACCATAGGAGCTAATTAGTAGTTTGGTTTATGTGTGTGTGTGAGTGTATGTAAGCATAACACACGCACACAAGCAGGTTGTGTCCAAAAATCGCAGCTCACTAGTGTTTATGTATAACTTCCTTTGACACACTCCGGACGTGCAGGCGTGTGCACGGCTTGCCGTTCCCTCTCTTGGATAAATATAGTGCATAATGCAGCCAGTTAAACGCAGACAAGAATTTGGCTGAGTGAGGTTTGGATCTTTAACCCGCCAGCAGCGAGGAGGAAGGAGGGGCTCTGAGCTCGGCCCTGTGGTGTATTACAGTAACAGAGACTCATCAACACTTTCTGCACACCAGCTGGCCTTTGCTCTGAATAGCCGGAGACTCGGCGCTGCCAAACAGTTGTGCTTATTACTCCTTGCCACTGGTGATTCAGACTCAAGGCTTAGAGCCCTGATCATCATCAGCAACAGCAGAAGCTTTGTGGGAAAGAGGGGGGCGTTCGAGGATGGTCAGAGTGGAAGGACAGGACGGTGTGAGAGAACATGTACTCCTCCGTGATGATGAGTAGTGCGGGAACTCCCTGTGCTGGTGCGTCAGCCCGAGAACAGGGACTTACATAAAACTGTGACAATGAGCAGAATGTTCCACTCTGCTTTCCATGACTAAGGCCTTTCCTTAGTATCAACAGCAAGTAGTACTGAATGACCCAGCCCAACTGGAAATAGCTCTGGACATGAGGCTGGATGCTCCACGCTTAAAATAGTAATTCTGGGCTAAACAGCAAGAGTCACGTCTCCTCCCAGTTGTAAAAGAGTTCATTGAAGTGATTAAAAGACAGATAGAGGGGAAGAGACGGCAAGAAAAATTAAATACATGCCTGCGATTACGATAGCATCGAGGTAAAACTCTGTAGGAGAGAGACTGAAGGTTGAACGACAAATGGCAGAGAAAGAAAGGCTTTCTTGCAGTGTTACAGTCGTGTGTGTGTCACTGTTGGCCTAGTTGGCTTGTTCCTGTTTCTCTTCTCTCTATTTTCTCTTTCTTTGGCATCGCTTTCTGATATCCTGGAGAGCATCGCTGCAGCACAGCACTTTGGCCAGATGTCTGTCCTCACCAGTGCTTCATAACAGGCTAATCTAATCTGGCTAACCCTGCAGGCATGCTTGATGCCTGCACACACACACACACATACACTGAGTGGATGATGACTGAGGTTTTAAAGAATGAGGTGAGACGTTAGAATTTGAAGGATTAGTAATTGATAAGGGCCTTAATGTTGGACATCATCAGATTAAAACTTTATTAAGACATTTAGGAAAGGAAATGTGTGAAGTAGACAAGATTACGTCATTTTGGCGTGGATTGCAAGATATGTGACTTTTTTTCAAGTGTGGGATTAACAGTGTGAAGAGCAGCACAAGCATGGGAGGAAGACGTCTATGAAAGGCATGTATAAAATGAAATAAAGATACTTACAGGCTCTCCAGGGAGTCCAGGTGGACCAGGGTAACCTTTCTGTCCCTAAGGAGACAAACAAGAGACATGGGAGGGTTGAGTAAAATACTGGAGTCGTAAAAGAAAACACATAACAGACAAGGAAAAAGCTGACAAGCACGGGAGGATTTCTCGCTCCATGTGGGAATGACAAGTGGAGTTTTGTGCAAAATAAAAAATGCATGTTAACAATAACAGCGACGACGGACGAGCTCTGTGCCATATGCGAGGAATCAATCTGCCTGTCTGTCAAGGGATCAGACTTTCCACTGAGTTCACAGAGAAATGGTGCTGGGGAGGCCGTGCCAGGATCATGGCATGTCGAGGATATAAATGCCTTCCTGTTTGAGTCAGATAGCAGGTCCCTCCCTCTGTCTGTAGAGCAGACTACAACACTGAAGACAGCCTGACATAGTGCTTTTCTGCAGTTCTGCTGACTCCAGCAACACAGACCCCCAACAAAGAGCGGAGAAATGCTAAATCAAAGGTGGGAAGACAGACGTGCCTTTCCAGACCACAGAGTGAGAGAGCACGAGGGGGGAAAAAAGAAAATAAAAACAGAGGGGCAAAGAAAGGAAAGACTCCTGATGTCCCGTTTTCCTAAACCGCAGCTTCAGAGTACCGAGCCAAGGCTCCTTGAGTTCCTGTAAACCATCCTTCAGACCTGAGGAGGCAGCATCCCTTTTTTCATTATGTTACATGATCACTCTCACTGGCTTACACCTTCATACCAGGACTTCAAACTGCTATCGTCAGCATTATACCCAACTGTATCAACAACACATGTGTCACAATATTATAGTTAAAAATGATCCAAACCTTACAGGCCTCATCGTTAAACTTTAAACCATCATTTCTCTATCTTCGACATATCCAAGCTACTGTTGGAGAACTTCTGTCTTACCATCACCCAGTGTTGTGGAAAGTACCCAGAAGTCATACTTTAGTAAAAGTTTAGATATCATGTTAAAATATTACTTTGGCAAAAGTGAAAGTCACTCATATGAATACTACTTGAGTAAAAGTCTTAAAGTATCTGATATTAAATATACTTTAGTATCAAAAGCACAAGTAAAAGTAAATGATATATTAACAAGTATGTATATACTGAATACTATTGGTCAAACGATTATCAGCCTGGACAATTATCAGATCCGATATTCAGCAATTTTCTGATTATTATTGATTTTTTTTTTTTATTTGATTGTCGATAAAATACGTTAATTTAAACATGCACTCATTTGGCTCTGATGCAGCTTGTAATCTCAAAAAAGTGACAAGTAACTTAAGTCATTTAATTAATGTAGTGAGTAAAAAGCCTCTAAAATTTGATGGAGTGGAAGTATAAAGTAGCATGAAATAGAAAAACAAGTACAGTACTTGAGTAAATGTACTTAGTTACCTTCCATCAGTGCTCTCACCTTCATAACTGCCAGTGCAACAGTAAAATGACTTCTCACTAGCCTTTTTCATTAGAAGACAAAGGGTGCAGGACTACAGTCTGCAGCGTGGAGGCAAGAGGATGAGCAAGTGAGACAACCAAATGTCAATAGAGTTGAATGAAATTTAGAAGAGTATTTCTTCTACTTAGGACCTGTTCCATCCATTTTATGCAGCCAATTGAGCGGAGTGGAGGGCTTGGGCAGGCAAGCTCTGGGTTGCCAGGTAGCACGACACATATCCCACAAGGAACGGAGACACGGGAGAAACGACCAGTCGGGAGCACGGCGGGAGAAAGGGTTAAAAATAGGGAGACTCCCGTTGGCAGGTGTGCACCTTACATCATCTGATGCACATCATCAAAAGACCACTAGGAGGAGACGCTTGGAGCTGGGATAAGAACACATGAGTAATACACATTAAGTAAACAAAGATGTCATCAGGTGATGACAGACCGCTGCCGGCAACACATGCAGAAGTGTGTGCGTGTGTGCGTTTTCCATATTTTTGTGAAAGCTCTGTTGGTAAGCAGTGTTGTGGAGAGAGCAGGGATGGATGCACGTGCAGACACATGGCGCCTGTGTATGAAAATTTCCATTTTTATATTAACGGCTATAACTGTGTTGATGAACTTGTGTCTGTCTGAAGAATCTGAATGTCCACATGTTGCTGTTTTCAATCCACACGTGTGCACATATACTGTGTGTAGGTGGCAGGGAAACACACATGCACGTTCAAGCACAAAGATACACCGTTGTCTTATTACATGGCTTACTTATAGTACAAACATGTGTAGCGGCTTATGTTCCCAAGCTGTGCTGTGGGGTCCATGAGCCACACACACACACACACACACATGCGCTGCAGGTCATGGGTATTAACCATAGCCTTCCAACCCCAGCTAGACCATCTCAGATCCTTATCTCACTCATTATGAGCTTGCTAATGAGAGCGGCCATTCCCAGCGGCCCGCCTGTGTTTACAATGCCACTTGCTTAATGAGCATGTGTGTTCAATCAGATAAACCCACCAGAATGCTTTTCATTTACAACAGTTCCCCGGTAGCACCCTGTAAGTACATTTCTCCCCCCCATCCTACCCCACTAAGCTGAGGAGTGCCCCAGGGAACTTTAAGTGCATTTAGGCAGAAATCAAATAAAAGACACATTGTGTCTGCCGATGACATGTCACTCCTCTGACTTACCAAACTACTCCGTGCACACTTAACTTTGTGGTTCTTCAAATGAGCACAGGCCTCATGTCTGTTAACAACGGTACACAACAAAAGATGAATATGCGTCTTTGACAGTCTGCCTCCACTGGACAGCGCCATGGTAGCAGAAATGTACCACTCACCTCATTAATCTCTGCTTTCATCTTTCCACCTCTCTCTCTCCAAATTTCCTCAACAGCATGGAGCCAGATGATTGCTCAGAGCAATCGTCTGGCTCCATGCATGTGCTGCATGTACAGCACAACATAAACCCTCCATTGAACGTGGATGTCTGGCGGGGGCAGATGTAACAAACAACTGCATGGACCTAACAGGACAATTTGGTTGAAATCCACCCGGCGGAAAAAAACATCCCTCATCTCATCCCCGTCTCAACCGCAATTCCGGCAGCCTGTTTGCTTGCATGCAGTATCACTGTGAAACTAAGAGCATGGTGGAAGACAGAGTAATGATTTGTTGTTCTTCTTGTGAGACATGCGAAGGAGATGATGGTTGATTTGAATTCTCCTGTAATTACAATGATGATGAGCATGTGGATTTGTTAGTTTGAACAGTGGGCAGGAGCTAAAAGGAGAGAGTTTGGTTTGGAACCGGTCTGGAGGAGCTTCAGACAGATTAATGTCGTACAATAAACTATCTTACATAAATGAAAGAAATGAGTAAGCTTTAATGAACTGTCTAACCCATGCACTGGAATTAAAGTATATTCTTTTACTTTCTATTCGTAGGATGACTGCTGTCGAGCTGCACACTGATGCTCTAACTGATCTTTATGTGACAAGACTGTTGCACTTGTAGCCTTTGTAATGGCTTGCAACTCTGGTCTAATAAAAATTCAGCTTGATCCAAATTTGTATTTGGATCTGCATCAAATTGTTCTCACTCATAGATACCAGCTACCTAAATAAGCCTGATTTAAAAAAAAAATAAATCAAAATCAACCCAATCTCGCTATATTAAAGAAAGTGAGAAACATTTCCTGGATCTGTCCCTTTATCCAGATCCAAAAGCTAATGGGCTCTATTCTGGGCCGAGACCCATCCTCCATCCAAGTTTCATCATAATCCGTTTAGTAGTTTTTGTATAATCCTGCTGACAAACCAACCAACCAACCAACAAATGGACATGGGTAAAACATAACCTCCTTGGTGGAGGTAAAAATGTGCAGGAAAACATCTGCCAAAGCATACAGACATAGTAAGATTAGATAACCATCGACTAATTACAAGTTACAATGCTGCTGTACAGTATGAGTTGGCCTTAAGGGAGAAAAAGCGGCCTTAGTGTGAAAGACAGATGTAGAAAAGGCTGACAGAAAAGAAGAGAAGAGACAGCTCAACTAGCAGTGGGAATAGACAAAGAAGAGAGAAGGATGGTGGTAGTAAGGTGAGACGTGTGGCTTGTAATGTGGCCTTGTAGCTGAGGTTTGGCCCTGTGAGAGTCCCCTCTCCTTGACCCTGCCTACCATACTGAAAAGCCATTGAGAGTCTGCTTGGTAGAACAAATGTTGTACAGAGCGGAACATGCTTGGCTTGTCTGTCGGTGTAAAATCACACTCTCCCATCGCACGTTCAAAGCACCACTGCTTTCTCCATTAAAGTTTTCCATGGAAAACAAGCAGCCAAATTCCAGAAATCCCGGTTGAAGTGTCAAGCTAAGGCTGATAGAGAGCCTGTATGTATGTGTGTGTGTGTGTGTGTTTGGGTGCGTGAGGGAGAGACAGGGAAGGTAGAAGGGAAAGTTTCAGCGGAGAACAGAGGAAAAGCTGCTCTTGTCCCGTTTTCCTAAACCACAGCTTCGGCGTGACGAGCCAAGCAAGCGAGACAGAGCTACAGCTAGAGAGGTATGAAGAGGAAGAAACAGCACATGGGTGTTTCAGGGTGGCCCACCACTGCCATGTAATTGCAAGGAAACTCATCATTTCTTTTCACTATTGTATCGACCATGCAGCAGGCCTCAGAGTTTGGAGACCTGCTGCAGGACAGGAAACGCCTGGGACTTTCCACCTGAGCTGACCGAAAAGGAACAGAACAAAACAAAGAGCCTGTTTGTAGACAGTCCTGTTTCTTGGACATTGACTCACATCGCTGTCATAGCAGTGCCATGTGTAGGCATGTAGGATCAACGGTGAGAAACACAGCTGAGACTTGTGAGAGGTTATTGTACATTGTTAGGCGCAGGACAAAAATGGGTTAATAAGCCGCTCTGTGTTTGTGTACGGAAAGGAAGCTGACTCTTGCAGTTAATTTAACGAGTTTCCTTCACAGTCATCTTGTCTGTGGTTCATTGACCAATACCTGAGGCATGCTGTGGTGATGTCATGAGTGTATGTTGATCACGTTGCTCTAGCAACAACTTCCCAGACATGAGGATGTGATGCCACTCTAATATACTTGTAAGGAGCAGCTATAATGTACCTTTAAGCTAATCAACAACTCGTGGCTCATCTCAGAGTAGTTAAAAGTCAATCAGCTGTCCGTCTTGGACCGGTACACTCTCACCTGCAGCCTCTGATTCACATGTCAGTGTCAACCCTCCTGATGGGCCGTCAAATCCTTGCCAAGACTCATTTAGTTCGTAAGAGCTGTGTGAATGTTTTCCACCAGCTTTACATTTTCCATTCTGACTGAGTGTGTGTGAAAAAGAGAGACAGAGGACACAGAGATACACACAGAGGAGAGCAGACGCCTAACAAAAGCCACATGTTAAGCTCAAGGCAGCCGTCCAACTACAGTCCGACACTCTGTTACGGAGCACCGTGGCTCTGGGAAGACAGTGAATACATGCAGATGCACTTTACACCTCTGCTGAAGTGCTTACAATCTATCTGCTATATTCAATTACTCAACTAATTCTTCTGCAGGGCTCAATTTGATTTGATTCATAATGTGACTGAAAGCAGTTTATGAGATCTTCCTCTGCCACCATCAGATGTGTGTTTACATCTGATTGTTTAAGGAAAGGTTGAACAGATTATTTTAGTTCAGACCGGAGAAGCACACAAGACTCACCAAGCATTAATTGTGGCGATCATGTCCTATATTGCAGTGGTTCCCAACCGTTTTTGGTCTGACAAACCCCGTCAACACTGTCAGATGAACTCAAGTACCTCTTCATCAACACCATCTGTTGTGCTCCAAATGTGTTCATTCTGGATGCTTTATAACACTATAAACTATAAAACTGAACTAATGTTCAGTTTGGTTTGTTCGAGTACATTTTTGAACACTTGAAGGGTCAGAGGCTGAACATCAACAGTTTATCTATTACTTTTAGCTATTTTTCGAGTAACTTTTTCAACTTTTTCATACTTTTAGCCAGATCTAACTATCAACTCTTCATCCTTTCTAACACTAGCTATTTTAACTATTTAAGGCAATTCTTAGCCAACTATTTAAACTATTTATTCATTATTTTTAGCCAATTTGGCCAGATGTCCATTAGCCTACTTTTAGCAAACTTTTTAAACTGTTTAATAGGCTACAAGTAGCATAGGCTACTATCAACACTTTATTTTTATTTCACCTTTAACACTCTGAGCTAACTACTTAAACAAAGATCCATCACTTTAAGCCAACTTTTTCAACTGTCTACTTGTCATCAGCCTTTAATCTGTTGTGTTTAACGCTCGCTCTTTCAGCAAGATACTCTTAGCTAACTATCCAAATATCCATTACTTTGAGCTTATTATTTCAACCATTGAATCATTACGTTTAGCCAACTATTTGGAACTCTTTGCTAGATTGCTAAATAATTCAAATTAACAGACCTACTCTTCGATTTAGTACCCCCAGGGGTCTTAAAACACCTGGTAGGGAATCATTGCATTGTAGTGCCTAATTTATGTCTGTTTTATGTGCAAACATACTGACAAGCACTTAGGAATGCACACACACAACTGTGACCATAAACACATACAGTACACAACTCCTTTGGCCCCACTCTTGGTTTGTGATTGTTCCACTCCTGTTAAGAAGATGCTCTGTCCCAGTTTTTCTTCTCTACACTCATGAATCACTCAAGACTTGACTTAAGTAACATCTGAGACGCTGGTAATTCTAAGTGTATGATCCCCGTTCCCCGTTTCCCTGATGACAAAAACCCTCCCTCATGACATCGTTCCTGCCAACATTAAGACCCCTCTGTGCTGGATCCAGCGAAAACAGATGGAAGAAATGGTGAGCACAGCACAAAAGGAGAAATATGAGTGGGTATACACACACACACACACACACACACACACACACATAGACACAGATGTATAAAAACATCACAACAGACGCATTACAAAAACTCAAAAGTTATGGTGACAATGACTTGTGCCAAAATTCTTTCTTGGGCTATCCCAAATGTTTCAGGGAGCCTCAGTATTCAAAGTTAGCAGATGCAAGCAAAACAGGGGCTCTTATGGCCACCATTTACAAACACTGAATGTTATTTCATTGAGTGGTCTTACCTTCCGCCCTTCTTGGCCAGTCATTCCAACCGGGCCAAGAATCCCTGGGTCTCCCTAGAACACAAAGCGAGAATGTCAAAAGGCGGCAGTGCAACAAAGACCGGTGGCACAAAAATCAATCATAATTGCGTGAGGAGCTCGCTGAACAGGACGTTGTTATATATTAATGTGGCGTGCAAGAGGGAAAACGAGGGACACGTACCTTCTCTCCTTTAGGTGCTGGCCCAGGTGAGATGCCAGGGTCTCCTTTTCTACCCTGATGAAAACACAAAGGAGGACTTTGTATAGGTGAAAATAACCCAACTTAACTTCAGTGATCTCAATCTCTGAAAAAATCATATTAACAAAATAATTACACCTTTCATTTGGACGAAAGGTTACGGCTACAAAAGTGTGCCTCTATTAGAAATTCACTTCGGCACAGATGCTTTTCCTGGCCACAGTGCGTAATGTGCCCCTCCAGTCACACACCCACACACACACACACACACACACACACACACACACACACACACACACACACACAGCCAGCCTCATTGTCAGCAGGTAACAATAATGGGGCTTCAGTACATCAAAGCTATGGATCGGAAATTACACTAAGTGCTGACTCCATCTCTCCCCATGGACCCCTGCTATTTACAACTTTGCTTCATTTATTAATGATGAAAGAGCAAAGATTGCATTGAACCCCGTGACATCAAACACTTCAGAATCATTCTCTCAACAACACCTGCCAGGTAGAAGAAGCCTGCACTGCACCACTCTTTACTGAAGTGTGCATTCACCAAGGCACGGGTTCAAATATCTGCCTTGTGGAAGCAGGTCTGCTTCACTTTTCCGCCAGTACCGTCCAGGGACTTTTATATGATTATGTGATATACGACTTAAAGGAATAGTTCAACCTTTGGGGAGAATTTAACTAATCTAGTCGCCTATAAAGCACACTAATTAGTCTGTCTGCCAGGTGTAGTGACTTCCTAAAAACTCCACGAGGTCACTGCTCCTCGCCAAGAAATAGTCCAGCACATAACCCCAAATATAACCACAAACTGTCATTGTTACTCCTCGATTTTTGTAAACCATATTTCCCAAAATATCGAACCATTCCTTTAAGTAAATAAGAGATAAGCACTGAGGCGAATGGGGTGAGAATTAGGCCCTTCATGATGGGAAGAGGATTGTAAAAAGTGAGGAATGCAACCAGGAATAATATAAATAACATCAGGGACACCAGGACAAACACACTCCCTTTGGTTGACCTGTGGAGGTCAGGGCTCCGGTGATGGGGGGTGAGCAGTGTGACCACATGCAGCTACACAGTTGTCATTTATGCAAGGCATTTTTATAATGCACTTTAAATACAGGTACTGCTCCTCACTATGTACCCTTAGCACACAGTGCCGGAGGTCAAGGGTGTTTGCTCAGGCATAGATCAGTCCAGACAATCAGAAGAGGGACGCAGGGAATTTGTCTTGGGCAGGGTCGCCTCCTGTTCACACGTTAAATTTGGACAGATTTATTTGAAGTTCTCACTTTCTGACTCGTAATGTCTTTCCCTGGAGCTCTGATAAATCACTTCAACTCCCCTGCCGTCCAGTTTCCTTCTCTCCTCTCTCCGCTCGAGTCGCGGTGATAGCACTCAAATTCATTTGACATATTACATTAGAGCATATTTGGAGCTTAAATTGAGCAGAATCAGAAAAACTTTTGATTTTAAATGGGACTCCAGACGGTCACCTCTCCAGCACACATGTTAAAGTGTTGAAGTGATTTAGCTCTTCGGTATTAAGCGCTGTGGTGTTTGTAGTGTCTCAAACTGCCAGGTGTGGCTCCATAAAGCTCCATTACCCGTGTTGCACTTTATGGATTCCAGCTGATACAAGAAAAACACACATCCTCACCCTCATCGGATTGTCATTCACGTTAGAGGCAAGACAACAACAAGGCAGATACGCAATCGTGTAATGGAAATATCACCATGGCTGTTGGGCTCTTGGCGATACAAATAAATTCTCATTCGTGATCATGAGTGTTAGATACCTTGAGCCCAGGTGGACCAGATCGGCCAGGGTTTCCATGAGGACCAGGGGCGCCCTGTGGAAAAGCCAAAGAGAGAAAAAACATAATCAAACGGTGATCGAGAGCTCAATCAATCTTCATGTTGGGATAGAGCTGATGCAGACTGTGGCTTTGCTACTGTGAACAAGACCAGAGAAGAGAGTTGGGGGGGGCAAAGTCTGTCTGGAGAACCTCAGCCTTCATGCTACTTTAACCTATTTTCCTACGCATCAGCTGTGTGTGTTGGGTGGTGAGGTATTTGGGGTTGGTGTTGGGGGTAGAAGCCTACGGAAAATGGGGCTCTGTGGAGCTGCTCCACCATATGGATGTGGTTTTCCTGCACCCTGTTGCCCCACAATCCGCAACCCCCCCTCCACACACACACACACACACACACACAAACACACATTTGCCAAGCATCTTAATGAGTAATGCAGATCATCTCGTTTCATAACATTTTGAATTCCTCCGCCGGTGTGTGTTTCTGTCCGCATTGGTTGTTGCTGAGGAAATGAACACACAACTGTGTCTGAAAGCAAACAAAGTGAGATCTACAGTAGCAGCATATTGGTAATGTGAGCCATCTCGCCCCATCCGGCAGTCCCCATGGGAAGGTTTAGCTCAAAACCATTGGAAGCCAGAGAACGAATCTACATCAATTTTTCTTTGGTTTAAACAGCAGCTGACGCACGTTGGTTGTTGTCTGCGCCATCCATCCAGCTGTCTGTGTGTCTGCCTCCTCTTCCTCTGAGTTTTTCCTGTGGATCTCTGACCTCACTGCTGCCCTCCACGTGGTGGTGGCACCCTTGGGCCCCTAACCTACCCCCGTAGCGGGTCAAGGGTTGAGCGAGTCAGAGAGGGCGGAAAAAGAGCCACAACTGCTTTATGATACGGGTCAGCAGGTCTCACTAAGGTGAGTCAAAACAAATCAGGAAGTCATTATGTTAGCGATCTGGTCTGCAGCATCAAAAAACAACATCTAGCGACTCCCAGACAGGCAGCTCTCTGTAATCCCACAGAGAAGAAAAAGTAATCTGGGGGTTTGGGCTGGGTTATACAGCTCAACAAAAAGCCCTTTGAGGTAAGTTCAAAAACAGACATACTGGTCGGGTGCAGACATGACAACATAAATGCCTTTTGCTGTAACTGCTCTTCCTGTCAAAGGGCGCTTTGATGACCGTCATGTCTGATTCACTAGCTTCTCATGAATGAACAGGACGTTGCTAAGCATGTGTAAAGGTGTTGTTATCTCTGTTGTGAATCACACAATGCTGAGGGTTTCCAAACCAATATTTAAAAAAGAATCCACAGCATTTGATGAGACATGAACAATCTTTTGTTCATGGCTTTATTGGGTAGAAACGCTGAGGAGTGACGGGAAACGGGATGAGAGAGAGTGGGGATGATGTGCAGCAAAGGGCCACAGGTTGGATTCGAACCCTGAGCCGCTTAGGCAAGGACACAGCCTCCGTCCTCGCCTTTGTTGACCTTTTGTATGACTTTGTTGGATAGAACAGCTAAAGATTGACAGGAAACGGGATGAAATAGATGGAGATAATGTGCAGCAAAGGGCCACAGGTCGGATTCGAACCCTAGGCTGCTGTGGCGAGGACACAGCCTCTGTACATGGGGCAGTGTCCGCGCCTTTAACAACAGAGCTACCGGGGTGCCCCAGTCTGTTTTTAAACTTTTTATGTTTTGCAAATGAGACACTTTCATTCCAAGGATTCTCAAGTTTTAAAGATCGTGCCTTTTCTCCTCCCACACGCTCATCCCCTTTCATTTTCAGTTTGTACTCAGCAGGCGTCGTTCCCTGGAGGGCTGGTGTGTCCAGACAGTGTTAACGGACGCTGTTGTGCCCTAAATAAACTTATACAAACTAGACATGTTTGAATTACATGCTTCAAAATTAACCCTGTGGTTCACCGCAGTTTGGGCAGTACACTAGTAGGCACGGGCTGGCACCGACATTTGGTACTGTGCTCTCGCTTCCATGTCGTGTCCCCTTCTCGCACAACAGGTGTCTAATTAGAGAAGACCAGGGTGGGGCGCCCGCAAGCTGAAGGCTATCAAATAAGAAACCACCGGCCTCTGAACAGCGATGCAGGGCGTTTACTGTGGTTTCTGTGGTAATAATGCTGCTGTAGCTCTGCACAACTCATTCTAAGTTGAGACAAAACGGTCAAAATCTAAACAAATGATAGCTCCTGATGTTTGTGGTGTAAAAATATCTGTTTTTGAATGTTCAAAATTCAATATCAAGACCATATGTGCAACTTAAAGCCAGGAAATACTGTATATGTACTTTGTGACATTAAATCTAGATCCATGACATCATTCCCATGGTTACATTCCCACACAGAATATTTAAGACGAGCCCTTTTAATGGGCCACGCTGTAAACATAGTCTGACTTTCAACACAAGCTTGTAAAAAGGCAGCTCTAAATGTATATACAGTCACCGTATTAAAGATAAAAGAGATTGCGTATGATGCTGTGCCAAATAAGAGCCACGGGGCAATGTCTGATAAACTAACATTAGATCAAGGGCATGTGAACCACTGGATGTCTTCATAATTAAAGATCCCAGTCAGCACACACACAAACACAAAAAAGAAACTTTGCCTCTGAGGATTCAGGAGAATATTTCAACTGTTCGTTAAAGTTGCTATAGCATGCCTCGCCATCGCCGGGTGAAAAGAGGAGAATTTGCAGCCCAGTTCTACATAAATCACAGTCAGACATCATAATAACAGAAGTAGACATGGCGAATGAATTAAGCAGCGCTGGTTAAAAGCCAAGCACATAAATTTATTTGCTTTAAATGCCAAAGTTTATGGAGCTAAATATGCAAAAGGAAATAATAAGTAATCCAAAGCATTATTCAGGCATTTACAACAATAACAGGCTCATAATGGCCTTGACAAGTTTGGAAATTACGACGGAAACCTGGAGCTACCTTTATGCCAAACATCTAAAACCTGGTTTTAAAAAATTTATTTAAGTGCCCAAAAGGGGATTGCAAAAATAATGAATTGAAGCATGGTCTGTGATTTTTACTGTGCTGGAGCTTATTACAGTAATGTTCCAGAGGAGAGATCCATATACACAGTTTACACTTGGGATTATACAGACCCTTAAAAAGCTGATCTGTCGCCTTCTACCCAAAACAGCCCAACACACTGCCATAAGAAGAACTCAACACTCAGTTTTCCAGGTTTCTTTATGATCCATCTGGAATCTAAATTAGCTTTACATGCAGGTGAAGCAAGGTGGGGGCAGTTAGTGGAAGAGGAGTGGTTTGGACGGGAAGCGTGAGGAAAGATGAGCGACTGAGATTTTTTTTTTTTTTTCCCCACTCAGACAAAGACCCTTTTGACCCAGCAGGCTCCAGACGTATACACGCAGCCAGTCTTCAGAGAGATTCAGGCCTGTGCAGCCGCGATACAGCCACCGCACGTTTCCTCTCGCACCCATCTACCACCGTCGTCATTATTACACCTACAAACAGACTCGAAAGAGCTCACCCCGACTATTCACGGACACCTAGCGAACGCTTCTGTACTGAGAGCGGTTGCCATGGCAACGGCGTCTCACACTCACATGTGTGGGATCGGAGGTCAAGGTTCATGGGTGGTGCTCGCTGGGCTCAATGGTGCTCTGTGTGTCATCATACAGACTTCCAGTAATCCAAAGCTACGGAAGGTCATGCAAAAAAAAAAAAAAACCTGCGAGATGCTCTCTCTGCAGCAAAAAGCCAGACACTAGAAGTTTTCACAAAAGGAGATGATACTTATGATCAAATCGTGCTCTTCCACCTGTCAGAGCCCGCAGCATTAAATTCAGATTTGGAGTTAATTACTCCAACGATCAACAAGTAAATTTGTTTTCCCAAATGAAAGCCACACTCTTATCTGGCCAAGAGCGGGGAATTTTTGCAGACATGTGTTTGTGAGAGCCTGTTTGCAAGTGTTTAAGTATGTGTATATGCGTCACACACATGGCAGCAGCAATTAAACTTGATAAATGCTTTTGTTTACAGGAAAGCTCCATAATCTGTCTCACTCTTTATGTAGGCAGGTCATAAACGCCGCCACATATGTCTGCGCTACACGCTGTGGGATTAGTGCTGTAGCGTGTATGCACTTCTGTGTGAGCGCCGATGTGTACTTTAACGAAATGACTGTGAGGTCAGAGTCAGACACTGGCGGCGTGTTTGCGAGTGACCCCCGTTAAGGGTGGCATCAAAACCAAAGGCCTTTACAAGTGCTTTTTTATTGAAGAGGCCTGTATTCATTGTTTGCGCTTTGCAAACCAGCCACTTCCACTGACAATGCCACAGGCAGTTCAACAGCTGGTTTGCTGTGGTCGACAAAGTCCACGTCTGAGCCACCAGGATGTAAATCAGTATGAGGTGAGGTTGATACATACTGCTGATGAATGAGGTTTGACAAGGGCAAGTTTGAGACAAGGAATCATGGGTAGATTATTAACTGTGTGTTCGAACGCGTCCAAGCTCTGACAAAAGTTCAAGAATTGTTTCAGAAAATTTGATTCATTACTTAAATCCCTCAAGTTAAACACAGCACAGAGTTTGAGAAAAGCTGCTGCTTGGCGATGCAAAAATAGTTCCACTCAGGTTCGTATTGTCCTTGGCTCGACCATGTTCACGCAGCTCTGCACTTCGATTTTTAAGCTCAATTAAAGTTTTATTCCAGGTAAGGTTTTGATTTGAATCACAAGAAATCCACCTAAGTGTGCCTGAGGTTGTGGAACCGCTACTTGAGACGGGATGGGAGGTGCTGCTGGGGTTTAAATAGCTTTAATTAGAGCCTGACAAAGACCTCCTTATACATGTATAGTGGTGGGGGATCACAGAGACTTTAGCCTAAGAGTCGCTCAGACACAGACGGCCACAAATGCGATGTAATAATTAAAAACACACATAAAAAGACACAAGCACATGCATCTAAATATAATTGCACGCAACCATGGGCATAATGCATCGATCAATGACATTTGACACATTTAGATGTTTCTATTGTCTGGAGGACTGACTGAGAAACCTATTTGTAGTGTTTGTTCATTCCTTAAATTTTTGAAATGAGGAGACAGGCTTCTGTAGTCTGCACTATGTATATAAAAAGTCAAGTCTACAGCAGGGATTTCTATTTTTTTTATGCCAAGGACCTCTTAGCTGATAAAGAGACAGAGCGGAGTCCCCATTGTACATATATTGTATAACATTCTGTTGCATATTCAAGTAGGCCTACAATAACATGTAGGGCGGCTTATCGCGCCATGTATAAACAAGTCAGCAGCAGTTGTTGCATTGCTAATGTTAGCATGTTAGCCTCACCCTCTGCAATTTCTCCGGATGTCACTGAGGAGGAGGAGGGTTTGTCAGAGACGACAAGTTACAAAACAATTCACTGAAGATCACAAGAATGTCTGCACCAGGATGTTTCAATAATACATAGTTAGCTAACTAGTTCACTGCTAATGATAGGTGCCGTGCAGTGATTTAGCGTACAGCTAGGTTAGCTTGCTCAGATGATTGGACAAGGAATCATGGGTAGATTATTATCAATGCTGTTTAAATTAAATTATTATTATTATTTGTCTCATTTCAAATTCGTCAAATACTGATGCTTTGGGATTTTAGGTCGGGTGGGCCACCATCTCAACACGTCAGTATCTGGCGAGTTAGGAATTCTTACAAATTGGACTTTTAAGAGATAACAAAACTTTTTACAGTTTATCCTGAGGGGGACATTAATTTTTAGACCAAATTTCATGACAATCCATCCAAAAGTCGAGACATTTCACTCAAAAACACAAGTGTCTGCCTGCGGGTGGCGCTAGAGGAAAAGTCAGGGGCTCATCAAAGCTACCAGGATTCATCCTCTGTGGCCCATGAATGTCTGCATACCATTTCAGGGCACTGCCTCCAATAATAGTTGAAATATTTCAGTTTGGACCGACCAATCGACCTCAAGAGAGGTCACTAGGGTGGCTAAGAAACAGTCAGTCTGCGTCTATACATCAGAGAGTGACAGAGGAAGTAAAAGAGAATTCCTCAGAGAAGACCCACGGATGAGACTATATCTATTTAACTGCCTTGGAGAAAGAGGCCTTTCATTAGTCCAGAATGGGATTCCTATGAAGTGTCGGTGCAGCCTGCTGCAGCAGCTCAGTGAGGAGAAGAAAGTCCAGTGGAGCCATGTGTTCTCTGTCTGTTTACAGTGCTTTTATTAGGCATCCTGTGGCACAGGCAGCCTTTTGAAAGGCCGTCTTTATAGGAGCTTTCCTGTTTATGCTTAGGGGTGGGAGGTCAGCACTCGCAGCCCCGTGCTGAATATGGTCAATCTGCCTGCATAGGAAAACTTTGTGTGTGTGAGAGAGAGAGTGTGTGTGTGTGTGTGTGTCAGCTGGGTGATGGGAGGGATTTAAAGTGATGCGGGAGCCTGGTTCGGCAGGTTATTATTGTTACTTCAGAAAATGATCCAGTATCCTGCCTTCTAGGCTGGAACACACAGATACAGTCCTCTCTGTCCTTGTCTGTTTGTCTGCCTGTCTTTCTGAGTCACCTCCTGCCAGCGGGGTTATTTACTGACTGTTTGTGTTTGAGCTTTTCGGTCGACATGCACGTCAGCAGCAGTAGCAAAATACAAACAAACATACACAGACGCATAGAGATGCCCACGATAAACCTAAATAAAGACATGCTTATTAACATGTTTCCATAAAAACAAATCTAGGGGTCGAGTGTCAGATAAAATCATTTCTAGAAGTGTGTTTTATGTGGCTGGAGGTGTTTGAGAGCAATCAAGGAGACTTACCCGAGGACCCCTCTTGCCTGGCAGGCCTGGCTTCCCTGGAGGTCCTGGCAGTCCCTAGAGAGAGAGTGCATTCAGTCAGTGCTGCATACTGACATACACCATACAGATCTCCTCCTATCATACTCTCACATCTAACCATCAGGTCATTAAGACACCTTCGTGTGTCTCCACAGACAGGCTGCACAGTGGCCACATGGTACAAAAGTAACTTCATCTCAAGGTGATGAGAGTTCAGCCTTATCCATCAGGAAGCTCTGAGCCCGTGTGGCAGGAAACCATAGAAACACTAGAAATAACAGGTCATTTCCTGCACCACTCAATGCCCCTGTGTGGCTTTATCAGCCCTGCGCTCATTCGTTTTCTTTTAATCAAAAAAGAGGAAAAGGAGAAGTGAGGAAAAACAGAGCGCCTGTGGTTGCTGTGGTGAACAGGAGCTACCTGTAGGGCTCTGGATCCCGATGTTAAAGCATTTTTAAAATGTTTTCCTCACTGTTAAATGCGTCGTGTTTTTTAACCACGTTGTTAATTCGATGCCTGAGAAAACTTCGATAGGAAGATCTAGTAAAAAAGCAGCAGCGTCCACCATAAAGTGCAGTTATTGTTGTGTGAAAGTTGTCCCCTTTCCTCATCTCAGTTTTCACAGGGCTCTGAATTTTAAGAGACAAAGCACGACTTTCAACTTCAAAACAACTTCCAATGGTTGTTGTGATCATAGCTGCTACCTGCATGTAGCGTGTCACTGCAGATTATAATTGGCCCCCCACCATCTCTTCCAGGACGACCTCCATGCTTGAGACCACCCCCATTGTTACAGGTGGTGTCCTCTATGGTGGCCTAAGGACCTGTCAACACCAACACACACTCCTGTCCATCCTCACACTTCCACCCCCCGCCATGGCCGTCCTTCCTTGCACTTGTTTGTTTGTTTCTCCCTGCTGTCTTCTTCTCTTTGCACCTGACCAATTTAAACATAATTCTTTCTCTCTAAGAGAATATTTTTGTTTGGTCGACTGCGGTTTGGCCAGGAAGGTAGCAGTCTCACGAAGTTCCCACGTACGTAAGCATTTTCCAATCACCACATTTCAAACACAGTCTGATGGTAAAGGCTGTTTACAGTTATGAGGTTTGGACTTGCTGACTGTGCCCACGAGGATGTTAGGGCATGATTCGTACCACCTTACAACTGCATCTCAGAGTCGTGTTGCCATCCGCGGAGGCAATCGTTTCAAAGTTTAGAAACTACTACTTCAACTTACATGTTTGACTTTCATTAAACAATTCGGTAACTTTATAATAACCATCATTAATGAATGCGCAATTTATAGTATTTCACTGTTGATAAACATTAAAATGCATTAAAAGCCATTTATTAAGCAATTGTAAATACCATTTACAAAGTATTATCAACACCAGTTGAAACTTCACAATAAAAAGTTGCTTAATAAATGGTTTATAAAGCATTTATTTCTTTGTTTATAGTAAAATAACTATCAAAGGAGCAATATCTACCAATTTTAGTTAAAACATTCAAAAATGAACTAATATTAACTTAAATTAAGGACATAATGTGAAGGATTAACATTTATGTTCAGTCAAGTATTTCTACTGAAGTCAGCATGCTAAGCAGCTAGAATGGGGCATGAAAACCTCTTTCAACACTCCCCTGGCTGTCCAGCTAGCTGCACGGCTAACTGAGCTAACTAGCTAAAAGCAGCTACAGTCATGGATGTATAAAGACATAAAGTTAGCGAGAAGAGTGGTTACTCAAGTGATATTCTAACCCCTATTTGTTTGGAGTAGGAATTCTTACATATTGCACCTTGAACTTAAGTGAAATTAACTTCAAATTTACCATTTATTAATGATGGTTATTATAAAGTGTTACCAACGATTCTAATAATTCAAAGCAATTCAAAATGCAAAGTCCTCAATGACCTTTTATGATATTTTAAAGGGGCTCTGTGGAACTTCTGTGTTGTGCTGGGAGAGGGTTGTTTATGTTAGCAGACTCCATTTCTAAAACAATGTTAGCTACGGTGGCTCTCTGTCAGCAGAGCGGAGAGAGGCACTGAGACGAGGCCCTCGAGAACATGCATAAAGTCACATCCTTTGGATACACGAGGAAAATCCAACCTGAGTCCTTCAGAAAGAAATTCACAGTCTGGCAGTGTTAACTTTTAGAAACTGTCCACAGGCTTTCAAATGCAACAATCACGTTACAATCCGCTCACATATGGCCAAGGTGATAAATGTAATGTAAATTGCTATGAAATGTTACATAGAGCCCCTTTAAACTGCGCAAACACCTAATTGTGGCTACTTCTAAGGACTAAGGCAGCTTGCAGATACATTTGAACTGAATACAGAAGTGCTAATATGAGAGAAACAGTCAGTTACAGTTTAAATTAAAATTAAACTCAGTGCCAGTACAGCTCCAATTAAGAAATTATTAAATAAAAGCTCCAATTCTCTCTTCAAATCAGACCACACTGATCACAGTCAAGCTGCAGTGGAACAGAGGAAGTCATTTTTTAAAGCAGCAGCGAGGAGCCAAAGATGCTTCAGATGGGAAACTGTTGCCATATCTGTGCCTTCACTGGATGTTTCTCCTGGCAGACAGAGTGCAGAATCTGCACACAAGTCCAGATCATGGTTTCAGAGGAAGAGTCTTAATGCTTTCGGCAGCGATAGTGACGAATGAAACAATTGGCTTAAACTTCAATGGATGCAATGCTTTCCATTGGCTCCTGACTTTTATATTTGTCAGGATGTGTGTATGTGTATGTATAAGAGAGCGAGTGTGTGTGTACAAGACTGTGCTGTGAGAAGGAGTCAGAGACAGTATGCACATGGCATGTGTGTTTATGAAATCCAAACTATGTTGAAAAGGAAGCGTGACTGGGTTTATCCACAATCTCCCAAGGCACTACATGGCAAAACAGAGACAGACACATACTCTGACAGGAAGCACCTGCTTAATCCCTGATATATTCTCAAAGTAAACAATCCGCATGTGAGTCTAAATATGAGATCCTGTCAAATGACTGCATTTTAATCAGAACCCGTACGAAACACGCAGACATTTTTAGTTTTCTAGGTACAATTTCCCAACCTCTCATTGGTGTAATTTGCAATATATTTGGCATGACATGACAGAGGTTTTTTGGCCTCAGCCTTTGTGTCAGACAGTCCTTCAGTAAATGACCTCATAACTTCCCTTAATCATCCTCCTCCAATCTCTTTTCTGTGGCAGATTACAGCACTCCATATTGAGATTGCAGGTAGCGCTCTCTAAATGGCAGTAATTTGGTTCTCCGTAATGACAGTCAAGTGTAGTGTGGACATCAGTGGAGATGTAAATTGGCCAACCCTTGACACGCCACACTCTGCAATCTCAGACGGCAAATTACAGACCACTACAAAGAAAAAGCAAGGCACACGTATCAAACGCACAGGCCTCTGCTCACACTTCAGACTAAAATGACTCAATCACAAGGGCAGCTTTAAAAACAAACACACCCAGAATGTGCTGACGAGACATTGAGGTCTGATTACTCAGGTCACATTTGGAGGTGTAGGCTATTAAGACATGACAAAACTCCCAAACAAGGTTGCTTTGGCCAGTCAAGATACAACTGAGCATCTGCCTGCCAACACAGCCTGTCACAGTCTTCCCACTCCTAAAAGGCCTAGCCTACCTCTGTGTGTTTACTGACTGCTTTGACCCTTGACCTTGCTTTGAAAGAGGGCCATGAGACCTCCACTAGCCAAGGAATCTGGTGCAGAGACGGCAAGGCGTCAGACCTGACACGTCACACCCAGCCTGGAGGGCTCTGTGCACAGAGGAAGGCGGAAAGGCGGGAGCAAAAAGTAGGAATTCTAACCTGTGTGGGAAAGGAGATAGTGCCACATTAGCCTACATATCTCCGCGGTCTCTTATTTCCAGCCCCAGAGCACGAGAATCAAACCTGGCCTTTCACTGGTGACAAAGACCAGCACAGACTGGGATGTCCCTAATGGAGCATGGTTCACTACCTTTCAACACTTTCCTAACGTAAACCATTGAACTCACCACCCACAGATGCCAGCACAAACAGCCGAGACGTGACTGCAAAGTCTTTGTGTGGTCACGTCATTTCTGTCTTGCCTTGAAGAAGTTACAGCCAGGCTACTGATCAGAGCTATTCTGCATGGGTGCTTTGTCAGCTTTGAAAAAGGATTTTATATTCTGTTTCCTGCTTTCTTCTATAGTCATGTGTAACCTAGGCACCTTTTAAATTGCAAGATTTCATGAAGAGTCCATCGGACACTTTATATCTTAAAGCATGTAGTGTAAGACGGACCTAAATCCAAGTCAACACTAGTATGGCACTCAGTAGAGCGATTACCTCCACCAAGGCCAAACAGTCCATTTTAATTCAATCAAACCTAATCCAATATCAAACTCAATAGCCCTGTGTCACTCTTAATTGTAAACCACCCATAACTGCTTCACCATAATCCATGCAAAGTAAAGATGAAAAGGCAGCAAGTCATCTTATCATTCATCAATCACTTTTCGGACACTTTCTTTATGTGCATTGCATTTGCAAAGAAACATATAGCTACTTACTTTAGCGACTACTAAGCCTAGACTATTAGATGAGCTTGATCTCTGCCTGCACTGCAACTTTTCCTCAGAGTGGATATTTCCAATGTTGCTTCCTTTGCTTAGGACGCAAGTAAGTCTGAGCATTAACTGTCACACGCCGTGCCACCTACCACCATAATAAATTATCAACCTGTGGGAAACACTGCACACATATCCAACCAACAAAACAGATCAGAGGTTCTTACCGGTGGGCCTGCATCTCCTTTCTGTCCAATAGGTCCAGCCAGCAGGGAGAACTGAGTAGGTGGCACCTCCCAGCTCTGGAAGCCATCAGTAGCAGGTGGTGTTACGGGGTTGTATGAAGATCTGGTTGGTCGCGGGGTGACTGGGGCCTTGGTGGTTTTGGCTGGCTTTGTTGGTTTGGTGACCTGTTTGGAGGCTGACTTGGAGGGTTTAGCAGTTGTAGTTTTTGATGATTTTGAAGGATTGACTTTGGATATCGTTGGTTTAGAAGGGACGACTTTGACAGAATTTGTTTTGGGTTTGGATGGAGTGGCTTTGGATGGCGTAACTTTAGGCTTGGGGGGCGTTTTCTTGGTTGTGGTTGGTTTCTTTGGGATCACACCTTGGTCTGATAAGGCCGAGTCAGGCTTTGTCTTGGTGGGTTTGGTGCTGTTAGTGGCTGGAATGGTAGGTTTCTTCTTATTGTCTGTTCCTGCAATCGTCTTTTTGAAGTTGTTATGCGAACTGGGCTTTGTGGGAGTGGGTTTGGAAGGTTTCTGGTTTGAAGCTTTAGAGGTGGAGGGAGTTTGATTTGGTGGTTTTGTTGGGGGTGCTCTTGTCCTGAGTGGTGCTGTGACAGTTTCAGTCCTGGCTTTGGGAGGTGGGGAGGCCAAACCAAGCTGGACTGTGACTGGCATCACAGTTCCCAGCAGGGGTGTAGAAATGGTCCCAGTGCTGGGCTTTATTGTTTGGGTGGAGGCTACATATCTGACAGCCGAGGCGGCAGCGGCAGCACTCCTGGCAAGGCTCACCCGTGTGGTCTTCTGGGCTGTTTCCGGGCCACCATGCTTCGGGGTAGCAGTGGTAGCTGTGATGTTTGTTTCTCGTGGAAGGATAGGCAATAAGGGAGGAAGGTTAGGCCTGTATGTGTCAGCTTCCCTGCACTGTTTCTTAATGTACCTGCAGTAGTTGTGAGCTGCTTGTGCAGAAGGGACCAGGTCAAACTGGCAGATGGCTCCTTCAAAGTGTGCTGAGGCTTGTTGCTGGCTTGAACGCCCCAGCAGGAAGGAGCCCTGGAGCTCTGGAGCCAGTCCCTCCTCACGGTCCCACCCAAAGTCTGCATGAACACTCTGCTCTCCGCAGGAGGCATATAGAGTCACTCTCTGTCCATTAATTCCCACCGCCAGCTGGTGCCACTGACCATCATGGGGC
This sequence comes from Pagrus major, assembly GCF_040436345.1. Taxonomy (NCBI): domain Eukaryota; kingdom Metazoa; phylum Chordata; class Actinopteri; order Spariformes; family Sparidae; genus Pagrus; species Pagrus major. The sequence goes on from NC_133226.1 coordinate 20,190,548, forward strand.
TCATAGGGCAATGCCACCGAGGTGTTAGGTCCTGTGTGAAGGACCAGATTGCCCGGCGTAAGCTGCAGACCGAGAAGGAGCTTCCTGCGGCTTGAGAGCAGGGTGAAGAGGAAAGCACTGTTGACGCGGTGTGAGCGCACACTCAGGACCAGTGCCAGGTTGGGCCAGATGGTCGCTGGGAAGACTGAGCGCAATGGAGTTTCGACGTGCGCCCGCTGGTTGAGGATGATCCCTGATCTGAATGGAATGACCCCTGCTGGCACGGAGCGTGACGGCTTCTCTCCCTTGAGCCCCAACTTTTGGAGGATGTCGACATCTAGGTAGAAAGGACAGTGGTGTTAGGAGTTGCATGTAATTATCAACAATTATATTTTAAGATAAGTTTGAGGACTTTATCATTCAGATCACATCTGTTTTCTTTGATCATTGATTATTCTTTTCATATTTCCCTTTAAGTCCTGCCATAATCAGGAACATGTGAAAGCATCACCTGGAACAAAGAATTGAATAAATGACAATGGCCAAATTTAGAAATTTAAACATCACAAAAGGCCAATGTACAGAGTTACTGGTCCCAGTTTTGTTGATGAACAGTAGCAACACTCAGAAGCATGGCCACTTGAGCAGCAATTACACACACATCAACCAATTAGCAGATATGGATGAGAGAGAAGCAAGCATAATATTTCAGCTGTCTTTGCCAGTGACAGTTGGATCGACGAACTGGCTTGTGGGCCAATTTTCCTGATCTTTCAGCCAACATTTAACAGCAGTTTATAAAGTAATGTGGCACAAAACACTGCAGGGTAAAGAGATGGGAAAAAAGATGGTGGAGGCACAAAAAATGAAATCCAAACAATAATAAACTAACTGGGTTTTGAGGCTTCTGCAGGCTGTCTGCTTCTACTTGACGCCAAAACAAATGACTATGTATAGGTCAAGACAGATATAAAACTATGCTGATGATAGGGCAGGATGGAGTGACCTTGGTTGGTTGGTCCCTGCTCTCTGAGTGGGTAGATGCCACACAGTGATGCTGTGGTCGCCTTTGTCTCAAATGTCAGCGGTTTGCAGCCTCACGCTTCCCTCCAACATGGAAAGTTGTGGCATCGTGTTGACCATATGACTGACGTGGAGCATAAAACAGCTATAAGCATGGCTTCAGAATATAGCATGTTTATTGTTATACACGCCTGCAAATTCTTAAAGGCGCTGCTCAGCCCTAAATGTAAGTCTAATGTGGTTATATTTTAACAGCTCCGAAGGGTAACAAACATCATTTGAGGTTTTGAAGCCAACCAAAGCACAGTGGCTCCACATGTGTGACATTTATGTAATTACGCCTTCCTGTCTTTAATCATTAAGTTGTTTTTTGTTCTTGAAAGTGCCACAAATTAATGTCTAATAAAATTTAAATGAGTTTTTGATTCACACGGAGCAGAGAATGAATGAAACATGAACATTCTTTTAATGAGAACTCTTACTTGCACTTAAAAAGTGATGCAGAATCTATCTAAACAAGAATAATGTTCAGCTTCTGATGCACCATATGGTTGTTTCTGCTGATAATAAAAAAGCAATAAAATAAGGCAGGAAATATATATATTCCTTCACCATAATATCACAGGAATGAGTCCTAAAACCTGGTTTTAAATATACATTTGGTAGCAAAATGATATAACTTCCACACTAATTAGTACATCTGAGTGCTTGTTGTACTGTATGTTGAGGAATCCTTGCTTGATTGATGTCAAGACATAGCCTCTTTGTTTTAAGGCTATAGGGGATTAATGAGGCAAAGGACATCGGCATCATCACAAAACCTCCTCTTATCCTTTCTCCTCTCATCAGTAGAGTCAGTTTGGAAATTCAGAGCATGACCGCAAGTGAGTAGATCATCTCAGAATACAGTTTCCAGCCTATTTCAGTCTCAGGGGTCCCAGCAATAATTTTCTATACAACCTGTGATGTCAGACCCAGGCCCCTCAGCATCTTTATTGTTAGTGGGTTCACTCTGACCTGTGGTCACTGGGCCCTGTCTAATGGGGACATGTGTATAGAAAAGATAGAAAAATGGGCAAGCAGTGTTGATGAGATGACAGAAAGAGGGAAAGATGAGGAGAAAGCCAGATGGGATGTCCCAACAGTTGCTGTACTGGTAAGCCATAGAAAGCAAGGACTTCAATGAGATGATTGTCTTTCTATAATGTGAGGCCTGCTCCATTAGACCACTGATGAGGTGGTTCAGCCTTTACAAATATATATACAGCTCAGAGCGACAAATGTTTTGTGCAGAGTTTTCATATTTATAACGTCAAACAAAAACTCCACAGACTAATCTGTATAGTCTGGATTATTAAAGGAGACTTATTATGCTTTTTCGTTTATCTAGTTTTCTTCAGTGTGGTATATACGTTCTTGTGCATGCAAAAAGTCTTGAAAGTTAAACTTGAAAGTTAAGGCCCGAAACACCCCGTCAGTAGTGTCGCCTTTCATACTGTGACTTCCTGACATCACAACGTCACCATGTCACACATTGGCATTATTTATGCCTATATTCACGGTAGAAGTTAAGCCAACTGGAAGCTGAAACATGACGGAGCTGACCAGAGACACGGTGAGCTGTGCTGGCTCAGGCGTCTGTGAGCGGACCAATCAGAGCAGACTGGGTATTCCGGAGGGAGGGGCCTTAAAGAGACATTTCAGACAGAGGGGGAATACAATGCTGCAGCACTGGACAGTATGAGAAGACTGATGTGTTTTTTGAGCATTAAAGCATGTAAACCTATTCTAGTAGAAACATATAATAAAATTATGAACCTGAAAATGAGCATAATGTCTCCTTTATGTATTTATTGATTTAGCACATTAACATTTTTTTGCACAGAGAAAAGTAAAGGAAAAGTAGACATGCCTTTTTCCTATTTAGCCAGCTCTCTCCATTTTCTGTATATGGTTGTCAGACTTTCCCTTTCCTCTAAACATTAGGGCTCTATAAAATAGCCTGAGGAAACTAGACCTACATGGGGTATAGTGTATACCCATCCACAGAGAGTTCTCCTCTCTGTGTGGTCTCCTCTGCAGTAAAGGACAACAGGACTTGGCAGTGATGCAGGAGGTACATTACATGTATCTACTGTCTGTCTCCAAACTTTTTTATTTCATGACCACTTGTACTCTTACTGGGGCATTCATTAGACATGTGGTTTTAGATATATAGCATACTGTATATCGGATGTGAACACACACACAGAGACAGACTTGTGTTTAACACATGGCTGGAGCTCATAGCCTCGCTCTGTGCCAAGTCACTCAAGTAGGACAGAGAGAAAGTCCAAGGCTCTTCAGTCTGTAATGTTATCCCTTGTAGAGGATGAAGTCACCGATTCATCTGAAAACACTCGAAAGACCTCTTTCTGGCTGATGTACGCTGATCTACAGTGAGCCATTTATGATATCTCTGAGTGGAAAAATCATCCCACAGCAATACATCGCAATGTTTTCCCACAATGGATTGATGATTTATGATTCAAATATGGGGCAAAACAAGGTCAAATTTTGTGTCTTTGTTTCTTTAACTTCTTCTTTTCAGAGTATTTTTGGCATTTTGCCTTTATTTAGTGACAGCAGAGATATAGACTGGAACACAGAGAGAGATATAGATGGGTATGACATGCAAAGGTCCTGGGTAGAGATGTTATAAGAAAGGAAAACATATCAGCCAATCATGTTGTTGCACTGACTCGATCACACAGTTGAGATTCATGACAGTTTCAACCAATTTGATGTGGCTACAAAAGGACTTCTTATAAACATGGAAGAGGAGGATATCACAGCAATGCACAGGATTACCAAGAGAGGTGATGTTATTCAAACACTAGACATTAAACTTGCAGAAGTTGTGACAAGAGACCGTGCACATGTCTAGCAAGGTATAATCTGTGGTAAAAAAAAAAAGCATTCTAGACCTTGTTTTGGGGTAAAGTCACCATACTTTTTGAGCATTTTTTCTCAGATTTGACTGGTTTGATTATATACATGTAGTTTTTATGTCCCTGTGACCATTAAAAGTGAAGTTCTGACTCTCTCCCCATTCATTTAGATAGGAGCCTGGTCTTGTTATCCCAAAATAACTGCTTGGGGGCGCTGCCAACGTGGCTGCCAAATGGCAAGACATGCCTAAAAGGCCTTTGTTCCGGGCCAGAATCAAACTGGGAACATTGTGGTTATATGTTATGCAACTTAACCTTTAAGCTTCCAGATTCCCTCGTTGTAATTTTTTTGGGGGTGTTTTTGCCTTTAAGAGAAAGTTGACCGTGTGGAGAGAGACAGGAAACCAAGAGAGATAGAGATATGACATTCAGAAAAGGACCCCGGCTGGAATCAACAGTGGATGTTGCGGTTCTGTGGTATGTGTGCTACTTGTAAGGCTGAATTGTGATTCTCCCTGATACTCACTTTGCTCTGTACTCTACAAATTTTGCACTGAATTCCTATAACATAGTTGGGCTCATGATGGACAGTTTAAAAAAAAAAAAAAAAGGATCTAAATCGATGCAGCAGAACAGTTCCTAATTCCTTGTCAGAACCTAGAGCCTACATTACCCACAATGCAACTTGATCACAAACAGTTTGGTAGGCGATTTGGCTGTGCTAGCAGCGGCTAACGTAGCCTTCAGCTTCTGGCCTTAGGCAAAGATGTGGAGTGGGCTGCAGAGGCACGTTTAACTCCACACCCATTTTTTTTCATTGTCAAACTTGTAGTCAACAAAGCCACAATAGGCAACTTTTTTCACGTCTTTGAAGTGTAAAAAGTTCCCCGTTTTGTAAATATAGGCGGCAACCTCACGTCTCAAGAGGATACATCATAGTTAAGGAGGGAAAGGATCAAAAACAATGACACTCCCTACTCTGGCTTGTCTGCGAAAGCATCCTGTGAAACTAAGAGTAAGTCCAGTTGTGACTGAAGAAGTAAGTGTGATGAAAACACAAAAATCTGCAGCCTCTGAGAAAAAGAGCTAAAGCAATGTCCATCATCAGAGTTTTTCAGCACTGATGATAGTCATCTCTACAGAGACAGCATCTCATCATTAATCATTATTTGATACTGGCCACAGAGGAAGTCTCTGTCTAAATGCAGGGAGTAATAAATTACCGTTTGTCCATTCTGTCTACCATTGCTGGATTCTTGGATAGCGCTCCACTTAGAGGGAGCTCAGTAGTGAGCTCAGCCACTCTGCAACAGTGATGCTGGTCATGGACAGTGTTGCCAGATTTGACAGATGCCAATAAAACCAGTTATACAGCCAATTTTTCATTTCCACTTCGGAAATTAAGATTTTTGTGACTGTCTGACATCTTGATCTTACTGGAACAATGAGACTATGTGATGATATTTGAAAATAAGACACAAATTATCTCCAATTATCTCCAAGTTTTAAGAAAATGGTATATTAGATATAAAATTCATTTCTTAAATTAACAGATTTTACAGGGCTTTTATCATAGAGCTTTGAATTTTGAAAAAAAACCAAAACAAAACATACAGTTTCAGCCTTGTTGTAATAAACTGAGATGACATTTGGTTTCGGTGACTGCGTGTCGGAGCTTTTGAACTCAGCGCCCTGTCAGTCTCAATCATAATAACTGGAGAGGAGAAGAGGCCTATCCACTGGACTGTATCTATTATGGGAACGCGCCACATGGTGCAAAAAGAAGCTCAAATGAGCATTTTTACCTGGCCAATCACATGAAAAGTAGCCCAATTGGGTGGAAAAATGCCAAATTTTACTACTGTCAGTGGACATTAAAACACACTCACTGTGCACGACAGACAAATATTATCAGATTGTGTTCACATTTGAATAATTACCTGAACTGCCCCACATCTTCTTAATAAAAGCTGCCATAACTTAATTTTTTTGGGCCACTTTTGTGAACCCAACGTTAACATATTGTAATTTTTAAGCTGATAACACGAATTTGTTAGCAAACAGGTGCTAATTTACACATGCAGTAGTTATTGAACAACATAGCTTTCATTTGGAGTCTGGATATTTCTGGCCACCTGATGAATTTAAGTCCAATATCTTCTCTCTCTTTGCTCTGTTTTGGTCTCCTCCATCTCCTGGGAAAAATATCTGTCTCTTTAGCTGCTAAAGTCGAAAACTATGTCGGTCTGCTGTTTCGTGACGAGTGAGTAGTGTGATATTTAGCTGAAAAATGACGCAACAAGAGCAGTGAGAGTGCTATAAAGCTCTTTAAAGTGACATGAAGCCGCAGATTTTTGGTGATAATTCTCTGTAGGTTCATCACTACGACTCTTTTCACACTGTTACATACTTCTCAGTGCTTTGAATCTATGATCTGATCACTACCTCGCTCCCACAGCTTACTCAACACTCGTCGCCATGGCAACGACTGGCCCCAATTCTCATAGCAATGTGTTTACGTGCTTGGGCAATGACCAAACAGGAAAAAAGGAGAATAACTCCAAAATCCCCCCCACCCCCCAGTGCTCCAATAACTTTCACAGTTTTTTCCACTGTTAAAAGTTTCAGTGAGTAAGAAAAGAGGTGATAAAAGTGAAGTAACTGATGATGTCTTACCTTCAGAGTGTACTTGTGTAAGTCCCAGGTAACAAGTACAATATAGAACTGTACAGAGCAATAGGGCTCTCCTGTGGGAAGAGAAGAGAGCAGGTTAATCACACAGTACTGAATCATACAATCATTTAACTCCTAAAACATTTTGGTGCCATTTTTGAAAAAAAGGAACCTTTTATCCTTTCTACTAGGCAAAAATACAGTTATAAATGTTGGTAACCCATTACTAAACGTTCATTGGTTTCTCACTTTTCTAATTACCAATCAATTGCGCAATTATTACCCCTCAAAGACCTAAAAAATAGCTATCGTTCTAAAATGTTTAAAAACTTTTGACCTGCTAATCATGTCCATATGCTCATGTAAAGCTGAGTTTCTCTGCTTTTCAGTGCAATCACACTTGTATTGTTTGGATTTCATTCAGAGGCTCTGTAGCGAATGTCATTACGCCATCATGTTCTGCAGCATTGATTCATAAAGGAAACCCACGCAGTTTCTTCCTCTGGGCCAACGAGCAGCCAAGCTACTTTTGTTGTTCATGTTCAATGGATAATATTGTATATTTCTCTGAAAAAAGTTACTTTTGCTTCAATGTAATAACCTTTCTATTGACTCTTTGAACTTTTTTTGGCACATCCACATGTTCAGTAATGAAATATAGGGTTATATGATTATAAATGGCTGTAACTTGGTCAGGAAAGGTCAGATATAGAGAAGCAATTGTATGGAAGTCTAACAGATCCAAGTATATCTTTTTAAAGGAACAAAATGTAACTTCCTGGAGTAAAACAGCAGATTTTTGTGTCTCCTTCCCATGGCTTCAAATACTGATGCTTTGAGATTTCAGCTCGGGTCAGACGCCAACCCAAAGCGTCAGTATTTAAAGACCTGGGGATGAGAACCAACAATCAACTATCTTTCTCCAGGAAGCTACATTTTGTTGAGTTCACGGTACAAAAAAAAATGTGGTCAAACAAAGCAAATGTTAAACTAGGAGTGAGCCAGACTGAAAATTAAAGCAACATTATGTAACTTTTTTAACAATAAAAATAACAGTGTACAGTGTCTTGTAATAGGGTGAATGTGTCTCTGTCTCAGCCACTCCGCCCCCCATCACTTGTTTCTGTACTATGTAACTTCAGTAACAAGTTTTCAATATACAACACATAACATTGTTATGACATGATGAGTTTTGTTTGTAGTTAGCACCTACATTACATCTGACAAATTGTTACAGAGCTGGAATTTGTATCTATGACAGTCGTGTTGCACTCTGCTGCAAACTGTGGGGAGCGCCAAATTGCACAAAATGCCAATTTTTTACTACATAATGTTGCTTTAAGTTTCTCCTGAATCAAATGATGTATGGCACTTGGCGCTGTCTGCTAGAATAGAGTGGGAAAAACAAAATAAGTACAGGACAGTCCCAATTACTCTTGTCGGTCTTCAAATCCAAGAACTTGGTCAGTGCAGTCAGCAACACAAATGTTTAGATGAATTAGATGAATAAAGCTTTAGTAATTGATTTATTAACCATTAATAAAAGCATCTGTGTAACTCCTTCACAGAGGGTGCCTTGTTAGAAAGTGGTACCATTAATTAGAACCGCTTGCATTTGACCCGAAGAGGAACATCTTAAGGTTTGTTTTATTAAAGTCAAAACTGATGACTATCATAGACCAGAAAATTAGATAGACTGAGATTGCATAATGTGTTGACAGGATAATAATCTGAAATCGTTGTTTTTCCAACAAACCAAAACACAGACTCAAACAAACCCACATGCTTCGCATCTGAGCTACTGATACCTTGTGAAAAACAAATGGGAACTGGACTCTGCAAAAGTACTTACAACCCAGAGCACCTCTCTCCAAACACACACACACACACACACACACACACACACACACACACACACACACACACACACACACACAGCTTGGAGTTGTGGTTTGTAAGACAGAAATACTACAGTGGACCTATCCATCAACTCTCCTCCCAAAACCAACATGTCTATGCACACACACACAGAAAACAAAAAAAAAGAAATGGTCTCTCTCAACACCCTCAGCACATCCAGGTGTGCCGCAGAGCTCGAGAGACTGATTGGCAAGTGGACTGAGAGCTCAGCGGGGGACCGAGATCTGGTGACAGGCAGGGGAGCCACTGTTTACCGCTGGAGGTCATCCAGACACACATGGTCACACACACACACACACACACATCGGAGGAGGAAATGTGTATAGCAGCTGTGGCTGGACATTTCAGAGCGGAGCAGGCAGACAGGAGGCGTGGGCTCCAAATACATAAATGTGGGAAAGACGGTAACTGTTGCATAAATATGCTGATCAGCGTTATCGCAGGCAGAGACCTGCTGTCTGTCTCTCTGTGAACAACCTCCGCACTAACCAGCGGCTGCTTCCCCCGCTCGCCTGAATGATTATAATCAGAGTGTGTATACGTGTGTGATGGTGTGCTTGCATGTGTGTTTGTGGCGTCTCCTGGTTCCTAGTTGCTAACAAAGCTTCATCGCAATCAACCCCACACACAGCTGGTTGTGGTTACTCAGGATGCTTTGGGTGTGTGTGAGTGTGTGTGTCCCAGACTTCCAGCTGGTTACAGTCTCACCCAGCGTCTTATCAGCTGAGGAGAGATCAGCTTTCTGAAAATGAGTCATGAATGCTGTAGATTCATAACCGCAGCAAAAAACGACACTCATTCTGTCCCCCAGGCTGTTTACATCTGTGCAAGCTGGACCAAGTTTCCTGGGAAACGGTTCTGTTTTCTTTGGCTTTTCATACTAAAAGTTCTCAGTAGCTTGTTTAGACTTTAATTAGGGTGCTTTTTGAAGTGTACGTGACAGGTTGGGATTTTTCTTCTGCGGAGCGGCTGCGCTGGACATTTAAATCAGGGCTGCTGACCCTGTCTGGTGTGGTTTTCATACCCGAACAGTGAGCTATGACAGGACTCCCTGCAGGGAATTCTCGGCTTAGCTGAGTGGACAAAATACAGGCCAGATGAACAATACCTCCTTGAGTCATCCTGTAAACCAGTCTAACCTATACTATATCCACTGTGAGCCACTGAACTCACATTTCAAAGACAGGAGGGGGAAGAACGCTGCTCTGCACCGCCGAGAACTTCAGCTGATCTTAACTGTGATCGTCTCTGCTATCAAGAAGCCAGACTGTGAAAAAGATATTGTAGATAGATGAAGCAGTTTGATTGATAGAGCTGCAGCGACTAGTCGATCCAAAGAAAATTATTTACCAACTAACTGATTCATCGTTCTTCATTTTTCAAGCAAAAAATGCTGCAAAAAATACTTTTGCTGGTTCCAGCTTCTTATGTGTGAGGACTTGCAGCTGTTCTTCGTCGTCTGTGATAGTAAATGAAGAGCCTTTGGGTTTTAATCATGAAATATTCCACAGATTAATCAATAATGAAAATATCCATTTGTTGCAGCCCAAGTGACTGAGCAATAAACTGACTGAGAGAGCGAGAAAGAGGAGTTGTTCTAGTGAAATTCAAAGAAATTCAATTAAGCTTATTGTCCAAGATATCTGGTGCAGGAATCTACAGATGAAAACTCTCATATTTCCTCTTGTCTCGCTGAATCTTCTGGCATCCCTGTCTCTTTCCCGAATATACAAACTTTGATTCTAACCTCTCGACCCCCCCAAAAACCACCCTCCTCTCTGCACGCTCTCAAACAGCAGCCCGACTGTGGGCCAGCGACCAGTCAAAGGTGGAGGAAAAAAAGGAAAGAAAAAAAACACTGAGGTGCCTGTATAGTTTCCGCTTCTTTTCACAAGTTTGGACCACTCAATGATTCCAGAAAGGATTTCCCAAAGGCGATCCTGCCCCCTGAGCACACACACACCCAAACACACAAAAATACACACCTACACCCACACACACAGAGTGGAAAATTCCTATGGATGAGCTGACACTAACAGAGGCTGATGAGGAGAGAGCAGAGTCCGTCATCTGCTCTCTGCAGTCGAGTAACCTCTCACTTCAGACTGTTTACCTCCTGACACATCTCTACTTATCAAATTACTTTTTTTTTTCACTCTGTTGCTGTTGTTATTTTTACACACACAGGCCCGATATACACACACATGCACAAACACGACCTACACACATGCATTAATGTAGGGAGAGGTGTTTTTCCACCTATTACTACACCTAAAAGCAGATGAAATATGAAGCAGTGTGTGATTCATTGTGATTTAGTGGCAAGTAAAACTAATTAGAGGCTACAAGTTTGAGATTTTAAAGATTCAGAAAGTTTATGTGCGGCTACGTTTTAAAAATTCCCCTCTATAGCTGTTTTTTCAGTGTAAAAATTAAAAAAACACAATCAAAATCAAAATATAGGAACACATTTCCAAAGAATAATTGGAGGTGAAGAGTGAGACATGAAGGGCGACACCATGTGGACATGCGGTGAATGATGCACCTTGCAGGTAGACCACTCTATGCTGCAGTCCATGCATTTCTTAAATGAATCATTGAATTAGCATTAAGTAAGGAAGGAGAGGAAGGAAAGAAATCTCCAAGTGCCATTTTTTTCTTTTCTTTTATTTCTTAACGAATGTCTTTAGTTTTAAACATCCAGACAAGTGTGATAAATAAATCTGATAACCGCTGGGCCAAGTTGTTTTAAATCATGGTCAAATCTCCAGACTTTCCTACTCCCTAGATGACTGCATTCTCATTATCTCGCCACTGGTCCATTAACTGACCAGATGTTCACTGCGCGATAAAACCTCAATATCAGTCTAAGGTCAGAATGAATCATATAAATGAATGAATGAAAGCCTCACTTTTCAGGGTGGCTTATGAGAAAGTAAACAGTGTGGCAAGGCCAAGAGCAAAAATATTTCGCTCTGTCTGTGAAAATATGTGCTGTAAACACATGCGCAAAACATCTGCATTGTATGTCACAGAGTCGTAAAACTCGTGTCAGCTGCAGATGCCTGAATAAACCGAATAAAGTGCATGCAAGTGGCTGATGTCATAATTTCAGCTGACTAACTGCAGTGGTATTTTCTTAAATGTCGAGTATCTGGTGAAAATCCCCCCCTGCGTAAAAGTGCGGCTGTGGATTCTGAGTGCGTAAAAAGGTAAAACATGGAAAGCATCCTGACACACTCTGGCAAACGCACCAGTGGATGCTGATGAGCCTCTCGTGAAAACTTTATGGGTGTGAATAAATTGGAATAACAGCCTGTTTTGCTTCCTCTGTCAAGATGAGTCAGGTTAGTGAACACAAGATGGGAAAGTTCCTGTTTATTTGCCACAAAAACTTTATATGTTTGAGCAACCAGAGTCTGTTTTTGAGCAAAAGTGCACAGACAGGAGAGAATACTGAATGTGGCTCTTGCACATTGCTTCCAAATTATTATAATTATTGTCCGTTTTGTAATGAAAATGAAGATGAAAACTTCTGGTGAATGTCACACAAGCGCCAAATGACACCCCTTGGTCCCAGCAGACCCCATACCGAGCCTCCAGCACTCCTGCATGGTGAGCTGGACCACAGCCAGCCGGCACATCACACTCAGGTACGCACATGGAGGCAAACAGATCCTTCAATTATAACTCAGCCCTCCACCAGTGATCTGCTTCACCTCAGCTCTGTCCAACATCCTCCCACCACTAAAACACAATAAAACACAATAAATGGTACTCACTTTGTGTCTAGATGAGAGGTTCTGCAATCTCTCCTTCGGGTGCCTAAATTCATTTGTATTCATTTGTCCTGGCAGTCAAAAACCTGACCGTTAATCACAGCGTGACTCCTTTGCAAGGGGGGCAGAAGACACCGGTCGCCGTTTTACACATTTGACAAGCTTGAGATGAAGTTCCAGAGGAAAAAACTCATGCTGTCAAGCCCGACATAAATTCCTCCTGGCAGGCTGCTACTGCTGGTTTGACAGAGAGTTTTCCTGTGCGATTGTCTGTCGATATTCCCCTGTGTTTCATTCATTTATGCCGATCCAGATTGAGGGACGCGCAGCCCGCGGAGAAAGCTGGGTTCGTTTCGGAGGGGGGTTACGGAGTCAGGAGCGCCGGACTCATCCCTTTCCTTTTTAAATAGGCTTTCTGCGGGTAAAGCGATGGCAAACGCACCGCACGGCCAGGTGTCGGGTTACAAAACCCAGCGGTTGCAGAGAGCAACTACACGCCTTCTCCAGGGGGTGGCCACATGGATCTCACCCACCCACCACAGGCTCCCATGCGCCGGTGAACCGTATGAATGAAGCCCGGTGACACACAGCGCGTCACGGGGCTGAAAGTGCCAAACATATACACCTACAGATCCAGAGACTCTCCTTTAGGGATCCACATTATCATTACTTAATGTGTGGTTTTTACTTTTTGACTTCTCTGTCACCTTTCCAAGTGTGTCTCCTCTCCCCTTGGAGCAGAAATGATGAAAGATAAGAGATATGAGTCACCCACTGCAAAGAAAAATGAAGATGGTATATATCTTATTTTGTGGCAACATTTCCCAAACTGACACACCTCTATTGACATCAGTCTGTTGAAAGTGTCAATGGGGAGGGAGCAGCACCTGGATCAGCTCCCATTACCTTAAGAGGGGTCACGGCCTGGCGCAGGATAAGGCCTACCAAAGACCTTCAAGCAGGCACAAGAGCCAATAATTACCACCTGAGGGCTGTTTGACATGTTCAGTGAATGTGTTTGCTTCGAGACAACTTGTGTTTATAAAAATGAGTTACAAATTGACATTTCTTTTCATAGGAACTATTTTGTAGGTCACGCCAGAGTAACAGGAACAGTGTTTACCCAGTGAGAGTTTAATGTTTTGTTTCCATTCACCTCCATGATATTGGAGCAGAGGTGAAAATCTCAGAGAGGAATCTTAAAACATGGCATGTCTGCAATTTGGGTGAACAGATCCTTTAATTGAGAGGACACATGAATACAAGACAGGAACAACTCCCAAATCAGGTAAACTACCTGCCGTGGGCATTTCTGAGAAAAACACACATGCTCTGGCTTTAACCCACCATCTCTTACGTGATATTTTAAATAAGGACCTATACTTTGAGTCAATAATGAAGCAATCTGAAATGACTAATCAGATGTTTTATTTTCTGAACTAGGACGAATGCCACCTTAAACTTGTGACACTCTGAACTGGTATCCGTGCACAGAGCTTTTTCAGATCTGTGTAGCATTTATAGTAACAAGAAGAGGGTTTTTTTTCCAGAGAAATGCTGCAGTTGAATTACGTAAATGTAATTTTCCAAATCTGTGAGCACCACAAATAAATTTCCACGCACCTCTTAGACAATTGGTATGATATGTTTGGTAAAAACGGATCCTTTAATTGACACCACAAATGAACAAACGGTACTAAAAGCTCCCATTATCTGCATTGGGTATTTCTCATAAAAACACACTTGCTCTCCAAAATAATATTCTAAATAAGGACTCATTCTTTTTAGTAATGTTGCTTTGATTGTAACTACATCAATTTGAATCATTTAATGGTTTCTGAGATAAGGATCTGAAATATAGCTGAACACTCTGTGTTGGTATCACGGCAAAGTGCTTTTTCAGATGAATGCTGCCCACAGAAACATCTCTGGAGTATTCAGTGCTGTGAGCACCACAAACACGTTTCCATTTACCTCAGTTATATCGGGCCAGAGGCAAAAATCTCAGAAACAGAAGTCCTAAAACCCTCTGGGCAAGTGAAACCAAAACTATTGGCACTACTAGATGACTCTAATGGACGTGAGGAAATGTGTCTTTCTTTCTTTCTTTCTTTCTTTCTTTCTTTCAAAACACACAAACACTTTTACTTTTCAGAGCAGTTTAATGCAGCATATTTTTACTCTTACTTTGAGTAGTTGATCATGACTTTTACTCAGTTACATTTGGATACATTCATCGCACTACTTGTATTTATCATTTTATACATTAATGCAGCATACAGTGTGTCTGCTGGAGCTGTGTTGTCCTACCACAGCCACGCCTCAACGAGTCACTTCAAAGCAGCACAATGGCTGAAACTACAGCAAATTTACAGACAATTTAGTTCCTTTAGTTACTCACTACTCAAATATGTTACTCTTTCAGTCAGTACGTTTGAACTCTCAAACTCAAGTAGTTATTTTGATGACTACTTTTTGTTCATCTTGAGTAATTGTTTTGGAAAGTAACAGTACTTTTACTTCAGTACAGTTTTTGGCGACTACCCACCTGTGACTGGTAACACACAGCAGGTGAACTCAATGCCTGGGCATTTCTGAGAAACACACCCCTGCTCTCTTAAATAAGGAGTAATACTTTTTAGTAATCTTGCTTTCATTGTAATTAAATCAATTTGAAGTGATTCATTTGATCGTTTCTGAGATATGAGGATCTTATCACCTAAACACAACGCAACTCATTAAATCTGAATGAATAAAGCCAAACACTCTGTGAAAACTGCTCGTTCAGATGAATGCTGCACACTTCAACATCCCAACACAAACAACTAGCTGCTACAGAATAAGGATGTTAGTGACTTGGGTCATTAGCGCTCCCTCTTTGAGCTGACCGGTCAGAAGCCTTAAGCACTGAAAAGTCGCCTTGAATGCCTCTGTTAGGGTGGGACGGACTACGTGTGTCGGCCATGGCGATCTCCCCAAATCTCAGCCTTAGGCCGCTGGTCAGCCTGCCTCTGGGGTGGGTGCTAATGGACGCAAGTCATTAACATCCTCTTTACAATCCCCTTCACACACTCTGTCCCTTGTGTTTCAGTGCATGGTGCCACCCGACCCTCCCTTGTACTTCCAATGAGCCACAGCGACTCTGCCCCCTTCTTCCAAATTACAAACCCTGCGCTCGCTAGCGCGCTCACTGCCACCCCTTAAAGCTGCTTAATTATGGTCATTGGCACCAAGTCTGAAAGCTCCCTTTATCCCCCCCACGCTCCAGAAATAGGCCCTGCTGAAGCACACAGGCAGCCCAGATCAAACGCTCCCCATAGGGAAGGGGTCATTACTGGTACGCAGGGCGGACACAGCCCAATGGGTGCTGGGCCACGCCTTGAGCCCAAATTGCAGCCTGGGCCTAGTGAGGACACAAGACTGTTCTTTGATGCACGGCAAGAGTAACAGCAACACAGGCTGTTTGGATATCAGTGTTTACAGTGAGCTGTGTACTGTACATGCACATAAACAACCAATACAGTGTTTTGCAGACTAAAAGCTAAGAAAATTGGGCACTGGGCTTGGTTGGGTGTTCACTGGTTTCTCATGGTTTATATTTATCTGGTTGTCACCGCTGTCTCACATAAGAAGCATGTTTACAAGTGTTTCCAGGTGAGCTTAAGTCGTAAAAATTATGCAACGAATACAAGGACTTTATTAAACTGGTTACAATTACAAACACCTCAGGAAAGATTCTAACTAAGTAACGTAAACAGTGGTCGGTAGAGCACGTGCGGACGTAAGACAACCTCACATCACCCAACAAATAAATAGGTTGTAAAGACAGTCACCTCTGTGTAGGTGTGTTTTCACGCTGGGCAGTGGCGGAGGTTATGGAGGTGGTGGCGGTGAACCAGACAGTGCTGTCTCTCTCAGCTCCGCTGCACACAAGAGGACTGTTCATACAAGGAATGTGTGTGTACGTGAGTGTGTGGATGTGCACGTGCATGTGTGTTTATGTGGAGCGACTCGGTGGTTGGTGTTTTTCCCTTTACAGGTGGTTCTGTCCACTTGTTTGTGCTCACGGTTCTGTCTCCTTCCTGTGCGGGGACGGTTTGGTGATGCACTGGGAGGTGGAAAGTGGTCAAACAAGCTCCTGTCTGACACACATTGTGGTTCATCTCTTTCGATTTCTCTCCGTCTTTTCCCTTTTATCTCTCACTCCCTAATCCACATCGTCTCCTTCATCGTCTTCACTTTTGTTTGTTAAATCCTCCCCATGTCTCCCCGTTTCCTTCAATCTCCTCGATCTCTGTCGCTCTTCCTCTCTCTCTCCCTGTCATTCCTTCACCACAAGCATTTCCAGTGCTGGCACACCAGAGTAGACAGCCACCCCGAAAGCAGTGCCACAACCATAATGAGCATGTTGAGTTCTCATAATAACACCAGAATAACCTGCTGGGGGAGACAAGCTCTTCTGGGGGCAGTCTCTCAGACCTGGCTACCGTGGATTGAAAGTGTCAACACCTCACAGATGTGTACTTGTTGAGGTGTGAAATATGGAGTCGAGTTTCGCCGCTACGTGCCATTTTTAGATTGATTTCTGCAGCGTCTGCTGTTTTCTTACTGTATTTTTGTGTTCGGGGGTTGAGATGTTGTTGTGAGGTGCTAAAACGATGCACATTTACTGTCATCAGGACACAGTGCCTTTCACACCTCGCTCTCTATTTAGGGCCTTTATATAAAAAATTACGAGGAGCGGGGTGGTTCAGAACAGGGAGAGGTTGTTTGCTTTTTATTTTTGCTGAGGGACAGGTAGTGAATTATTTCAGAGAGTCAGGGAGTGATTGTCTCTTATCTCTCCAGGGAGCACTTCAGTTTATAAATACCCCATGGCAGCTCCAACCTTCACTTTATTCTGCTTATAACAGAAAAACGAACTACAGTAAAGTGAAAAAAAAAGTAAACATGTCATATTAAGAGACAACTCTTGGTTCAAAAATAAAGAATAGCTTGACTATTTGGTTAATATATGTTATTCCGTTAAAGGTGCACAATGTATAATTTTAGAGAAGAATTTTTTATCACAAGAGAAAGGTCTTCATTGACTGTTTTTTTTATGCCTGAACAAACTAAATAAACGAACCCTGGTTTTCATGACTGAATAAACTGAAAGAACAAACTGACCTTAAAGGACAACACAGTTTCATACTGTTTTACTTTGTTTATATATGGCGGACCCTGACACCGTTCTAGCTTCAAACAGTGTTCTGAGAAAAGCTTGTTTATTCAGTTATGGAAACAAAAACAACTTTCTGAGTTTGTATTATTGAGTTTGAATATCTTCTCCAAAACTACATGGTGCCCCTTTAATACATAAAGGTGTAAATTGCCACTTGAGGGCAGTGGACTCAAGTTTGAACACAACATTGACATATTGTCAACTTTTAAAAGGTGCAATGCAAGAATTTTGTTACAAATTGTGTAAGGTGGCCTTTAATAGCAAAGCTGAGGTCTAAATACCAACATCCAAAATGCAAATACGAAAGGCAGTCAACAAGAAAGCTGGCAACAAACACCAACAAAAACAACTGTGAACTGGGAAAAAGAGACAGGAAAAGGACAAAGGGAGGAAGTGAAAAGCACAACATCACACATGAGGAGAGAGGTACAAAATAAAACAGGAAAAAACAAAAAACTCAAATCATGACAGAATTGGCCACTTTAAATTCATACTCAAAATAAATAGGGGGTAGTATATCACTGGGGAACTGCTAATTGCTGCCAACTCTCGCTGCCGTTAGCTAGTTAGCTCAGTTTGCCGTGCAGCTGGCAGGCTTGGAGTGTTTCTAGCTGGTTAGCATGCTCACCATGTTTTGCAACATCATACATAGATGTCATAACACCAAACTTTTCTTCATCATTAGCCTTTTTATGTCCGGTTTCTGGCAGCCTGGTGCCCAATATTTACTTTCTTTTAGCTCTTTTTGATCTCAACTAACTCCTGATTGGAATATCTGTCTTTTGAGACGCTGAATGCTCCAATACGTTTACCAGCTAGTCTCTAACTTTGTCTTTCTGTCCGTTTGGTGCTCACCAGGCAGTGTACAGTGGATTTTTAGAGCTTTTTCAGTGAAAACATCCAAAATACAATGCCATGAGAGCGGTGAGAATGAACCAAAACAGTAAAATCCTGGCTGGACATCTAAGCAACAGAGTTGTTTTTTTCCTCAAGGTAATCTTGCAATCAATGTGATCGCCAGAAGTAAAAAGCTAACATTAGGCTATAAACAAGCCACGCGCATGACCTCAGCGCCACCACCACTAAGCTTCCTGCTACACTAAACCATACACACTTTGCCCCAAATTGAGCGATGTAAAGTTGTAAAGTTTGAATTAGAACAGTTTGCAAGTAAAGTCCATCTGTAAAGGCTGGCTAGTGAGTTGATGAATTTGCGATGACGTTTATTGTCCCCGACAACCTCTGTAGTCTCATTTGGCCACTTGATAGCGACCGCCTGTTTAAAGACACGAAAAAGCTTTAAAATTCACGAGTGGGGTATTTGCTGACGTATTTTACGTCGTAGAACAAACCACAAAAATCTTGTTAGCTTGTGGTAACCGCAGACCTTATTTCGGGCATCTAACCACCCATTCAAAAAACCCATTGACTTTGAGATGAGGGAACCAGAAGTGCAAAAGTAGTTAACTCATTTCCAGGTTTTAGGACTCATTCCTGCAGCACTCACTATAAAGCTGCAGAATCAGATGATAATATCTTGGGTTTCATCACTATAACCACTTTAAATTCTTTGTGCACCTTTGCTTTAAAATGGGACAATAAATTGCAGTAATTCAAGTAGTGTTATATCACTTACATACTGTGGGGAGGGTGTTGCAGTTTTTCTCTCAGTCAAGGGAACGGTCCAAAGAAATGTAAATAACACTTTGGAGGACCTTCCGTCTTAAAAAAGTGAAACTCAGTGTTCAGCCACCGTCCTCACGCCGATCATTTTTAGTCCTTTACGCTTTCTTTCAAGGTGAGACTTTGTAAACACACACAACTGTCAGTTAACTTGCAAAAGAAACATCATGCAATATATTAAAATTGGAGCAGAAGGCTCCTGAGCTGTATAGCTTTAGCCTCTTTTCATTCCTGACACATTTTTCTGGCAGTCAGAGAGAATATTGACACAGGACCAACTTGGCACCATCAGAGAGGCGCAACACACTAGGAAGTTAGTCGGCACCTGTGTGAGTATAAGCATAGAAGATGTACTGTATATACATACTGTAAGTGTGTGCACAGGTATGCAGGGTCTTGGATGTGAGAGAGAAATTGGCTGGATTAGGTGCTGTGAAATTCCACCTTTCAAGCTCCTCCCTCCATAAACACTGGACCCTGACAGCATGTACAGTAGGAGAAAAACCTTATTTTAAATTCCAGGCAAGTTTTTTATTCAATTCACCTCCGTGTGCAATTCATCTCCTGATTAAATCCAACTGCAATTTCCGATTCACTACTTATCATCTGTCAAACAGAGCCACAATTCATTCTTATTCCGGACACAAGGCTCTGTATTGAATTTGGATTGGGCCACCAGAGACCTGGGTAGCCTAAGTGGAAACAGCAGGGCCTAGTGAAACCTGCTCTCTCTGGCATAAAATCAGTGTCCAGATTCCAATGATGCCCTCTGTAAAAGGACTTCATTATGCTCTCAGAATATGGACTAGACAAATATTTGGCTTGGTCATTATGATGCTGTATCCACTCCCCCCATGGAACCAGGTCCTACACCAGGCTCAGTGTTTCTGCATCCCAGAGATGGCTCACCCTACCCCCCATCAGCCACTCTGTCTCTTCCTGACAGAAGCCAAATGGAAAGAAAGGAAAACTGAATCCTGCAAGAAATTCTATATACCTCTTTCCATAATAAAGACCACCTAGGAGTCGTAAAATATAAGGAGGAGGATATTTTTTGTTTTCTGATAATTAGAGAAGACAGGTTTTAAACGTTAGGGGGGGATCATTTTGAGGAAAAAGACTCCCCTCAACTTTTAAATTACCCAGCATCTCCTCTCTCTTCATCATTCTGACATAATTCAGAAGTGTCAGGAAGTGTCACTCCCTCAGAACCCCAGATCCCTCCGAACAGATGGTCTTTCACTCTACGGCTCCACTACTCCCCTCTCTACCCTCACTCCCACCTTCCTCTCTCTCGCTACACACACACACAAACATCCCAGATTCCACCAATGACCAGTTAGAGACATCTTTTTTCCTACCTGAACTGTTTCCCCCTTCACTAGGAGAAAAGGCTCTGTGTATGTCTTTGATGTAGCCTCTATAGGTGCTGCTGTGGATTTTAAAGGGAGAGTTTTTTGAATGTCCAAAAACTCCAGTCCCAACTCATCAAATATGGCAGCTTGTTCAGTTGCCTTAAGCTTCAAGCTTCAGTCTCGTAATTTGTGTAACGGAAGTTATGTAAATGACATAACTCATGTAACGTAACGGGGTCACAGGGGTATTTCGTTCACAGACTGCAACCTCACCAATAGACGTGAGTACATCCTGTCCAAGGTCCTACTTGTAAAAAAAGTTGATTGTTGAGTTTCCTTCCTAACACTTTGGGTTGGTTGTCAGCCCTGCCTACAAACTCAAAGCGTCAGTATTTGACGAGTTGGGAATGAGACTCATCAACACTCGACCTTTTAACTGAAGACTCATTTAAACATTAGATACCAGGTTGGTTTATACAGGTAATTGCTGCTGCTTGTGTGCATACTATGATGGCACATGTGCTGTTTGTGGGTTTGTGTGCAACCACACTGTACATAAAAACTATGTGTGTATGTGTGCGAGTGTGTGTGAATGTCTGCCGTTAACTGTCCTGTAAAGCAAAACTGTTCCAGGCCACTGGCTGTGCCTGGGAATCACTTTCAGATGGTTCTGATAGCGGGATATTATCCGACTCACTGTGGCCGCAGTGACTGCAGGAAATTGGAGAATTTTTTCCTATAGACACAAGTCATGGGGCCATTGGACCCTGTGTCCTGTCCACACGAGTGAGATAACTTCCTGCTCCGGACGGTGACACAAGCCATCACCCGTTAGAATGGCCAAGCTGAATGTTTGGAGTCTGAAGTCCTTACACAGCAAAATGTGGCTTACTGTACCTCTCTTAGCCCGGAGCAAAGGGCTTTCCATTAATGACATCTCTGGCGTATCTCAGAGGTTTACAGATAAGAAGACTATCATTTTTTCAAATCTGCTATGAAGAAAAATAAATTGGGTTTCCTGTAAGAAAACAAGCCCTTAGGTAAACCTTCCTCGTTCGCTCCCTTTAAACACATTTATTTCCAAATCTATCAGCTTGGCCTCCATTTATCAAAACCTCTGTAGGATGAGAGGGAGATTGAACAGATTTAGGATCCATCCATCCAAATGAATGCCTCCAAGCGGGGAGGTCATGAGGCTTTTACATGCTGCAGAGCTGTCAAAGGTGAGTGGAAGGGCTTATTTTGGGCAGATGTCCTTTGTTGCATCCAGTGGATCACGTAGGCCCATGCAAGAGATTGGCAGAGCTCTGACTTCGCTGCCAATCTTAACTCCTTTACCCCCTCTTTTCCTGCTCTTTCATTCCTTCTCCTGGTTCCCTCTTGCTATTTCTGTGACCCTACCTCTACCTCCTGCCTCTCATATGCCACGAGAGGAAGCCAAGTTTGGAGGGGAGAGAGAGGAAAAGCTTATCCTTTCTTTAAGTCCCCCAAAACTCTCTCTGCAAAAGCCCTCAGGGCTATATAATAAACATTTCATTTCCTCTGGCAAGCAATAGGAAGGCTTATATGATGTAAAAGAGCAGAAATAGCGACTGAAAAATGCTTGTCATTCTGTGTTTCTCATGCCAGGTTCATTCCTCCGGTTGAAGGGCTGGATCAGTGTATGAAGAGGGTTTTTATTCTGAGGGACATTTAGTTATCTTATTGCGGAGGGATAGATATGCTTTATTTTAAGTCGAGTAAATAAAGAAGGACATGTTTTATTCAAAGATACACGCAAATAATGTGTTGTTGACAGAACTGACTGGAGTTAAAAGCAGTAAAAAATCTCTTTCCATCGGAGATCACTATTCACAGTCATAAAAAATAGCAGTCACATTTACCAAAACTGTTCTTGACCAACTGGAATTGTTTTTTATGATATTCGAGGCAAGTTTGACATATTGAATCTTCATCTGTTGACATTCTGTTCTTAATCTGCTTCAAAAAGACCTGTCACAAACCTTTAAACTATTATTAAATATTATTACAGAGGTTAGGACTTTTTTTTGGATACTGTAAGTTTTTGAATCTGTGCTTCTGTACAGAGCCAAGCCAAGCCACACAGCCCATAGTGGCGGGGGTAAGTAAATCTATCATTATTGAAGTGGACTTTGGAGCACATTGAAGCACTCGGTGAGGGAAGTCTTTCTCTGTGCTTTTTTTCCCATTCGTCTTCCATCATCTTGACACCAAGATCCTCCCTAAATGTTGTTTGAAAATTATTAAAGAAGCCAACCCATCCCATAAACATGCTTTTCGTTGAACTTAATGACCCCTAATTGTATCTTTGGAGCACATATTAAAAAAAAAAAAACAGGAATTTTCCCATCAAAATCAAAGCTATGCGAACAGCAGTGACTGAATCAAAAGCCAGAAAAAGATGGGAAAAAGTAGAACAAAGCTACCTTTGTCAGCTATAGTGATTATTCATGACTGCACAGACTGCAATTCTGAGACAAGCTGGTATTTTCCTGACTGAAAAATGTTCATTTGGCAATCTTTGCCTGCTCATTTAACGTCGTTGTGTCTTCTGAAGTGGGAATGGTGTAAAAGCGGGGGGTGCATGACACGCACCAAAGTGGGCGCTCCAAGTTAATGTTGTAGTCCAAGGTGAGGTGTCAGTTTGGTGACAACTGAGTGATACTGAAGCACGATTGAGCTCGAGTCATCATCAGTCAGTCAATAATTAAAAGTGGTTGAATAAAGCTTAGCAGGTCCTGTGTAGGTGCTCTGGCTAGACAAACACAGGGACCCTGCCCAGACTGACGATTATGTTGTTGTTATATGTCCCGAGCCAAAACAAATACAAGTAATGATAATACTTAGGTGTCCTGCAGTGTATTTCTGCTAAGCCGTCCCACAGCATGTGGGATGGGTGGAGGATAAGGTGAATATAATGCTCCCATCAGACTGTATGCTTATTTTCTTCTGGACAAATAAGCACCTGCTGCAGCTCTCACCCCTTAATTCTTATGGTTTCTAATCTGAGAGCTGCACTTTGCCCTAAGCTGCATTCTGTGCCCATCTCCAATGTCTGATCCCTGGATCACGTCATCTTTCTTTTTTCCACCACTTTTATCCAGCGTGAAATAACATTTTGTACAAGCATTAATGGTCCCCAGAGAATGTATGCTACTTACTTTGGTAGTCTTATGTTTTTTTTCCTGTAGTGCCAGCAGCAGGTTAACGTTTGTGGATCAGGGGGAAATATCTTCACAACTTTGCTTTGGATATTCAAAGTCCCTTGAGGATGAATCTTCATGTGTTGTATGGACTTTCATGGTTCCCAGATGATGTCGCCTGATTGCATCAGCCCAGTCACCAGGAAAAAATGTTAACAGACCACTGATACATTCAAATTTGATAGTGTTATAGGCTCATACCATATTAGCATTTCAACAAAAAGTGTCATATCACGTTCACATTACATGTTTATGACCGGAGTTTCATATCAAGAGGTGAAGGGATTATGGTGAAGATAGGCCACAAAACTGCCAAGCCAGTGACCACAGTTCAAGACTGGGTTTCAACATTTGTAAGAGTGACGCATTTTTAAGGAGACTGGACAATTTCCAGCCATGTTGTGGTGACCAAAACAGGTATTTTAAGCCAAAACATGATCTTTTCCCAATCCTAACCAGGTGGTTTTTGTGTGTGTTAACTCTTGCTGTTTTTCCAGAGGACCTAATGTTCATTCCTTGATGTTTTGCATGTTTCTCTTTCTTCTTTCTTCATTGCTCTATCTTAAAACTCTTGTTTTTTGGTGCTTTTGTTTTGTTGTAAAACAAGACAGGTATTTTTATGTTGCCAATTGAAATTCAGGAATGTTCCTGTTAAAGTATATAAATGATAATGACACAGCAGAGTCCAACCTTCAGGCTGTAGAGACTCGAGAACGAAGGGTGCTTTAGTAGGTGTGGAGGGTAAGCCCAGCATGATGTGCCCACAAAGACTGTGAAAAGGACATAGAGCTATTGATGGAGAATCATTACCTATTTCATTTGATTAAAAGCACCATCATGGCTCTGATTTGTGCAAGAGGATGTAGAAACTTTTTACATCAATCCAAAAGCATACTCCAAAAATTGCATCACCCCCATGCCTGATAACCAAATAGTTCTCGTCAGGAGTCAGATCATTTTTGTTCCAGCTGAAAACGTTATGATATAAAAGACACAAAGACTGTTTGTATACGCATGCAGTGAGCAAATTAAATCTGCATAATTTCCTTCTTGTAAAACATTGTTGAATGGTTTTATGACTCAATAAGTGTCGGAATCTGGAAACGATCATTTTTAAAACTCAGCATTAAAACAGATGCAAGCTTGGAGGCGAGTCGTACATCATCAAAAGATTTAGGAAATAA